>NC_061486.1:9533874-9841374 GCF_022539355.2 Hippoglossus stenolepis | reverse complement strand
AGACCTAAGAATGGGAACACTAGTGTTTAATGTTCCGCAGAATAGTTCACACACACACACACACGCACAAACACGCACACACACTCGTGCACACAGACGCACACACACTGACACACATTCCCTCCTCTGGCAGAGTACACTCTGTCTCTCTCTTTGACTTCAGTGAAATCCCTGTTGTGTGGCTCCTCCTGTTAACACTAAAGCTAAATATGCACTCATGTCTATGGATGAATGAATGAAAACACACACACACACACACACACACACACACACACACACCTACTCACACACATGAACAGCCGCACACTCCTCCTGTATAATGACGGTACCACTGGTGTTTACACTTCTGTCGCCCTCAGGACAAACTCCCACTTCATTCAAGCTGTCTGCGCCACCAACACACACAACCCAACACAAAATATAATATTTGTAAAGAAAACCTACAAAAAGAAAATAATTTAGATAAAGTTGCTTTATATTATTTAGTAAAAAGATCCTGTTATATGTCTGTTGGATGTGAGTGATGTTGGCTGGTGATTGGCTCTAAACAGCAACTGTACATGATGGATTTGTAAAGGGCTGTAAGCTGAAACGTATGTGTCATTAAAGAGGAGACAAAGACAACTTTATGTTGGTTCCTTTGCAGGGTCAAATTAATTAAAATTGATTTAAAGGAGTGAGACAGAAAACTGAAAGAAAAGTAAGAGTCTAATTTTGAATGGAGGACGCCATGTTGGCTGAATACTGATCGGGCCCCACCTACTATCATACGTATCACAAAGGAGACACTGTATTTTATTTCCCTGTTTTTTTTGAACAATATTGATGATCATTGTTTGAATTCTCACGTGATTTTTTTATTATTTACCAAACAGATGCTGTAACAATCACTGCGTCTATCTTTATTTTCTCTGTTATTTTGAGTACACGCCCTCTTCTCACCCACTGATCTCAACCACGTCTGCCTCTCTTCTTCTTCACTGTTTTACTTCCTCACCCCTCTCTGTCTTTGTCTCTCTCTCTCTCCCTGCAGCTCTCTGCCTCTTTATGGCTCACTCCGTGTTTCTCTTTCGATGTCTGACTCTCAGTGGGTTGATGCAAAAAAATAAAAAAATAAAAAGCTTCTCTGCAGATCAGAGCAGGCAGATCTACAAGGTCATTAGAGTATAGAACAGCGAGAGCACAGAGGCACTCAGATACATACTTAATTTCTTAGCACACACGACTCTGACTCTGTGAGAGAAGCAAAAGACTCTAACGGAGTGAGTGGGAGGGAATACTCGGTTACCTGCAAACGACTGTTAATTTTACGAGGAGAAAAAAAACCTAAGAATTGAATTGTTTTTTATGAATTTGGGCTCTTTTTCGGTTCCTCCCCCACCTTCGCGTTTCATCCCTCAACTAATCTGTCCTTTAGAAGTGATGTCATCTCCCTGCTGTCCTCAGCAGCCACAGGGCAGCGTGTCGAATACAGATGAGCGACAGTGTTTGTGTGAGACAATTTGTGTGTGTGTGTGTGCCTGATGACATGAGCGCACCCTTACCCGGATTTACATGATTCAATTATCAAGATAAATAAAAAATCGCGGGAGCTCCGGTCAAGGTGGCGGTGGCAGAATGTGAGTGGAAATGACTTTTGAGTCCCAAGCCTTCAGAAACTCACCACAGCGCATATAACTTGCAGATAGATGGTCACTCCGACAAATGGTTGGGGGAGGGGGGGGGTCCTACGAGGCCATTTGGCGAGTGGCAAAATCACAGTGAGTCAGTCATTGGTGTATGATTGCTGTTTTTTCCTGCAGTGTGCAAAGCTGTCACTTGACTAATGGACACTAGGGGAAGATGTAATCTATAGTAAATACAGTTGGCTGCACGGAGGAGACCTCTGTGTTTTCCGCAGATTAAGGTGTCAAACTGAATCACAAGTCATAGACATCTGAAGAGTACAGATTATCCCTTGTTTGCGCAAACGCTGCTCTGACGTCAACTCCGGGGATCCTGCATTTCGATAAGTGTGAGTGTGTGGTTCGGATTTGGAAAAGAAATGATTTCCTTTCTGAGGGAGCATCCACTCCTTTGGCATTTCCTGATTTGATAAAAAATACCAGACTGCGGAATGTAAAAAAAAAAATCCACAAAAGGCCACATCATCTTTATCCATCCATTATCTTTTCAACAATTTTGCTATTAAGCTTTTCAGCTTCTACTCAGCGATGGTCGCGCTGTTTCTCCTGTTGAGGATTTTCCGCTGCCAAAGTTTCCCATAAATTATTCTTATCTTCTCTGTAGTTATTGTATCTGTGAAACCTCTCCCTCTCCCACTCTGCTCCCATCTCATTATATGCTGAATATCTCCAGTCTGTCTATCTGAGGCCATGACACCTGTACCTCTTCTCTGCCTACCTGTCTCTCTGTAAGTCTGCATTTACCCTCTCTTGTTTTTTTTATCATTCCCTGGCTCACCTGTTTGCCTGCACCACTGTCTGTGTGTGAGAGCAAGAGACACAAAAGTAGAAAGACTGTGCACACTGTGTATGTGTGTGGGTGTGTGTTTGCCAATTGTTATGACTGATAAGGGTCCCTCTGCTCGAAATGCCACATGCAGAGGTGGTAAATTTACACAGGGGAGCATTTTTTCCACTTGCCTCCGTTCAACCTCTTCCATACATCTATATCCCTCGGACCTCTTCTTTCTATTACTCACTGTTTATGTCTTACCCTGTCTGTCTGTCTGTGCCACTGACTCTCCCTCTCATCTTTGCTGTTTTGCAGCCTTTTTTTTCGATCTTCCGTCCCATCCACACACAAACACACCACACACATTCTCACACACACAAACACAAACACACATTCTCATACACGCACCACCTCCATTGCTATTCCTGAGAGGAGCAGACTGGTCTGGCAGTGGGTTGGTTTATGTCCATGAACTCAATGACACCCCTCTCCGCCACTGCATTACACCACACTGGCACCACCACAGCCAGCCACGCTGCAGTGAACATAAAAGTAGCTGTAGAGACGAACGAAATGTTTGCGCACATGCACAACACGGGTAACCATGTTGTTAAACACATATTATCTCACCCCCTATTCACGTAGGTGTGTGCTATAACTGCCTCCCCCCTATCTCTATGCAAGTCAGGCTGTTTAAACACTTACACTGATATCACTGTGCAGACGACAGCTTGCACACGTGCCACTTGACTGCCCTCGCCGTCTCCCCTCCCCTCTGTTTGTCTTACAGACGAAGGAGGGAGTCGTGGATTGTGTGTGTTAATGTGTGCTCCTGCGAGCACACGAGGGAGATAGTTGATGTTGTGCATATGCGTACATATTACTCATGTGCCTGCGTCCTGAATATCAATGCACCGGCTGACCTTCCATTCATATCTCTGTAGCTCTGTATCCTCTGTAGATGATGCAGATCTGTTGTCTCATGGTTTGTGGTCAATGCTTATGTGTGTGTGTGTGTGTGTGTGTGTGTGTGTGTGTGTGTGTGTGTGTGTGTGTGTGTGTGTGTGTGTGTATGTGTGTCACAAGCTGGGGAATGGAATGAAGTCTAATATTACCCTGATGGTACAATCTGTTGAAACTGCATCTCAAAGGAGTATCATTTCAGAATGACCGGCAGTCAGCCGAAGACCGTCGGATCAAATCTCAAGCCTGCATGGGCAGGGACCAAGCATTTCTTCAGCAGGCTTCATGCATGAGCCTTATTAATGCTGATGTCCCCTCGGCAAGGTATATGAGCTCATTAATGCCATAGAGGTGTCCTTCAGTCAGTGATTCCCAGGCAGTTTAAGCTGGAAGAAGAAAAGTGAAAGTTTTTATTGTTACACAGTTATACATAGATTTATGGAGACCAAACGCAATATATTTCACTACAGCACCATCCATTATTCACCGTCATGTGACTTAATGAGCCATGTCTCCGTCATTAATGAGGATACTATGTAAATCTTGAACATGGCTTTATTGTTATAGTATTAATTATGTCAGCGAGCTACATGCCCCAAGGTAGCACAAGAATCATACTTCTACGTCACAAATAATTTTGCATGTTTATTCAACATTTATGCCGGAGTTGGAGTATGATAATATGACCGTAATGGCACGCATTATTAAATATCCCCATGGCAGTCATACACTATATATATCTATATAGATATATATAGATATATATAGATATATATGGCTCCTCAGAATTGAGTCAATTGCCCTGATAGCTGGCTGCAGCATATGTCACAAAACCAACTCCTCCAGGTTAGTAGATGGGACATGGACCAAACTAGTCAAAGTGCACGTCGAATACATCTTTCTCAATGATGGTTTTTGTCTTTTGGAGGAAGTGAAGATGCATCTTTATGTAAAAACTACATTGCAGTAGAGAGAAACCTTAAGCTTCACAGTAACTTAATATACAACAATACCACAACAGCATAAATAGTCAGTAAATAGAATATTGTGTTATGTTTAATAAAGAACTCAATAGTGAGCTGTGTTGTATTCCTGTTGGCAGTCTGCTGACAGAGCAAAATACACCAACAGAGCTAAGTGTTATATCTTTATGTTTTGACATCAGCAGCAATTTTTTTGGTTTTTTGCTGCATTTATTGTCAATGAAAGTCTTGCCTCCTTAGTTAGTCAGCCGTCATTCCCTTGGTATTTGTATCCCATCGTCTGTCCTCGTTCTAAACGACAGCAAATGAGTATATTCTGTAGTACTTGATAGCATTACATTGGACATTTTTCATTTGATCAAATAAGGTAAAAACCTATTTGATAATTTCAGACTTTTATCTGCAGGGAGGCTTCTGGGTCAGAGCACTACTGGTCAGGTGAGAACCAGACTTGTGCCCGACAGTTTCTGTTAGATTCTGGTATTTTCCCTTCATTTTAGGTCATCTCAACATTATTCCCACAGTCATTAGCACTAATAGTATGAACATGAAAGATGGCACTTGATAAACTTACATCAATGTTCATAACTTTGCTGAAAGGGTAATACTGTTCAGAATTTATATCTGGCATCTGAAACCTTGCGTAGGATTTTAACCATTCTGCAATGATACCAGGCTCCACCTGACTCTATCATCTACTTCACCCCTGCTTTAAACATGGTTTCTGTAGTTGCCGTGGCGAGAATGACCTTGCAGCACGTTTACTGTGGTACTGCAGCATAAGGTGTAGTGCGGACAAGGAACAAGAGGGGAGACGGCGAGAAGGAGCGTTAGAGGGGGCTGAGACAGTGGGCGAGAAAAGAAAAAAAAAACGAGGGCAGCTACTATTAAAAGATGAGCCACGTTCACAGAGTTGTTTATGTCACATGATACTTGGAGAGCAACTTAGCAGAAGGCGAGCAGATTTCTAAGAAGAAAGAAGGATTTGGGGAGAGAATAAGTGGAAAACACTGAAGCATACGCAGAAGAGAACCAGAGCAGGAGAACAGGTGGGGATCAGAGGAAGATAAATGAAGAGGGATGAGAAATGTCAAGATGGTATCGCAGTGGAGCGCCAGCGGTGCTTTGAAATGGAACAAAAATCAGCTTTTCCCCTCCTTGCTTCTCCCTCTGATCCCTCCTCTTTTATACCTCCCAGTAATCACCTTGTTTCCCACTTTCACTAACAGACACCCCTGTCTCTAACCAACTCGGTACTAATTGCTCCTGTTTGCCTTCCATCACTCCTCCTCCGGCGTCCTTCCTTCCCTCTGTCACCACCTCTGATCTCCTTCACTCTATTTGTCTATCACCCCACCCCGTCGGCCTCGCACGACCACCCCCTCCTCCCTGTTGCTCCCGTCAGTAGAAAGGGCAGCACAGGTTGTATATAGATGATATCCCGGTCAGCCGGTGATGCGGTGTAATATGAAGCTTCCAGCATCTGCTTCTTGCTGCTGCAGTCAGTGCCCTTTAACCTTTCGCATTACTGAATTTCCCCTCCCTTTATCTTTGCCTCTCCACCATTGACTTCTCATCAGCTGTGCAAACTCGGCGCATAATTGGATTTTAAGTGAACTATAACAACGTCTGTGTCGCTAATCAAATGTACGTTCCAGGTTGAGAGTGTGAAAATCTGATTCGGAGTCCCAGACAGAATTTCTAACGTTTAAGGAATGCCTGAATCGTCGTGTTGCCGACCTAAACAAACAAGACCTTTAGATTGCTAGACAGCAGCTCAGAAGGCACTTTAACTGTTCAGAGTTTACACTGTGGCTCTCCTGGGGAATTTCGTGCTGAAGCAAATTGTTTCCTCTTACTTTACTGAAGGTTATGACCATTGCTTTTTGCTTCTCTTGTCTATTGTGTTTCAAAGGTCAGCCATAGGAAATCAAACATTCAGGAGCCTGTTTTCTTGCTTTCTTCTCTTCACCTTCCCTCATTTTTCCCCCTCTCTGGAAGTCATTCAAGGTGAATGAATGTTTCCTATCTCTGGCCCCTACTCATTCTCTCTATTCCTCCCTGCGTATTGCTCTCACATGCAGGGATGAATGTGGCTTGTGTTAACTCGTACCATTCTACGTGGCTTCCTCTAAACACTGTAGGTTAATATATCAAGATGCACAGCCTTATGCTTAATTGGCTTTGCGAACAGATTTATTTATACTTATTATTTATCCATTCTACAGATTGTCAGATTTGTCAGCCTCCACTTTGTTCTGGACTATCCAAACAATAATTTAATGGAATCCTATGACATTTATACATTAATTCAAATAGCTATATAGACAGAGCTGGAAAGCTGTTGACTTTGCTGATCACCTGACTTTACATATAGCACCACTTACAACATTTAATACTTTTCATTATTATTTGGTGGATTCCTGTGAAAACTGGTTCAGACATTCAATTTTGCCTGATTCTATGAGTGAATAAGCCTCAACTGTACATGTTTACCCGAGCACATCAGCAAGTTAACTTGTTGACGTTAGCATTTAGCTAAAAGCACCAACATGCCCAAGTACAGTCTCCCAAAACTGCTGACAGAGGAAAAATTAGGGGCTGCACAGTGTAGCACCACTAAATGTGTGTTAACGTGTTGAGTGTATGGGTTTTTTGTGGACTTTCACAGTCCGAAAACACCAGATTGGGGGTTGGTTAATTGAAGTCTAAATTAGTGATTGTGAGCATGAAAGGTTGTTTCTGTGTGCTGGCCTTGTTATTCCCTGGCTACCTGTCCAGGGTGTACCCCCCATCTCACCCAAGGTCAGCTGGGAGTAGCTTCAGCCTACTCCACAACCCTACAAAGGATAATTGGTATAGATCAATGATGGATGTGAAAATTACGTTAAGTTTGTGTGTTATTGGGGCTTAAAAGTAAGTAAATCAAAAGCCGTTTTCCTGGATAGTGTCATAGGCACGCAATAATGTAGTGTTTGTCTATACAAGTGACATTTTATATGACACACTAGCACCAGATTAGTCTTTTTCTTTAAACAAGGATATACATGAACCCAGTGACACTTGGCATTACACTGTACTCTGTTCAGACCATATGTCAGCTGAAGATGGTCAAGGATGAAGCAGAATGTCTTGCCAAAAGGTTACTCTCTCTGTATTTATTCAAATGTATACATGTCTGTTAGTGTGTGTGTATACTGTATTTGTGTGTTGGGGGAATTGAGGCATTATGCGATTGGGGGTGCATAATATCCCCAGCCTTACCTACCCCCCTCTCCACTCCAATTTATTACCTTGGTTGATCTGATGGTGTAATAATACCTCCTGCCTCTGGCTACGGGAAATGGCCACATGCATTATTCACATATGCTAAGATACTTATTGATGACTCCTTTATTTATAAATTACCTCAATGCCAGAGTCATTTCTCACTTTTTCTGCCCCTTACTTTTAATCCTCTGTTTTGACGCGAGCATGTTCTAATGAGCCTCACTCACTCTCAGTTTTCAAATGTGTTGTACTTCTTTGATATAAATTTTGGCATGAGTTAAACAAATTGGTGTCGAACTGGGGCTAATAATACATGTAGGGGCCTTAAATCTATTTAATTTGATATTAAAGCTCATGGCTGCTCCTTTTGTCATTGCTGTTTCCACAGGGGTCTTACACAAGTGCTGTTTGAAATACCACAAAAAACATAACTCCTTTGAGAAAACTGGCACAACATTGCCTTAGGACTCATTTGTGTACATGCCCAGCTTTTCATTTCATTAATCTAGTCTTTTAAAATGTTACATATCCTTTTTATATTTATGTTTTGAGCAGCCCAACATTTTTAAATAGTATTTTCCTCTTAAATTACCAGAATTTATATGTTGAATAAGAATATGTAGAACATAACTTGAGAGGTTGACATCGCCAGCACGGTGTAGCGAAAACAAGTTATTAAAATCAAGGTTGAGCAAAGTAGAGTTAAAACCAAGACTACAAGTATAATTGAAATGGTTATTATCAGAAAATCCCAAGCAATATGTAATAGTCCTAAAATGTCTAACGAACTAAAACAAGACACTGTAACTCAGTAAGTGAAACCACCGGCGCATTCATTGTCCTCCGTGGCCTCCATTGTCACGCCAATAGCTTCTAGCTCCCCTCGCCCTGCGGTTGCCACAGCCCTTTCTCTGCAATGCTCCACCTCTGCTGGAGAAAAGGCAACAACAGCCAGGTTTTTTCTGGATGGTAATGACAAGTATTCACGCCAACCAGGCCGCTGCATTGCAGGTTCCCGTGGAGGCTCATTCATCTGGTCTGTGGATTTAGTGGGGGTCGCTTCAAATTTCTGGATGGTTCTTCACCATTCCATACTTAGCCCTCTGTGTAATATTCTCTTTTCTTCTCTGTCTTGTGCTACCTTCTTCAATTTTTCACTTGCACCACATAGCTGTTGCCTTTTTACTGATTACTACCTGGAGTTTTTCAGGGTCCATGTCCTTTGGGGCACTACTGCGTGCAATTAACACAAACACTTGCATCAGTAGTTGCTGGACTGTTTTCAAAGTAACTTGGGAACTGACTAATTGAATTGGCAAGGCAGCTAATGTTAGCACTTTGAAGGCTAACAGATAGTCCTACTGGTTTGATGACTTTTTTCTGAGCCCTCTCCTTTTTTTGCTCTGTCTCTGTAAAGTAGAAAAGTTATATTGTCTAACTCTAAGTTTGTCCTCATTTTATAATTTTCTGAGACATCAGGAGAATCATAAAGCTGTTAGGCTTTTGTGATACGTCATGCAAATGGTAAACATTTCCAACTCAACTCAAATTCCTGACGAAATTCCCAACAAAAATTACTGACTTTCTTTGTAATTTCACTGGGGGTTTGATCTGAATACACAATTACATTCTATAGTGTGCTGATAGTACTTCGAGATTGCATCCTCTACTCAGGAGGACAAGTTGGGGGCAGGAGCATAGTGCAGCGCAGACATTTCTCTATGCTCAATTGCCTGTGGGGCGGTTTCTCAACCACTTTGCCCGATCCCCTATCTGGGCAAAGTTTAAGGCAGTTTCTCCTTTTTGGTCAATGGGGTGTTTTGTTTATTCAGCTGTTCGTGTCATTTTAAAAATGAGTTAAATCATAAGCATAGGTCAATTTTTGATAATGATCATGGACCCAGCTTACCAAATCACAATTTGGCTTTTCCTGCACAAACCCTAATGCAACATCCACTGGGAGTGTCGGGTTTTATCCATACATGGGCTAAGAAGGAACAGACCCGGTGGCTCAGGCCACCTATTCAATTTCTTGTCCTTAAGGACATGGAGTATATTTATCTGTATCTGGTTCATCCTTTCAACTCGCCCATTTCTTACAAGGCGATAATGGGTACTCCTACCTTGAGCCATCCTAGAAAGACTACAGAACTGTTTTATTAGGTTAGATTAAAGATTTAGGCCCTGATCTCATTTGAAATGAGCAGAGCAGCCAATATTTTTCGAATAATTCTGTTTGATTGTAGTTGGGCATGTTGTTCAGCCACAAAGTCTTTACTCTGTTCTGGAGCGGCATGGTTCTCTCTGTCATCCAAGGATGTCAGGTGGGCAACCCAGTACTGCTCCACTGCAACAAATACAAATAAGCAACATGGTTACCAATAAACTCAAAATTCTCCTTAATTGCCAGGGTTAGGGGTTATTTTAGTGCTAGTGGTTCCAATATGAAATGAATGTAGTTTGCATTGTTGTATTCTTTGGGATTTAAGCTCCAACTAGCACAACTCTTTACCTTCCTGGACCTGGTGACATTACATATCCCAAACGTTGGTGGTTAGCATCTATATAAAGAACAAAAGACTTACAAATACAGGGTAAGCAAGGATTAGAGCCTCTGTTGGTGCACTGTTGGAGTTGTCAAAGACTGATTGGGCCCCTGTTGACCGAGAGCAACCCAACCCCCTTATTGCTTGTTATTAGCTAACAGCAAGGTTTGTTCCTGGACAACCTGAGCAAACTCAGGGGCAAAACGCCTCTAGTACCCTGCCAGGATTAAGAAGGCTGTAGTTGGGACTTGTCAATCAACAATCACATGTTCATAGTCTGATCACTTGTCAGTAAACTGCTTTCACTTGTCTTGGAGCTGTGCCTCCATAGGTGCTTGACTCCCACAGAAGAGGGCTCCATAAGTGCACACCTCCTCCAATTGTTGTTTGTAAAATCACAATAATATCATCTTAATAGGAAAATAAACTGTTTGGTCGCTTAGAAACAACAGTAGGCACAGAAACATTTTTGATGCATTATACACTCTAAAATGCTTATGTTAAGTCAAGTGACTGTTTGATTTGATTTAATAATTATTAAAAACATGCAGAAAACCCTGTAACAGAAACATGCCAAAGTTCAGTGCTACTGGATGTCTACTAGGAGTGCTCTTTTTATTCCCAGATTTAAAATCTGTGTAACACACCATGTTGAAGATGTTGAGATTATTTTTGAATGGAAGGCAACACAAGACTACCGATTACTGTGGCACTACGAAGTCTCCACAGTCTGCTGTGAATTAATGAATGGAACTGATAGTGGAGATACTGACTTTTATAATGACAAAGAAACCCTGTTTATTTGCAGATCACGTCGGGCCAATAACCAATCCACTTAATCAGTGGATCAGTGAACATCAGTGTTGGCCCTGATACTGATCAAGTGGATTGGATTGGTGTGTCCCTAATTGAAACAGAAACGTATTTGTTCTGTGTCAAACTCACAAGACAGATAACTGCAAAACAAACCTTAAGCATACCTGATCCTTTAGCACGACCCCTAACAGAAGGGCCAAACATTGTAACCAAAAATACCCAAGTTGAAAAACACTATAATTACCTTTTAAGTGTATAAATTAAATCAATTTAGCATTTTACAATATTAATAATAATTACTTTAATTGTATAGCACTTTTCAATACAAGTAACAAAGTGCTTTACAAAACCAATGGAACTCATAAATAATCAGAATTATACTGTATGCTTCTATATACTTGCAGACCATCCCAGCATCTGGGATATAATGATGCAATTGAGAGAAAAAGAGAAAGTTATCGGAGAGTTCAGGAAGTGGGTAAGAATAAGCGATGTCTTTGGCCGTCCATATTTAATACACTGGTAATGATAAACCTGACTGTGCTCTCTCACTCACCACAGTCTCCTTGCCAGATACAGTGGGCTGCCCTGGTTCCTTGCTCTTGTCAACACACACACACACACACACAGTTCGAAGGCTGAAAACTAGTTTGAACCAGTGACTGCCCCAAATTGGAGACCAGGGCATGACACATAAGCAATGAATGTTTGACCAAGGGAGTATTTTTAATTCTTCCCTTCTTCACTTGTTTCCCTTTTTAAACTTGGTCAAGCCACCAGTTTTTTTGCACCAGGCTATTAGTAAATTCACATCAGAAAAAAGGAGTTCCCTGACGCTCTGTGGTGTTCACTGTTCAGCTTTTGTTTCATTTCACCATTACCTTCAAATCCCAGAATGGGCTGTGAGGGTCTCAAGAGAAAAGGCCTGAATTAGCTGCTCCATGTAGTTACTTAGCTTAACTTAGCTACAGGCTAATAATAGTAGGGTGAGAGCATAGAGGGTATATAAAGATGGATTACGCGTCTCCACTCCTTCCCGCAAAATGAAGCCAAAATATCCCTGATACTCGTACCACCATCTTGCGGTTTTGTCATCATTTGATGCCCAGTGGTCATTGTGGTGTGGAGCTGCAGTATCAAGGTCCCGCTGATACATATATGGGCTCGACCGATCGTAAGTCACTCTCAGTGGTCAATCATGACTTCTCAGCCTGTTTTTATAGCATTAAATATATATTATAATAACGTACTAAAACTAAACTTACCATAAAAAAAAAACACCACTTGACCAGCAAGATAAGAACTACTGAAAATGACAGAAACCACCTTTGAGAAAAACCTATTTAATTATATATTAGTATACTTTAACTTCTTAGTTCTGGTCCATGTCCCATTTACTAACATGGAGGAGGTATTGTTATGACCTCTACTGCAGCCAGCCAGTTGTCAAGTCGTACCTCTTTGCATACAGTCAATAAGTGAATACTTGAGGTCCATGGATCCTTTTTTCAAGCAACATAATACATATACATAATAGTACGAAATAGTCAAAAATTAACAATATTCTTGTCAAAATAATATGGGGCAGTTAAATCAAAAGTGGAGTTATATATTCCGTAAGCCTGTATATTTAGGAACAGTGCGAGTGTAAGAGCAACAGAGCTACTTGAACCAAAGAGCAGTTACTCTAAAACAAGTCATTTTAATATCGACCACAATCTTCTGTCTGGATCTCTGCTTTATATAGAGATCATATCAGTGACGTGTAACAGCTCACAGAAACATCACTTCAGTCAGAGTGTGGGGGACCTGGAAGTGATGTAACCACATGGGGGATGCAGCTTTTGAGGGCACTTACTGTAAGCACAGCAGCTGTAGGAGTTCTGTGGAAAGGCGGTTTGTTCTTTTTCACATCCGGATATGACCAGAGGGGTCAGAGAGTGTGTGGACGACTGGGTCTAAGGAGCATGCAGGAAGAAAACCAGCGAAACAAGATTGGTCACATTCTTTCTTTCTTTTTCTTTCACTGGGATTTGGATCTCACCAGGGATGGACAAATTGATGACTCACTAATTAGTACTTAAATACACAGTTGCTCATTAGTTATTGATACCGCTGCATTTATATGATGCTCTCTTTCACAACAGGCTCTGACGTTTTCTTAGATATAATAAGAAGGAATTCCTCATTAAAATATCTCAAAACAACTACACCTATGTCATATATTTTGTTGACTTGTCTGAAATGTCTCCAAATATTGTTCAAATCCAGGGAAATCCACAATTCTCTTCAATATAACAGTGACCTTTCATTTAAGTTGCCTTTTAATTGCGTCAAATCTGCCTAATGTGGCTCTGACCGTCTCTGCTTTAACATTAGAGGAGGAAAAACACACTGCCAGTAAGTGAGCCAATCATCAGTTTTTCCCTCCAGTCTTTTTATAAACTCATAAAACTTTAATACATTATCTAATCCGTGAACATGAGTTGCGCCTGAGTCATGTCATGTAGCAATAGTGCTAAAATCCCATGATCCCACGCTGCTTCACAACGTCATCAAACTAGGTGACTCTGATTCTGATTGAGAGACTGATGCAGACAAGTCACATATTGTAAATTTAACATTGAGAGGATTCATTGCAGCTGTTTATTATTTTATACAATAGAGACACATTTTTTTTTTCATTTTTGTTTTTCTTAAATGTATTTTATGTTCAAGCTATTAAACGCTGATCTTGGCAAAATTAATTCAATGAATTACTACATTAATATTTTTGCATAAAAACTACTTGTGTATGAGTTGTAAAAGTTCTAGAATCACCATCGCCTCTGGGTCATTTATTTTGGAAACACATGGACACACATGAACATTCAGTTCTTTCCATTTACTTTTTTTTTTCATCTGTCTCTTGATCTCTCTGTCTCCCTCTTTTCTTTACTGTCTTCCTGTGAAATAAATGGTCTGCGCTTCAACGCGTGAGCTTTACTGTTAGCGATATGGTGTTTGATTTGATTTTCCAGCTGAGAGCCTGGCAGCCTCCGTGAGTGCTACTATGAGAGAGAGTGAGTGAGGGAATGAATGGGGAAACGTGTGTGAATGGAGCTGTGTGTGTGAATCCAGACGTGTGCCCGTGTCGTGTGAGTTTATGTGCACGTGTTAAACCCTCCACTCACACCATTTCCTCCTCCTCCTCCTCCTCCCGCAGAGAGAAGTGCCTTCTTTTGCTGACCCCTGGGGCTGTTTGGCTCCGCTGAAGCCACCTCTGTGCCTGGCCATGTCTGCCGGAGTTGCCGGCCACACCAGGAGCCCCAGGACTGCCGAGCCCTTCCACTGAGCCTCCACACCTCCCTCCTTCCCTCCATCGCCTGCTGCCCGCCAGACCTCCGCCATTTCTCCATCCATGTCAGTCAGCCTGCTTCTGAGGAAGTCAACCACTCCCACCTCCGCAGACAGACTCTGATAGTGAAGACAGCTTTTATCGGCTCCTGTGAGCAGAAGGAGATTGTCCCTTCGCTGTCCCCTCCACTGCAGCCTACTCCACCTCATCCTTGCCTTTCGTTTCCTCTCTGTCCTCCTTCCCTCTTTCCTCCAGCCCTGCATCTTTTCATCATGGGCCGACTCAATCGATAATGCGTTTTGCCATTCATCTCATCTGACAGCTCAGCCGTGGAGCGAGGCGCGAGAACTGGTGTGCGCGGAAGAGAGAGAGAACGAGAGAGACCGATTGCAAAGCAAACGTCTGTGGCCGTCACCAGCCCGGGCCCTGGGTGACAGGCAGTGAAGGATTCCTTTTACAGCCGCAAACAGACTCTTGGGATCGGCTGCAGGTGGTAGGCGAGTCTCAGGCCTCACAGGCTTCACCGTAGAACCAGACCGCCAGGACAAAACCTCCTAAAACTGGATTTCCCCCATGTCATTTACTTCTTCAGACTTCTCTGTTGTCCCAGTATCATTAGAAACACACAGACTTGTAATTGCATTCGCTGGATATCTGCTCCACTTTATCGACCCCTTCTGCCCGGTTCAAAATGGCGGTGAACATGACGCAGATGCGAGACACGAAGTGGCTGACGTTAGAGGTCTGTCGGGAATTTCAGAGAGGAACGTGCTCGCGACCAGACAGCGAGTGCAAGTTCGCTCACCCTGCCAAGAGCTGTCAAGTGGAAAACGGCAGAGTCATTGCCTGTTTTGACTCACTCAAGGTGAGTATGACAAACACCTGTGATTATCGTTCATCACTGCCCTGTCTTCTCGTTTAGGTTTTTTTTTTCCAAGCTTCCAGGATTGTTGATGCTAGATTCAGTCACTGATGCAGAAAATATTTGGAAAATCCTGCATCACATGGGACAACGAGGGACACTTTTCAGACAACAGTTTCTTTATGGTTGCAAGCAGGGATTTTACTACTGAGTGACACAGTTGTGCCATGGCGAGAGGATAAAAACATATCTGTAATAATACTTTAGAGTGTGAGTGAGTGTGTGTGTGTGTGTGTGTGTGTGTGTGTGCGCCATAATCACATTAACATCTGTGAATCAGACTCAGAGTTTCCTCCACTAGAGCAGAACTTCAGCATGGGACCGTCTGTTGGCACACTGCTTCAACAGGCTGAATGGGAAATATAGAGGAGGGACAGCATACTGTGCATTTCATGTTTGTATGTGAGTCTGCGAGTGATTTGTCTGTGTGTTATTTTGAGGTCGTGCAGCACAGTGGGGTGTTCTCACAAGGCTCTGTAATTTACTGTCTATTTTCGCCCTGGCACTGAGACAACACACTCCCACTATGCAGCTCCTCACTCTCTCTCGGAGGCGAGGGGTGGAGAGAACAAAATAAAAACGGTGGAGAGAAGGAAGGAAAGTAGAATGGACTCTGCCAGGAAGTTGTGAGAGAGCATGAACATATTGTATTAAGGGATTCATTAAATACCACTGCATATTCATTGAGGCAAAAACTGCTTAACTGATGCTTAAAAGCACATTTGAGAGTCTGCCGTGCCAATTTTTTGTTTTGATCAAAACAACAACAGTAATTCAAAGTGATTTTTACTTCAGCAATAAATTGTGTCACAATATGCATCAATGGTATTCTCCACAAATGTTCTGCTTATATTAATCAGTTTTTGATGCTTTGCCCATTACGTTTTTAAATGGAACCCGATTGCTTGGATCATATTCACTTTGTTTTTGCCAGTCCAGGAAGAGCAGTGTACAGCCAAGAAGTCATCGGGAAGTGCAGTGTTGGATGAGCACAGGAGTTTGACACTGGAGATCAGGGTTTGCGTCTTAAGTCACGTGTCGTCTTGTGTTGATTTGTCAGATGTTTCCCTGTGTAAACGTGTATTTTTGCGACTAAATACGTAACACAAAGTAGAACTGAGACTGATGTTAATGTCAATAGTTTGCAGGTATTTTGTCTTAAAGTACGTGACGGATTGAAATTGTCAACTGATGATGATGCTGAGTGCAAAGTGATCATGACTCACATCTAAAAACCACAAACATGAACCACATGGTGAAGCCAGGCAGAGTCTGGTGATAACCAAAATCATTATGGTTTGTCCTCTCGGGACTATGAATCCCTGTAAATGTTGTAATAGATGAGATCATTTAATTTCAAGTCAACATTTTTTTCTATATAAACTGTAACCAAAGCCCCTTCTTCTAACCGGAATATTATGGGTAAATTGAAACTGATGAATGTTATGCAGATACAATGTCTTTACTGTGTTTCATGTGATAACAAGTCATCAATCATTGTAAGACATTTCTCGCAAATTGTGGTCCCTAGAAAATAGACATAATGTCTAGGAGAAAAAAAGTGAGAAGTCAACTCACTTTAACTTAAACTCTGCCAGAAAAAGATGAGATGGCAAAGAAAATATATAAAAATGTGACAAGTAGCACAATTAATACAAGTACCACTTTTAATTTACCAACCACAGTTAGAGAGTGTGCAAAAGGTCATCACTGAAAGCCAATTGTAATCACTGTTCCTCTGTAATATATTTTTTTGTATAAGACAAAGTATGTGACGTGCAGAATATAAGTCAGAGGCATAACTTATGTACACGTTGCACAAACCTCACTCTACCATATTTCAGAATACTGCCTTAATATTCCATATGCTGTAAATGTGTTGGATAATGGGATATCTGTTACGTCGATCTGTGTATTTTGGCTCAACTGGGCCCAGTAGTTCTGGATCTGACACTTCTGTCTACCGTGCTGTGCACACGTCCTGTAATTTGTCTCATATCTGATTGGCAAGCAGGGTGTTATCCAGTGTAACTGGAGACCAGAGCTGGAAGTCAGTCAAGCCAGGCCAGGCCACACCTTGGTTTATATGGGGGAGGATTTCTTGTTAAGCCAGGCACTGTGTTATTACTGTTATGGGCTGCTCGGTCCGGATGGTCGGGGTGGGTTTGGCTGGCACAGGTAAGACCGGTATGGATAAGGGGGACTGCTGGGGCATCTCGTGGATCATGAAAACAGACAGGCAGACTGAGCCGGAGAGGGCGCAGCAGGGAATGTGTGAAGAAGCGTAGCAGTATGCTTAGAGCCCTTCCCTGCTCCCAGTGCCAGGGCATTCCACAGTCTACCTCCCTTCCCTGCCTCCATGACAGAATGATAGATCTGCTGCATCTGCAGATGAATTCATAACACACAGCCAGGCATGGAGAGAGGGGCAAGGGGATGGGGAAGGACAGGCAAAAGGATGTGGAAAAAAGGAGAGAAAAAGGAGAGAAAAAATAAAAGGAGCAAAAGGATGAATTTTGGTACACGTGGCTTCACACTCCTGGACAATTTGTTATACCACCTACCCTTCATTCCTTTTGAATGCAGGCTGGAAAAGAAAGGGAGGGCTTGTAGCAGGAGGGACAGAAAGACATATTGGTAGCTCTCCCTTTGTATTCAAATAGTCTTTCTCAGATTTAATACATGCACTTTGTTCTTTATCCTTAAACCACAGCCCTGAGATTTCTTAACAGTTGGAGTCTGTATGTCTTTATTTCTCCCTCTCTCAAGAACTTCACTCAGTTATTCAGTGTTATCTAAAACAAAGGGCATTCGTCAGGGTTGAATGTAGAGGAAAGTTCCATTTGATGGGTGGCGCGGCAGAGGATGGAGTGATAAAGGCGGACAGGAAATGAGTCAGAGGCAGCCTGCAGGATTGGCTGATATTACAGAGGAATTGACCCCCTCAGCCTGGTAACACAACAGCAACAGGGACAAGCAACCTTTGCAAAGATGTGAGACCACAGGAAAGATAGACAGAACAGATTTGGAAAGTATTTGACATATTGCCTATTTACTCATTTACTACTGTCCGTGCAAGATTTACTTTGATGGAGTTCAAGTGGCTGAGTTGTAATAATAGTTCAACATCTGCGTATTTAGGTTGGTTGTTTAAAATGCTTTAAACTACCAGTTCTGCTTTTCTCACAAACACTTTTAAACGTGCTTAAAGGTTTGGACAAAACTCAATGCAGATTTTCCCCTCATGTTGTTTGCATGAGTTTGACTTCTGACCTGTAACTTTTTGTTATTCACCACAAACAAATAATGTTGCATCAGTTCATACTGTAAATGAAGATTGATGACATAACAGCTACCCAATAAGTGGAGCCCAAGTGTCTCAATCGCCACCTGGTGGCTGGCTGCAGTAAATCTACCTCCATGTTAGCAGATGGGACATGGGCCAAAGAAAAAATTCACGTCAGTTTAGGCAGTTCTAAGAACACTGTTGTTTGTTGTGCACATTTTTTCTGTAAGTTTGGAATTGATTAGTTATATGATGCATAAAATACATTAAATTAACATCTGAGACTGACTCCTGATTGGTCGAGCATGTTTATTGATGGGTCCTTTCTATCCTGGCCACCATCACCATTCATTACTACAGCTGGAGACAAAGCTGGTTTCATAGTAAGTGAAAAGGATGCAAATCTTGGAGGTATTTATATACAACAAACTCACCATTGGGTCTTGATGGGAAACAAGTGACAGTGAGCTAAAAAGCCACAAGGACTTTGTCCTACATTGACAGTTACAAAGCCACTGATTTCTATGAAAGGAATAAAACTATAACAACCTTATTTTGAGCCTTCAGGGGCTGCGTGTTTAAGATTTTTGGTGGGCAGTTTGAGTTGGTGAAAATCGTAAGCTACCATATTTGTACAAGTTTAAAGATTGTTACTCATTAATTTATGACTTAATTCTATGGTGAATATATTATATCAGGAATAGATAGGAGGAGATTTAAATTTTGAGTTGTGGTTGTTGTAATTTTTGTTGTGCTGATTATATGTAAGCCCTGAACAAAGATTGTTACTTGGTGTTAACATGCGGAGCCCACTGAGGACAATTTTCTAGTGTCCAACAAGTAGTGATGACTTTATGTTTGTGCTCTGTGACGAGGTTGACATTAAAGTCTATATATAGATTTCCTCCTTCAATTCCATGTCCTTAAGTCAAGAACACGTTCTGGCACAGACAGTCAGTTATCACAACAATCAGTTACCACATTAAATATATAGAGGTTCTGTGCCCCACATGTCAGAAAAACAATAAAACGATTTACGAAAAATGTATGTTATAATAATGTTATAATGTAACAACTTAGTCTTTTCTTGTTAAATTCCAGAAACAGTTCTTGTTACAAGATAAATAGTTTATTGTTGTCACAAGAAATGTTTCCTATTATAAAGTTTTTCATAATAATATGAAAACACGATATGATGAGATGAAAATATCTTGTTGAAGCCACGAGGAAAACACACAAAACTTAAATTCATGTTAGATTCCTCTAACTTAAATATTTTTGTTAATTAAGCTACAAAAACATAAAAGTTGACCTTCTTGACTCTCTAACTGCTCCACACCATCTTTTACATCAGTAATTGTGAAAGGTGACGTCATTGTTAAACAGTTGGTATTTAGTGATGCTGAAGTAGTTTTGTTAGATGTATAAGATCTTTGGTGTGAGTATGACAAGCTGGGAAGATTTATTTTCTCATTCTAATTTAACACTCATCTCCTTGTTTTCTCTTGCTCTTTGTTGTAAAATAGGAGCCTGTGGCAGCTTATCAATATTTATAAAACTGTCACATTATTGGAGGGCAGTTGAGTAAATGTAGTGGGTCACTACAGCAATCTGTCTTACACTAAGGGGTTTACACTGAATCAGTGTTTTGGCTTGTAGTGTTGAAGTGAGCAGCTGGAACAAGTGACACACACACTCAACAGTTTGTCATTGTGACTAAATGTTTCCTTATTTTTTATAAAAAATTGTATTGTACATGTATTATACCTGCAATTGTTAACTGTTCAACTGCCCAGTGGAGTAATTAGAAGGTTTTAATTCAACCAGTGGCCAAGCTAAGACACCGTAACACTTACTGTCAATAGCAATTCCACTTGTAGCCTTGGCTTATTGTCATTAAGTTTATGCAACTTGTGTGTTAGTCCTTCATTATCAATTAAAACAATGTACCATGTTTATTATGAAGTGGAGCCAGCACCACTGTTTTTGGGATGTTTTTTTAAGATGAAAGAACAGAAGAAGTTCTTTAGATGCCCAAAAGCACATACATTTTTAAGATTTCAAACACACATACTGATGTGTGTTTACACAAAACACAATCTTTGACACGCTAACCAGATAGAACATCATTAGAGAAATACACAGCATTTGTTCATTTTTTCCCTTCATATTTTTAAGTGCCTGAATAATTAATATAAGATCTGCATTATTAAAACATAAAATAACAACTACTTTTGTGTAGTGAATAACGATCCCTCTCAAGTAACAGCACTAATGTACTTTAATACACAGCATGTGTTGAATCATTGCAGTGTTCGAATCAATTTGGGAAAAATATGTTTGTAATATTTGTTTGTGTTTACCACTGGTCTCTATAGGAGAGTTATAACTGGGGCTCTCTCTTCCTGTCTCAGTGATCATTGATTATCGGCTGTATTTTAGAGAGTACGACTCAAACCTCACCTTGAACACACACAGCCACGTAAACAGGAGCCGAGCAACACTGGAAATGTATGATGACCTACATATAGGCTACAGCATTTACTTCCGAGTCCTTGGAAAGACAAAGAAAAGTGTGAGGGAGTGAGTGTAAGAGGATGTGTTTGAGAGAGGAAAGCAGAGAGAACGCATAATGGGAGAATAGGTAGGGTATGTATGTATTGAGATGAGAGCCCAGTAGAGAACACAGGAAGAGCTGTGTGTGTGTGTGTGCGTGTGTGCGTGTTTGTGTGAAAATAGGGGTGCAGTGTGTTGGATAAGAACTCTTTGAAAGGGATACGTACTCCAACAGTGTTAATCTGCTCTGTATCTGTATTCTGCTGTCATGCTCCCCGCTCTCATCCTCTTCTCTCATTACCTCTGTTAGTCTGTCTCTACTCAACCCATGCTACATCCTCACCCCTCCTCCTTCATTCTATGTTCTTTTTTTTTCTGTCTTTCCCAGACATGCCAGACACTTTCATTTCAATTTCACACACTGTGGGTTTTTTATCTTTTCTTTATTTTAGTCTTTTCTTTATTGTTTTTCATCATATTTTGGGGAGACTTTCGTTTTCTCAGGCCTTGTGGTTTTTTAACTGTGGCCAACCATAAGGAAGAGAGGAATCATACTTCCATGGTGGATGCTTCTCACTTCTTCACTGCGGGTCATTACTTTGGTTGAAACAGAGAATGCACATGGAAAACAATTGCATCCACAGTAGAGTGAGGATATCCAATCTGAGCCTGTCGGGACCCATCGGGACCCAATGGATCGAGTTTGGACGGAAGTTTTGAAATTACATTCAGGGTCGGTCACATTGGCTAGAATATCTACTTGTTTGGGGAAAACATCAAGATTGGGTTCACTTCAGACTCAATTGAGATTTACCACAGTACAGTTTTATTTCACTGCCAACCAGTGCAGTTTCCATCAACATACCTCAGCTTGTTTTACCAGATTCAGATATATTCTTAAGATATAATGTTCAAGAAACCCATAAACCTTCTGGCCAAGGTGATATCGAACTTTGACCTATAGCTACCAAATCCATACCTATATCAAATCCAATTGGAAGGGAAAGGGTTCCTTCACGCTTTCCAGATGGCACAAAATGTCCTTAGTACTGCGAACTTGACCTTTGGCCACCAATATCTAATCAGTGCATCTTTGTTTCCAATTTAATTTTTGTACCAAATTTGAAGAAATTCCACGAAGGCCTTCTTAAAATATCGCATTCACGAGAATAGAATGGATGGACGGACAACCTGAAGACGTAATGTGCCTCTGTCAACTGTAAGTCAGTTAGTTCTCTCTGGATCAGTCAAGTTCGGACCGAAAATTGAACCTAATGGTTTAGGTTGTTGTGTCTGAGCAGTGTTAACCTCATTGTTCACCAAAAGCTCAGTGGCCCCGTCCACATATTATTGTTCAACCAGCATTTTTAAATTCATCACCATTGGGGGTGGTTTTCTGAAAGCTTGGATTTTGGGTGTGAACAACACTGGCTTAGCGTTGACAAAAGACCCAGACAGGACTTAAGTGTGGGACTTAAATCAAATGTCATCATAAGTTCAAGCTCTTTCCAAATTAGCTCACACAATCTTTATTACCGTGCCTATAAATTAGTGCATGTGTGTGGATTTATACACTATAGTATCCTCTGAGCTCTTTTTGGCCTCATTGCTGTAAGAGATGGTCAAAAATATTAATGCTACCAAATGGGTGTACTCCTTCAATCTGTTATCATTTCATGTTCTGTATCCATTTATAGAGTATATATTTTTGGGCCTAACCAAAAAGATTACGGTCGGTCTACCATATCTGATTCCTCACATAGCTCAGTCTACACAGAACATTATGAAAAGAGGCTTTTATTAGCACGCTGCTATGAAGTAAACTGTGAGCACACAGCCAGCAGCTATTAACTTTGTCTGACTATATTCATGAGCGAGTCCTCCCTTGAAACATCTCCTCTAAATGTCTCTCTGTCCTTAGAGAGGCCACCATTTCTACATCCATCTGTGGATACGCTGCGTCAGCACGGACACACACACACTTACGCACACACACGCACATGCGCTCACATCAATCTTTAAACACGCTGCATCAGCATGGAGACATGACACAACAACATCAGAGTCAAAATACATACAAGGGCATTCAAGAATAGCCTCCCACCACATGAAATGGTCTCGTTCACCTTTTAGCGTCCTTCACTCTTTTACCGTTATGCCTAATGTTACCTCTAACTACATTTACTTTCTCTTTACATGTGATTAAGACAGCTCTAGCCGTTCGTATATATGTTCCTCAGCGTGTGTTTTTGTTTGTAGCTGTCGGGATTCGGTCATTTAGGCAGCATGAAAGTAATATCAGCATCTCTGTGTGCTGAGTCGTGATGTCCCATTGCTCCTGCTGTTGTGAACAGAATAGCTAATCAGTTATGGCCTGATCCATTCCCGTTAGTCTGTCTCGCCCCCTTCCCCACCTCGATAAACTAACTCCCTGTCTTTCTCCAAGTACACCGAGTACCCCTCCTCCTCCTCCTCCTCCCCCTCACTTCTTTTACCTCAGCATCCTCCGACTGCTTTTAAAGCACACCATTTGTTATTCTTTCAGAGTGATGCAGTAAAACAAACATTTAAATCAGTCTGCGGACAAGTAAGGTGCACGGTGGTGGAATGAGATGGAGAGTGGGAGGAACGGAGCATTAATTCACTCCAGGACAGCAACTCGTCTGCCAACTTGTTCTCTCACTTTTGTCATTTGGCAGCGCCGTGAGTCTGTCTATCCCTGTCTCGCCTTCCGTCCATCTATTTTCCTGTCTCGTCATTGACCCTCTGCTCTTTAATCCGATCTCAGGAGTCAGGGTGCTCTGTAGTTGCACTTCTGAAGCGTAATACTTCACTTTCGACCCTGAACACAAACAGCACACAAGAGCTTACTCTCTACTGCAGTCACCACTCCCCCCCACACACACAAACAGTGACACACGCTGATCTCAGTAGAGCTGAGCTCAGAAGAGCCCAAAGAATCAGCTTAAATTATGAGCATTCACCACAGGTAGATAATCACGTTAGAGGGGCTTTGCTGTCTGGTAAATGATGGAACAGGCAGGAAGTGTGAGGCTAATCAAGTCTCTTAGTTCTGTGCTATTGGGCGTTTTGAATTGATTATGAATCCGTGTGTTGTCATAGATGCTGATGGTTCTCAAATCTTGACATAATGGAAGATACATTTCTAGAAATTATAGAATAGAATAGAATTTTGATGATCAAAATGGAAACAATGAGTAGAATTGTCACGAGTTTTGGATTAGAGTGTATGGGCTGGCACGGTGATACAGTGGTCAGCACTGTGTGTTTGCAGGGTTTGAATCCAGTGACGAAACATCCCAGTGGAATCCTACGAAACAGGATTTTTGGTTATCGAGGTTGAAAACCAACCCATTCGGGTCTAACTCTGGGTTTTCCAACGAAGCTGGTTCATTTCTTACTGGGGTAAATCACCATGGTATCTTGTATTTCTTAAAATCCAAAATTGGTGGGTATACCCAGGTTTTTTAAACTGGTGTAAACTTGCTAAAAAACAGTGATTGTCTCCTCTCCCATTGACAGTAGGAGTTTTCTCCCCCCAGTGAGTCATGTTCAAAGCTACACTGTCTTCCCACAGTGTAGCATTTTACTCAGTACGAAGAAAAAAATTGCTGTTGCATAATGTTTGCAACATGTAAAAAATAATAAAAAGACAAATGTTCATAGCTATTTACATTACAAAGCCTGGAAGTTCAATGTGTGACCTAAAGTCGTAGGGGAAAAGGAGCAGCGTCAGCATCTCGACTGCCAAAATAAAGAAGAAATTAACCTGTTAACCTGGGTGTCATGTCTCTATCACTGCCGTTATTTAACCCAGGAGTGAATGTCAGTTGTATCCATTCCCGTTTCAGACAAAAGCCAGAAGTTAATGGTTTTTTTGACCATTTGAAAAGGGTCTTTATACTGAATCGCTAACCTCCTCCGGGGTAGGCTAGGTTCATGACAACAGATCAATATTAAACCTTCTTAGAGTCTGTCACACTGTGTTCTTCCCAACCATCCTGACTACCACCCTATGACTTGCCCGTCATAGTGGAGCACAGTGTTGCAAACATCTCTTTCTGCCAAACAGCCTCCATTCCCGAGGGGAAAGCAGTAAACAAGGCTCGATAAGATGTGATCCCTGTCTCTGCGTCCGTCATTTGTTGCTTTATTTTTTCCCCCCGCAGTTACAAACATGCATTCATGAATTCACTCATTGCCCCCATCACTCACTCCTTTAATTAGAAAATAATCAGGGTTGGATGAGAGGTTCATTAAATCTCATCCTTGAGAGCTATCAGCCACAAACACAGGAGTGGGATATTTATCACGCTTATGAAAAGAACTCGGTGCCTCCTCTCGCTTTGTTTTCTCTGCTGAGGGGAACATTGGTTGGGAGGACAGAATCAACAGACTCGAGACAGAGGAATGAACAAGTGATGAAGCCAAAGAAGGGAAGGGTTGTAATGGAGGGGAGCAATAAAGTGTGAGACTGGGAAGGGAGTGCAGAAAGCAACAGAGGGGGGAGGGGGGAAAGAGAGAGAGAGAGATCATTATAGAAGTGCTAATTAACAGAAACCACACTGTTTAGCAGCACTTTCTCTCCATGGAGTATTGATCCTTCATAACCATTATGGAGCGGATGCTTTATGCTGCTTTCAGTGTGGGTTTTCTCTTTCCCCCTTTTTTTCTACAAAAGTTAATACATCAGCATTGAATCGGAGTCTTACAGCAACCTGTTAATGCCACTTGTCTTTTCCTTTCCACCCTGAACCCAAGCAAGCATGCAGCAAAACAGGAAAATAGCTGGGAAATGACCCAAGAAGGCAATTTTGTTGCGGAAAGGCCTGCATGTGTAATTGCATCATCATGACATTAAATATGAGGCACAGAATGTGTTCCCTGCAGAGAGACAGACAGACAGACAGACAGGCAGGAGGGTGGTGTCAACAGGCAGATTATACCCAGAGAGAAGAGGCAGCTGCGCAGCAATGAAGTAGAGTGAAACCGAGTGTAAGAGTGATGGATGGGTGCATGGACATCAAATGGTGTTACACGGACAGTGATGGACAGATGGAGAAAAATGAACAGCAGATAGATGGCGCACGGATGGAGGCAAAGTAATAAGAGGAGAGGAGAGCGTGGGATTGAACTGAGCCGTGTCAGTCGCGTGTTCGGCTGCGCGCACAATTGAAGAATGTGTGTAATATCCCTGTATTGTTACAGCGCATGTCGCAGGGCTGGCTGTCGGACATTGCGATTCTTCAAAAGGCTTTAACTGGATTACAGCGGTATCGGGCTCAGTCATCAGAGAGAGATAGAGCAGCTGTGTTGTGTAGGGTCTGCCTACAGCACGCTGTCTGTCACCGCGCTGTCTCTCGCCGCAGCCTGCCCGCTGATATTTGAAGTCGAGGCTGGACCACATATCTAAAAAATGTGTGATCTACATGACATGGAGGTTAAAGTCAAACCCTCAGCGTTCAGGCAACGCAAGTAATTCAAGCTTCCGTGTAGCTTCCATTCAGTCTCAGGCCCTTTTTCCTCTGACTTCTGTCTTTTCAATGAGATTTTGGCCTCATTTCTCTTCAATGGCATCTCTGACAACGGGTGAGACCATTGTGAGAGAGGCTTACAGGAGGTGATGCCCGCTAGTCCCCTGCTCTTTGCAGAAATGGTGTGAGCTGACTTTGATCAATGTGGATCGATGTGGATGAGTGTGCAGCCGAAAGGCAACTACGTGAGGGGTGTGTGTGTGTGTGTGATGCTCTGCTGTGCAGTGTGTTTGTGTGTGTGTGTGTGTGGGACAGAATTAAGACAAACTGAGTCATGCTTTTCTATGTGATGATGTATTACGCTTACAAAATATATCCTTAACCTACAAATGACTCTTTGTCTAAGTCTGTTTCTCTTCTCCTCGTACCTCCTACATTTGCTCTTGTGTGTCTTCATGGGAACAAAGCACAATGATCTTCGACAGTAGTGAAGCCAAGGCCCTGAAAGAAAAATGTAATGTTGTTTGAAAATTTCAAACAAACACTGCTTTTGTGCTACGTATTCTTGGATGGACAATGGGTAACTTCAGCAAGAAAACATCATCTGTTTCTTGTCTGTCACTGTCAGAAGTTATGAGTCAGTTGGAGGATTTTTCAGCTCAGCAGTTGTTTGTGGTATAAGGGATTACATGATGTTGCTCTGTATTACCATCAACTCCCTTTGATTGTTAAGGTATGTGTGTGCAGATGCAAACCTTTGGTATTTCTGTGCATCATCGTACACCTGTGTGTTTATTTGTACATGTTTTTTACCTCTTAAGCACATTTTCTAACATACACAGAGACCCTGTCAGAGCCAGCAGCTCCTAATGAGGCAAAACTTAATATCTGAGGTCCTAGTTAGGTTTAGAGGTAGGTTGTGAATTGTGCTTGTGTTAAGGTGAGGGATAGAGTTTTAGTTCGGCTGTCCATAATGAATGGAAGTCAATGTAAAGTCCCTATAAGGATGGCTACACAAACCTGTGTATGTGTGCGTGCGCTTGGCGGTGGGTATCATCACTTTATAGAGTAATGAATGCTAATCCTCTCTTATCTGCTTTAACCTCGAGGCAATGACACAAGCTTCTGATGCCAGTGCAGTGACAACCTTTGTTGGAGGAGAATGTGTGCGTGTGTGTGTGTGTGTTAGCGGAGATGTGTACCTGATGTGCTTGAAACAAGAGATGTCTCTACTCACATCTGACAACGTTCTCTCAGTTTTTCTCTGTTTGCTGGCTGGAAGCTTCGGGGCGTGGTCTCGCGGTTATCTGCCACGTCCCCGGTGACTTATCGTCAGAGGTAGAATAGAAAAGAACATTCCAGCTCTCTGACTGTACTGCATCTGATCCCAATTCACTTCATCAGCAGTGCAAGTAAAAAAATATATATATTCTCACTTGATAGTAAATCCCTAGTCAGATATATAATGAAAATATTAGCAGCTTTTGGACACTTGTTCGACTGTGTCCGTGTTGTTCTCACTTTGGAGCAATTTTCCGTTGCTACTAGTGATTACAGCGCAAACCAAAGGCAGCTGCCAGAGTTTGTCAGAGATAATTTTTGTCTTTTTCATATTCTCTTTTTCCATTATTTTTTGCTCCACTCTTTTCTGGTCTGCGAACTCCAATCGAGATCCAAGCAAACAATTTTCAAAACTCCTCATGAACACTTAATGACAATGGCTGTGAAGCAATCTAAAGAGAGTGTGATGATATGGGGAAGATCCAGACGTGAAAAACAGGGGGCGGTTAAGATGTTTTGTTTTTTTTAAGTGAGGGGGGGTATTTCCAGCAGCCATGTTGACCATATATCTGCAGAATGAGTGTGAGACATAAAAGGCCAAAAAGCTTTTGAATCCTCTTCACCAGGCTTCTATTAAGGCTGTTTTAATGGGCCTGTTGCCCGCCTGTCTCCTCGGAACGGTGAATAGGAGATAGCACTGAATAGGACTAAACTTTAGAGATTTTGAACAGGGAGCACTTGTGTAATTGAAGGGATGAAGGCAGCGAGATGAACAGATAGAGGATGGATGAAGAGGGTTAATTGAAAGACAAGCAGAGAAGAAGGGCTACATCTCAGGGGCCTCCCTCCCTCTCCTCTCTCTCTCTCCATCACTATGCATGCGTGTGTGTCGGTGAACGTGTGCGTTTGTGTGTCTGAGGGGAGATAGTGTTGTAGACCTAATGAGAACAAAACTAATTAGAGATTTTGCCTTGCACGATTCTACGAGGAAGCTCCCACAGGAGTCAGGACAACACTTGCCACCTACACTGCACCCTCCAGAGAGGGAAGCACACTATACACTTTTCATTTTAACTTTACTGGCAATAAACAGGTCCCTGCTGTGGGACTGGTGGGGTCAGAGAGAGCAGCATAGCGAGCGAAGTTTAAAAAGGGAGCTCTGCTGCTGACTTTACATCTAATCCCTTTACTCCCTTCAGGCCTTCACCACCAGTTTTATTTCCTAAATGTGACTGGGGACTGTTGGTTATGAGACTCTCAATGTGTCCATTCTCAAAGCAGTCAGCAACATCTATGAATGACTGATCACAATTTGTCCAACACAAAGAGGGATCCATCACATGACGCACAGACCCACATTTTGCGGCTCAGTTGTACTGCCAAAGGCTCAGGGATGTCCCACTGTGAAACCAGCCACTGGGCTCTCCAACTGGTTTTTGGTTTCCTTTATGTCCACTTTAAACCGAAGTGGGGCGT
This sequence comes from Hippoglossus stenolepis, assembly GCF_022539355.2. Classification (NCBI taxonomy): domain Eukaryota; kingdom Metazoa; phylum Chordata; class Actinopteri; order Pleuronectiformes; family Pleuronectidae; genus Hippoglossus; species Hippoglossus stenolepis. The sequence continues at coordinate 9,811,986 of NC_061486.1, read as the reverse complement.
CAGATAGGATTCGACTGGGATTACGAATATGCTCTGATACCATTTTGCCCTCTCAGATGTCAATCCTGATACCTGGCCTTTGCATATCAGCCATTATTAAGTACAGGTCCGATACCAGTACATTATAAAAAAAAAAAAACTTGTACAATTTACAAAAGCGTTTCAAGACATCAAATTTCAGAGCAGAACGCAATGTTAATCTGCAATATTTTTGATGAATAATTAATAAAGTGTTTTATATTAAGTCAAAGATTTATCAATATGAGGATTTTTCCTATCATTTCATGTTGGACTCAACAGCTGCACATCATGTTTCATTATTTTGAACATGTAATAGACCAAACGATTAATGAGAAAGTGACGGAAAATTGTATGGATTAATCAAAAATGAAAAATAATTGTAGCCCGAGAGGCTGCTGTTTTATATAATTACAAAGGAGGCACTCTTTTTAATGTTTGCATTTATTAAAGGGAGCAAGCAGAAAACATTTTGTACCATGTAATGACAATAACCAGCTGCTAGATAAGCAACCTCTTTTATTTCCCCCCACATCGCTGATTTCGAAAAACATTGACAGTCGTGGGTAAACATGAATCAAATGTCAGTTCACCATGGACCAGTTGAGTCAGACGTTTCAGCCATATTCAGCCTAATAGTGGATAACAAACAAGAAACAGCTCAGCGAGACACTGGCACAGTGCTGTCATTACCCATGATGGCTAATGATTTTGCCCCATCATTAGCTTCCTGGGCTAACGATTTTTGTACTCGCACCCACCCAAAGCATGCTAACACACTGCCAGGCTAAGTAGTGCTTTTGGGGGCTGTAAATGGTGTTTTGGCTAATTGAGCACTACGGCTGAAAGCTTCCTGGGGCCTCTGCATCATTTGTGACATCGAGGAGCTTTGCTTTTTTGGAGCAGTGTTGTTCTGTACACTCATCAGCTGTTTTATCGCAGTTAAAGTTTCTACTATAACCGAGCTGTGTCACCTCCCTCTTGTCATTCTCTGTGATTCCTCTGTCCACATATCTATATTTGTCATTGTCTCAAAGAGTTATCCCTCTGCCCAGTTAAATGAGATTTTAAGGTCATTAACTGATCCAGGCTATTATACTAATGCACTAGGGTGGTTCCAGATTTGATAAATGATTGGAAAGAGATAATTAGATTTAAATAGACATCTATTATTAGCAGCGGAACACAGTAGGACAGAGCAAGGGAAGATAAAGAACACAGGATATTTGTTAGCAGGTTATCAGGCTTCGTTCCTACCATGCAGCATGTAGCTGGAGTGTTTTGTGCCATATTAACACATTTTTGCATTAATTCTGGATGTGTGCATGAATAAGATTGTATAATATTCACGCAAAAAACTCATCCTCTTGATGTGGCAGCGAATATTTAGCCGGTCAGGGGTTTTCTCTGTATAATGACCTGTGTCTATCTCTTTAGAAGCTCGGGATTGAAGCTGTCATGAACTACATAGCTCAGCATATTACAAGGCTGGTTAGAAGTTCTAAGGATTGATTTTTCTCAGTGAACTTGGTGAGGTCTAACAGTCAAAGTGAAAAAGCTTGTAAGTGAATGTTGGTTTAGAAATTTTCTGGATTGTGGGGTCAATCTGTGGGGGCAACTGATTTCATGTTTACTGTCTGACTTACAGAGGACTGCCAGTAAATGGTCCCAGACACACTGCTCAAATGGCCCCGACCACATGGCTCATGGCAAACTATCGAGAAGCTTTTGAGCATTGTGAGGCTCACTAAATTAAAGAGTGATGTCCAAAGAAAAGAGTAAAGCTCCTAAGGAATTAAGCTCATGTGTGTCTGGTGAACCAGCTCATGGTTTTAAAGGATCCACCCATTTTAAAGTCTTGAGTTCACTGCTCAGGTGCTGAACTGAATCTTGAAGTACAACTCCTGAAGTAAACACTTAAAGGCTCTAACAAACATTGGGAAAGTGTCTTTTTCCCAAATAACACTGAATGTCAGAGGAGTGCTTTGAAGTTTGGAGGACTCTGGTTCTCTCCTTATTCTGTTCACTGAAGTTCAACACCCAAAGACTCAACACTTTAAGAAGTTCAGCTCAAGAATCTGAAGTCCAAAACCTGGATTAAGGAGCTAAAGCATTTGAAGACCTCTTGATATTTCTGAGGATGTGGTTTTGATCCTTATGAGTTTAAGTGACTTGCACCCAAAATAAAGCATGAAAAGCACTTTGAGAGAAGTTTTTTTTCCAACTTCAATAAAACACTACTACGAAAGTAGCCACTACTACACTGTTTTAGCCAACTGCATTAACAGCCACCAATATATACTGCATATATACTGCATACACTGTGTAGGTTGATAGGGAATGTCCGACCTCTGGGTCACATACGGCCTGCAAGAAAAAAACAACTCAGAGAAGGACAAATTAAAATTGTTTTAAATGGTAAGCATGTCTCAAAGCACTATTACAAAGCAGAATATTGATTTGGCTTCTCTTTTAAACAACAGGTGTAGCCCTTTTGTGCATGAGATCACTGAAAACCATGCATGTGGCAATGCAAAATCTGTTTGAATTTGGCAAATAACAACAGTATGTACGAGCATCATGATCATCATCAATACCATCTGACATCAGACGCCTCACTTAAGACAAGCAGTTCCAGCCATAGCATTAGAGAAGTTAGTGTGATATACTGAATGTGTTCAGTAATTTAGTGTAGGCATAATAACGTGATTTGAAAATGATAAAAAAGATTGAAATGGCCCATGATAGCAAAAAGGTTCCCCACCACTGCTATATATAGCTACCAGTTACATGCGTGAATGGTTTTTTCTAGTTCGTGTGTCTCTTGGTCACACTAGTGCTGATAGAGTGCAACACAACTCTAATAATAATCAAAGTAAGATGTTTAAATGTTAAAATCAACGTAGTTAACTTGTCGTTTTTAAAGCCTCTGCATGTAGCTATGCCTCAGTCTGTTTTCATAACAGAAAGTCAATTACGCATTTATTTTTTGCAGACAATATGAGGTGAGACTAAACTTTTTGATTTCTTTTTTTTTTTTTTAAATGACCAAAAATAGCTGTCCACACTTGGTGACGTATTCTGAAAGTGTGTGTGTGTTATTGGCCAGTCTGGCAGCACTCACAGTCCTCAGACAGGCCGTTCTTTGTGCTGTGTCTGATGTCATACTTTTTCTGTCGTATGCTTGCCAACAGGATCCTTTGGTCAATAAAGAACATACCCCTATGTGTGTGTGTGTGTGTGTGTGTGTGTGTGTGTTTGTGTGTGTGCCAGTATTCTTATCACGGCCCCCATCCAGACGGCGCTGTCTTGATTGATGGTTGTCTTTGGGAGCAGGAGGGAGAGGCGGTGCCATTGGGAGAGAATTGATAATGCACAGGGGTTTGGGACGGTGGCTGTCCAGACTTTGAGCTCCACAGTTGTCACACTGGTCACGGTGTTCGCTGTGCAGCAGCAGCAGCAGCAGCAGCAGCAGCAGCAGCAGCAGCAGTAGCAGCAGCAGCAGCAGCAGCAGCCCCAGTCTGAGGGGAGCTCAGACACAGTGCAAGCACAGGGAGAGAAAGAGAGAACGTGGAAGAGATCAGAGGGTGTTGGATTACGTGTGGTTAAGTTGGAATGAGTCATTCTGGACGGGTGGATTAAAAGATCATTTAGAATCAATAGGTGATTACAGGAGTGAACGTGCAAAAGGGTCTGGTGAAAAGTGACGCGCCGTGCAACCCTTCGGAGGATATCTGTCAGAAAAGACCCGGTGCAATCACTGCCGCAGACTGCTTTGATTAATATTAACTGGAAAAGTACTCCCCACATCTGTCTCTCTCTCTCCGTCTCTTTCTTTTTTTCTGCTTTCATTCCTCTCTCTCTCTCTGACTGTCTCTCTTCTTTTTGTATCTGTTGCTAGTCTGTGAGAGGACTTTTGCCACTGCGTTTATTGTCCGGGTTTCCACAGACCCATTCTTCGGGCTACAAATAAGTGTGAGGTTTCGATTATATCTTCTCAAATCACACATTCCCTCACGCACAAAGTAGTGAGTGATGTCATGGTCATTAGGATGTCATACTTTCAGTGATTGGGACTTTGCAAATCTTCATTGCAGCAGCAACAGGAGGTATGCTTGTGCTTTACGAGCTTGAATGATGCTGAAATGCACCAAACTGGGAACAACGGGGACTGTGAAACGTGGAAGGAAAAATGTGGGTTCAAGTGACCCCTATACACATTGCACTCACTTCTTATGTCATTGTTGATATATAAACGTTTTCATTAGAACAGCTTTAAAATATATCTCGTGTCCAGAAGGTGTTGGATCGAAGGGTTAAAAACCTCCCTGGTGCCCACTGTCCTTACCCACTGTTGTTTTTGTGGATGGCCTCGTTGATGTAACCTTGTCACTGAGGATTATGTGATGCTGATTAAAAACCATGTTGTTGCTGAGGTCAGACCCAGCCACTCGTGTGATACCTGAAACTGCAGTAAAAGTGCCGCAGTGGTAATTGAAGTAACTCAAGGTTAGAACAGGCATATGTTGCCTGTATGGTATGTGAGCGTGGGCTTGTGCATGCATGTGTAGGTACCAGGGAAAACATATTTGTTCTGTTCCTCACACTGTGCTGATTAACAACCATCAGTAAGGTAGTACACTATATTATTCTAAAAGGGATAATAGTGAATCTGTGTGTGGGGGTGTGTGTGTTGTTCAGGTATCCCTCCTGTTGTGGGGACCTGCGTCCGTCACATTATAGGGACTTGTCTTCCTTATGGGGACGAAAAGCAAGTTCCAATAATGTAAATCATTACATTTCAGGGTGAACACATGTTTAGTAATATATGGTGGACATCAATCTCCACGAAATTAATGTGTCAGTGCAATGCCCTCTGCAGTCATGGAGACACAACTGTGTGTGTGTGTGTGTGTGTGTGTGAGAGTGTGAGCGTGTGTGTGAGAGTGTGAGTGTTTGTGTGTGTGTGTGTGTGTGTGTGTGTGTGTGTGTGCGTGTGCGTGTGCGTGTGCGCGTGCTTGCACACTCGTCTATACGTATGTGCATGTGAATGTGAGAATCCCAGAGCTGAAATATGGCTGAAAGATATCTGGTGTAATGAGGCCAAGGTGATTTATAGGAGCAGAATGCTTCACTCCCCTGCACCTACATGTACATGCACTCACATACACTTAAGAGTGAGACTGTGACAGCTGCTTCACTTTCCTTTAATGCCTTGCCAATTAAAAGAAAGGGAAACTGTCCTTTGGCACAGCCAAAACTTGGCAAAAGCAAATTGGTTCAAGTTTCAGAATCTATATTTGGTTATGAGACGGGTTCGGCTGTTTACCAAAACCTCCCCCCTGAGATGGTAAAAAGATGTGCAGCTTTGAGTGGAGAAGGAATACAATTTGTTTGGTGCGAAGGCATAGTGCAACAGAGGAGTCCAGATAACCACCTGAGAGGCAGGAGGGGGGGAGACACCGGGAGGAAGATAGAGCAATTGAGACATGCTTGAGATGCAAGTAGTCTGTTAGCATATCAGCGTCTCAGCGGAGGACAGGCAGACAGGTGAAGGCGGAACAGAGTCGACTTGAGTCTGGTAGTCACACACTCTGGCCAGAGGGAGAGCTGCTTTGGCTCAGACGTGCACGCCATTAACCTGTTCTGACATTGTTTAGACAGCGGGGGGAAATAGCGGTGAAAAGAGGCAGGAGAGAAGCCAGGACATTAGCATCGCAGGCAGGCGATGATCGACGGGGACGGGCTCACGCTGCATTGAATTGTTCAGACAACAACACAGCAACAGATAATGAGGCTATCAGTGGGAACAGAGGGGCGTACGTGTCAAGATACTGACCTCTGACTGCGGCTGATAAAATTCAAACACGTAAATTGTTATTCGTACAAGCATAGTAATTATGATTTCACCTTTATCTTAATTGTAATGCGTAACCCATAATATTGTATTCACAGCGGCGTTGTCTCTAAAGAATAATATAAAATACTTCTTTCAAAAACACAATAATGATAATGGACTTCATCCAGATCAGATTACGTTGCATTATCAATGATCCCGCAGCAACATTTCATACTGTGTTATTCTACATCTACAAGTGATTGAGCAGCAGATAATCACATGAAAGCCCATGACCTTGCCCTGCAGGAGATTAGAGGGAACAAAACCCTCTGAGGAAAAACACAACCAGACAAATCCTTTTTTGATCCGTCATAATGTTGTCTTAACTTTCATCCAAGTCTTCTTAAACTTCCCTCCAGCTTTGCTGAAAGTAGACTTTGGAGTGAGAACGTTATTTCTCTGATGATTCAGCTGCTGCACTGCTGCCTGCTCCTGCACATTAATCACGTTTTACGATGCTCATCCTGATTTTACAAGAAAAGTTTTAAACATTTCCAAATGTTGGAAATAAAACTGCTTGCCTAGTAAGGAAACCCAACAACACAAAAAAAGACAATTATATTTAAATTTCAATCAAATCAATCAAATCATAATTCGATGAATTGGAAGACATATGTATACTTGAGAATATTCTGAGACATTCATCGTTTATCTTAATCCCACATTTGATAGAAAGAAGCTGACTGACTTCTAAATCTTGTTTCCTAAAATGTCATAAATTAACATATTAGTTATGTCTCGTGTTTTCAACTTTATTCGAAATCTTCTATAACAGTTAAAAATATATATATTATATTAATATATAAATTTTCATTCTGGAATTATTATTGTTAATATTATTATTTATTGTATTAATATTAGCTTACAGCTTGACATATTTGAAAACGTGTTTAAAATCTATTTAACACAGACCACTGTAAATCAATGTAGAAAAGTGTTTAGTTTTTTTTCTACTTAACTATACATGCATTCAATTCACACACACACACACACACACACACACACACACACACACACACACACACACACACACACACACACACAGCTGGAGGTGACATGACCAAGTCTAGTCACCCGGAGGGAATGTGCCCTGAAAATCAAAAGACATTAACCAATTAGTGCTGATCAATAGTCACAGCCACACAGGAACGAGCCAGACCATTGCAGCATTGTTAATGTCTGCCTCTAGGCCAATCGGCAGACTGGGAATACCGTTCCTGTCGGCTCCCAGCCAATGACAATGCTGGAGGAACCCTTGACATTCTGCTGCTCTCCAATGCAAAGTAGCTCTCCTGCTGTCGCTAGGCAGAACAGGCTGCACTAGGACATAAAAGGGAGGGATGGAGGGATGGAGGGATGGAGCGGGACTAGGGGAAGGCAGGAGGAGAGGGAGGAGAGGTGGGAAGAACAAAGGGGGTTGTGAAAGCATGTGTCATAGTGGGCCGCAGAGGGCAGCAGGTAATCTCACTGAGATAAGCAGTAGCATGACAGCCAACCTTTAATTCCCCATGGGAGGTGGCACTGTGGAGTTGTGGCAGCGTTGGCCTTACCGTCCCTCTGGAAGTAGATTTGTACAAAGCAGTAATGGGATGCATTTGATTGGGGGGGGGATTGAGGCGAGAGGAGAGGAAAGAACAAAACAGACAAAGGCGGAGCGAGAGAGTATTACTTCTGTTTTCAGCGCATATACATGAACATGTTCACGTGCACCGATCCACAGCGGCACCACTGCATCCGCGCTGCTCTGTATTCATGATAAGGGGAGCAAATATCCGCACGGGGCTCGGGATGTATGTGGGATTGAGGTGAAAGGAAGGGAATGAGAAAGGGGGACTTAAAAAAGAAAGGAGGAGGAGATATCTGAGATATTACACCTATCTGGGGGAGTGTTCAGTGGAGCAGGCATTATGAGAGTGTAAATTACATTCCCTCCTTCTCCCCTTGGGCTGCCGGCTGCTGGAGGAATATAATCAAGCACAGTGGCGAGCACCCAGACACACATCTCACTGTCTATAGACACAAGCCCAATATTAGATAGAGCGCTGCGACAGGGTGTGTATGTTTATTGTCACGCTGGTCTCCGATCGCGTATCGATCCCGCATCAGTTCTCCAGCTGGTTCTCCTCTGAAATGATGTACAGTAGCATATTGACAAATAACTCATTCGTCTCAATTGAGGGAGATCAATGGTGATTCACAGGGGCTTGTTAAACATCCGGCATCAAGTGAGACAGCTTTTGAGGTGGAGTGACGGAGGAGAGGGAGGATCTTCGCAAACTGAAATTTCTGAAATCCTTTCCTCTTTTGAGTAAGAGTGCAGCGGCAGCAGTTGAGGTAGTAGATAAAAAGCTGAGTGTTTCTCATCTCTCGCCTTTTTTCCCCCTCCTCTTTCATTCTAACAACCCCGTCTTTACTTTTACTTAACAATTGTTATACAAAGATTAATGTTCTTGACCTTTCTGATCTCAAGCCTCTTTTACTCGTAGTGTAATTTGTTCCAACAAAGCGAGACCTTTTTTTAAAGTAATAACAGCGACAGGTCACTGCAGAGGTTGAACAAGAAGGTGAAACAATTAAGGAATCCAACTGAAAGTAACTAGCAACTACTTTGGATAAAATATTAATAATCTAAATCAGTATATCAGGAATATTAAAGAATTATCTAATTCCAGATTATCCTTTTTTTGTCCTAATTTTAAACTGAGTGTACGACCAAAATTAATCAAACAAGGAGACATTCTGTATGTTGCTTTTGCAGTTTTTCCCTTTCATCGAGTGTGTTAAATAGGTTTTTTGTGTGTATAAAAGTTAAAAAGCATAAATGTCAGGGTTGAACGAGCTCCTGAAACGTCCATGGAATTGTGAGGTCAGATGACCTTACAATTCACCACAGTTGTATAACACAACACACACCTAGTAGCGAGTCTGACCAAAGCCAGGTAAAGCGAGAGCAGCGGTCGACATTTTCTGCCGCCACTGGAGGCGGTTGACCAATCACAACAAAGTGGGCCAGCTGGCCAATCAGAGCAGACCGGGCTTTATTGAAGGGGGGTCATTTAAAGAGGCGGGAGCTAAAACCAAGTGTTTCAGACAGAGGATGAAAAGAGGAGCTGCAGCATTGGACAGTGTGAGGAAAGTGATGTGTTTTCTGAACATGAGAGCATGTAAACCGTTTCAAGTAATAACCCTAATTTAAATTACATACCTGAATATGAGCAAGATATGTCTCCTTTAAAATAATCCTTCGTTGCTGTCATATTGAGCACTCAAAAGTATAAAGATAAAGTAGTATCCATATCATCATAGTGACAGTGCATAATTTTCTATGTTGCTCAGTTAGCAGAGGTAGATAGAAATATATATCCAAATAATTCTTGTTGCTCTCGAAACTAATTTGCCTCTCAATGGGACCTTGAGAAAAAAAGGGAAGGTAGCGAGCGTGCAGCTCAGGTCACGAAGGGGCTAAAAGAAAGTAGAACCAATCGTTCTTCTTTGCGACAAACCCAGTGGCAGGCCCAGATGTCAGGGATGTTAGGTCAGCGCCTGTGAAATGGGAGGGCAGCAACTTGAGTCAAGGCTCATTGCTTCTTTACATTAGGCGACAGTTATACGCTATTCTAATTTCTTTCCATATCTCTTTCTCCCTCTCTTTCTTCCTCCTCCCCCTGCTCTCTGCTCTCCCACTGCAACAGGGCCGCTGTTCCAGGGAGAACTGTAAGTACCTCCATCCTCCTCCTCACCTAAAGACCCAGCTGGAGATCAATGGAAGGAACAACCTCATCCAGCAGAAGAACATGGCGATGCTGGCCCAGCAGATGCAGCTCGCGAATGCAATGATGCCCGGCACACAGCTACAGCCAGTGGTGAGAGAACACAGATGCATACAAACCAACCTGGAGTTTATAAAAAAACAACTACACATGTACCTTTTTTCACTGTATATACAGAAATATAACAGTTATTTTCCAAAATGCCAAAATGTATACGCATACATACATTATAAATGTACAGGACCTGTTCTTCATATGTGGACAACTGATTTATAGCTTGATTTGTATTTGTTGCTTCTCTAAAGATGACTCAGCGTTCATCTCTAGCTCTGGATGCCTCCTTTTATAACCTAAGTGCAAACTAATTTATATTATTCATTATTGTTATAATTGTCCAACCACTTGCCCTCTGGACTTGCATTCCCAGATATCAGTGATTAGTTGGTGATGTCAACAGTGTCAAAGCACCTAATCATGAGAGCGGTCATCCAGATCAGCACTCAGCCAATCACAGGATCGCTTATGGTTATGACTCACTGACTATTTTCTCCATGTCAAATTTAGCCAAGCTGATGACGTCCTGTGTCTGTGTTTGTAGGAACCGGTTTTATAGATGAGCATCAACAGGATGTTTATTCTTGACCTGAAATCAGTAGTTTCTTCAACACAGTCTTAACCTAAAATCCACTTTCTAACAACCTTTCCTGTCAGTGGATTGAGTTTGTACTACAACTACAAACAAGGAGTAAACAGCCCCTGATGCTTCACCTCACATAATACATGATCTTTCACCAGGGGAAACACCTGACTAGTAGGTCTTGTCTCCAAACTGAGAAAACATACAGTGAGTCAGAATGATCCCTCCCTCTCACAGAATGACACATCAAGCTGGACGAGGTAAAACGCACAAGTGGACGTCACAGTTCTAAATAATAGAGAGCTGCTCGGGCCAAATGTTTCTGTTGACCCTTCCGAGCCTAAGAAAACAAAGCCCACGTGGTTTTTGCTTGATTTCCCGATTACAGACATGTGCAGTGTAAAAAATCAGGGGGCACCTCGTGTACCTTCACTATACCTTAACCCTGTGGTAAAATCTGATGGCTCTCTAATCGCATCTTTGAAGAGTTCTGGCATAGTGATTGGAGACTGCCAGGGCTTTTGTCGGCGACTAGCAAAACTCATCGGCGAATGGCAAATCGGCTGAAAATCTGGTTGTAACTAGGTTGAAGTCAACCTCAAATTCATCGTATTAAACTGGGACAGTTCTATTGATGATTTATTCTTTGCATTGATCAAAAGAGATATAATTATTATCATCATGAACACATCTACAAATTTATACATGCACACATGCACATGCAGTAAATTACATCAGAAACTGCTGTGCTGTGTTCTCCAAGGATCTTCATGGGGACGACTGGAGCATCTAGTTCTATGAAACCTTACAGAGTCAATGAGACCTGTCTCTAAGGCTCAGAGTCCTTCCTGCAGTGGAGCATATGTGTCTCAGACTATTCAAAAGAGCTGCATTTTTTAACATACATGTATGTACAAAGTTAGCTGATGGCTTACCGCACTTATCTGGGGAGGATGGGCTGTGTGGCGATGCCCATTGAGAGGAACAGAGGAAACCATGAAAGTGTTTAAAGAAGCAATAGGTCTCCCTGGGAGTGCAAAGCCCTCCCTTTCTGTTTATGTTGTGGAAAAGAGAAAGTAAGGAGAAGAGGATATAGGGAAGACAGGCTGACAGAGAAGGACAAAGCAGAAGAAGAAAGGCAGGAAGCAGGAAGAGATAAATGGACAGAGTAGAGACAGGTGGGTAAAGTGAAAAAGATAGGGCGACAGCAGTGAGGAGGGATGGCTGTAAACCTGCACTACAAAGAAAAGCCTGGCCCATGTTGTGTGCAGAGGGAACAAAGGGTAAGACCTGGTACCAGGCTTCCCAGGAATCAGACTTTCTTCCTCCATCCTCCCCCTGTGTCTGCAGCTTAGTTTCCTGCCCTCATCTTCAGCATCTTTAACACATTTTTATCTGCTGCTCTCACACATTTTATTTTTTTGTGTCCAAAGCTGCCCCTCCTTCCTCCAAGTGCGTAGGAGAGTGCTTTCATTTCACGCATTGGAACTGTGCAGAGGGTGAAGTAATTAGGGTCTATTACAGCCGGCTGTGAGTGATGGTGCTCATGATGCTTTTTATTACAGTGTCAACGTCAGCGGACAGCCCATATTACAATTATATCTATCTATAGTGCTGTATCCTCACTCCCTCACTCGCTCGCTCACTCACTCACTCACACTTAAACAGTGAAATAAGTAAAAACAAACCATCCAAGCCACAAGGAAGGTTCATTATAGCGGCGTCATTCTTTGGTTGACCCGCCTCAACTTCCTAACATGGTAAAAAAAATGATGCCAAAATATCCCAGATACAGGTTTCGCTGAGATATTTCGACACCTGACCCATGCACGTTGGCACCCGACGGGCTGGGATGACATTCAGGATCGGGTCACGTTCGGTCACATTTGCTGGGCTATCTACTTGATTTTGTACGCTGCACTCACCTGTAATCGGGAAAAAACATTGGACTCGGGTTTGGTCACAGAAAACAGAATGGCTGTCGAGTTCGGCTCGGGCTTGGTTGGGTTAGACAGAAAATTGCAGCCAAATTGGAGCCAAAATATCAGAGTCCTGGCAGTACACTGTCTCGACCAATAGCTCGTCAGTCTCAGCTGTCAAACACGGCATCTCAGCCCATGTTTATATCATGAAATAACTAATTATAACCAAAGATAAGAATACCTAAAATTGACAGAAACTTTCGATGACAAAATATATTTAACTTCTACTTTGAGAGGTTTTGGCATCACCTTTGGGGGAGCAGTCATGTCGTCAGTTTTTATACACAGTCTGGGAACAATTGTAGTGTTGAATAGTGGTTGCATCATAAAAACAAAGTCCAGAGTGTGTTCAGTGTGGTTGATGTCGCAGTCCAATAACATTCTTCTTAGAGGGCCAGTAAATTGAAGAAGGAACATTTTATTTTAATTTGTTTTCTGAAAATTTATATTTTTATTGAGGTCTATTGGCAGTGCAGATTTGTAGAATTCCCTTTTCCAATATGGATTCAGAGAAAGTAAAAATCTTTGTTACTAAGAGGCTGTCTGGAAAGAAGTTCACAAACATAATATCACCGCTGTGATACAAATTGCTGACAGGAGCCATGCGGCGAGACATTTTTCTCTTCCTACTGTGTAAATATGCTCGGTTTGACGTAATTGTTTTAAATCAGTTGGGATCGTGATTTATGGCGAATCTGCATTGTGATATCATTATTGGAAACAATTCAAAGTGAAGTGATGAGACAGAGAAGGTTCTTCAGCAAGGTCACAAACTTGTTTTTTGCAGGATGAGATCACTGCATTGTTAAAACCCTCGTGACTGCGAGCAATTTGAATGACATCACACTATAACTGAGCGCCCTGAGCGACCCACATGTACAGAGGAAGTTGAGATAGGACGTAATTCCTCAGACATTACAAAAGGCAGAAGAATTAGAAAGTCCACAACATTACTCCTGGTTTCCTGACTCATCCCAGAGCAGCGGTGAGGTTTTGGGAGGAATGCAGATGTCCAGCTCTGGCTGCTGTTGTTCTATTACTCACTGTGTCGTGTTGGCAGGGGCTCAAGAGACAATCCTCAGGCAGGGGCTAGGGTCAGGAACGTGCAGGGGAAACTTGCAGTGTGCTACGTCAGCTAGCACAGTCTTTCCTCTAGGAGATTGTCAGGGGAAGCTGTCAGCAGGGCTTTGACTCTTTCAAACTGCAGCACACAACACATACATCGCTGTACAGTGTAGCACCTCTCCTCCCGCAGAGCCTGCGCACACAGCGGGAGGTCCCTCATCCTTGTTACTCTTTAATGATCTCTGGTGTATGAAGTGTGTGAAGTAGGAAGCAACGTACATAGAGCCGAGGCCTATACTCTTTGTGTTTGAGCAAATGAAAGACAAGCAGCCATCAAACGAGAAAAATAATCTTCAGATGTACCCTCAGTAATTGTCTGTTTTTGCCTTATTCTTTCTGTCCACATTCACACATCCTATACTTCCCTTAGCTTTTGATAATGGCATACATGTCTCACTACTACCGTCACATGGTTGCCAACAATGCCATTTTACCCTTTGGTATATGTAGTAAAATATTCACCTCTTTATAAATAGACGTTGTGGGATGATTTTGCTCAATTATGCTCATCGTTGACTGACTCTCTCATTTTCCGTGTGCCCGCAGCCCATGTTTTCAGTCACACCCAGCCTTGCAACCAACGCCAATGCGGCGTTTAACCCCTACCTTGGCCCTGTGTCGCCCGGCATGATACCCGCCGACATGTTGCCCAGTGCTCCCATACTGGTCACCAGCAACCACAACGTCCCTGTTGCTGCTGCCGCCGCCGCACAGAAGCTCATGAGAACAGACAGACTGGAGGTGAGAGACGCAAGCATTTACACTCTTGGTCTCAAGTGGGATGAAATATGACCACATTCACACACACGCACACCACTGATCACACAGTCGAGGGGATTTGCATAATTATTTTGTCACTTTCATATCTTTCACAGATTAAAAGACGGACTAACAAAACTCTAGTAAACACTGCACCCACTGAGGATCGTTTTCCCATCTATGCAAACAGATTGGGCTCCGAGATGTGGGCTGAGCCTATTTGAATATTTAAGGCAAGGGTTGGAAAGTCTTCAACAGCTTCTGTTTGTAGACTTTAATTACGTGTCTGGTAAAGAGTCTGTTACAGTAACTACTGTATAAGCCATTACCATAATACAGTCATTACCCAGACTTGAGCAAAGAGAAAAAGGCACTAATGAGAGTATCTCCACAAACAACTGTGTCGATGTTGCATCCCATCAACACTCAGGAGAAAACATTGTTCCGCACAAGCTCATGTAATGCCGAACCAGTGTTTAATTTTCAGAAAAATCTTTAATTCCTCTGTAAAAACAGTCATTCATGGAACCTGATAAGTGTTGTGTTGTGTTCGGATAATCATTAATCGGACAGTAAGTCAATCCCATCCCTTATGTAGCCCCAGCCAGGAAACACTCGCAGTGGAATAATGGGGAAATCGTTGGAGGCAGGCAGGAGGCGTGCAAGTACAATAGGAGGTTACATTTAAGATGTAGCGTCGGGTAGTGAGGAGGTGAGGCAGAGGAAGTCTCTTGGCTCGATTAACGAGTGGACGACATGCAGAGCGAGGGGAAGGGTCAGTGACAGGAAAAAAAAAGATGGAGGAGGCGATTGGAAATCAATTTGTCGACCTACAAAGACAACAGAGAAGAGTGGTGATTGGATTTTATAGATGAGTCATAACTGGTGAGAAGTTGTAGAAATTTGGAACCAAGAAGATGTTGTTAAATGTACAACTTCTGCCAATAGGGGTCCCTCAATCAAAACAATAACAAAATTGTTTACCTAGTTTATGACGTCCCGAAGCAGCATGGGATCCTGGGAGTTGTTGTCTTCACTATTGCCGAAGAAAATCTACCTGATTGGGCCAGGGTGGGTTAATATATTAAAGTTTTATTCATGTTACACAGTAAATGGCAATGAATAATCGGGATCCATTATGACTGAGTAATACAAACAGCCTAATGAAAAAACTGCTCTCTGGCTAGATGTGTGTTTTTCCTCCATCATACTTTGTTTGTCTCAGAAGTTAGAAGAGAGACGGGGAAATCAAAGGCAGCCAAAATGAAACGTCCTGTTACCTTGAATGAAATTGAGGATTTCTCTGTAAGTACACAAGCCAATAAAATATATGACGTAGATGTAGTCGTTTTAGACATTTCATTTTTTTTTGTTCCATATTGTATCTTTAATAGAAGAAGAACATGCAGGTCTTGTTGCAGACCGAGGACTGAGAAGATTCTCTGACAAATTCTGTATCAAACTTCACACTGCTAGAGCAGCCTCTCTCTCCTCTGTGGTCTTAATCCTTCTGGACCTTTCTGCTGCATTTGAAATGATGAACCACCAGATCCTTATTTTCTCACTTCAGGATTTGAGTGTGTCTCAGGCTCTGCACTCTCCCTGCTCACATCCTACCTCAACCCCGACCGTACCTACCGGGTAACTTGGATAGGATCTGTGTCAGAACCTTGTCCTTTCACTACTGGGGTCCCTCAAGGTTCCGTCCTGGGTCCCCTCCTTTTTTCCTTACACCAACTCTCTTGGCTCTGCTATTCACTCACATGGTTTTTCCTACGACAGCTACGCAGATGACACCTAACTAATTCTCTCTTTTGCCCAGTCTGAAACACAGGTAGCAGCACAAATCTCTGCTTGTCTGACTGACATCTCTCAGTGGATGTCCGCACACCACTTAAAATCAACTTTTACAATACCAAGCTACTTTTCATTCCAGGGAAGGGCTCTTCCACTCATGACCTTACTATTGCCATCGACAACTCTGTGGTAGCCCCCACCCAGACCGCAAGAAACCTGGGTGTGACACTCGACAACCAACTCTTCATTACCGCCAACATAACTCCAACAACCCAATCGTGTAAATACATGCTGCACAACATCAGGATTATACGTCCCCTTCTCACTCAGAAGGTTCTGGTCCAGGCTCTTGTCATCTCAAGCATAGACTACTGCAACTCCTCCTGGCTGGTCTGCCTGCTAGTGCCATCCGACCTCTGCAGCTCATCCAGAATGCAGCAGCTTGAAAGTTCTTCAACCTACCTAAGTTCTCTCACACTACACCGCTCCTCCGCTCCCTTCACTGGTTACCAGAGGCTGCCCCCATTCGCTTCAAGACACTGTTACTTGCGCACCGTGCTGCCAACGGATCGGGTCCAGTCTACATCCATGACATGGTTAAACCTTACACCCCAGCCCGTCCACTCCGCTCTACATTGGCCAATCGGCTTGCTGCTAGCCACTCAACAAAATCACAACTGTTTGCTCTCTTGGCTCCATAATGGTGGAACGAGCTCTGCATTGACATGAGGACAGCAGAAAGTCTACACATCTTCCGCCGCAAACTAAAAACACATCTTTTCTGACTAGACCGCAGCTAAGAAGATGGTCTAAGTCAAGTAGCACTTATATGTTGCACTTACATGTCGCACTTGTAGTTTGGCTTTTTTGAAGCTAATGTACTTACATGATTCTTGTTGTTCTGGGTTTGTACCCTCATGGTTGAATGCACTTATTGTAAGTATCTTTGGATAAAACCGTCAGCTAAATAAAATGTAATGTAATGTTATCAAAGTCTCGTAAACACACAAGACAGATATGAAATATTTAGTAACCAAAATGAAATCATTGGCAGTTGAGACAGAATCTGCTCTTTTTCAACCCAGTGTTTGACTCTGCCTGTTGTGGTCAGCTTGTGTGTACTAGCGAGGCTTTTTTTTTTTATTGGAATTTAAGTCTTAGCCTAATTTGTCAGGAACTAGTTCTGCTAAAAATATCCTGGAGAAAAGGGCCAGCCATATTTTAGCCAGCCATATTTTAGTTCCTCGTGTGTAGCTCAAAATAAACATAGCTGAGATTCTGTGGACTGACACACATACCAGCCAGTGGATATGTTACTGTTTCAATGAGGCGGAGAGCAATTCCTATTTTAGAAGAAAATCCTCCAGACTGTTTTGCTGAGAAATATTTTTCCAGTCTCCCCGTCTTGGAGCAACACTGCAGCATTTTTTAGCTTTCATAAAATCATACGTTGCTTACCTGCAACATTGGCGATGTAAATGGCCCCGAGAGACAGTAACCATGGGGACGGAAATATGATTAACAGGCCCTTTATTTGTTTGTCCAACTAAGCACTTTCAGAGGGTTAGCTCTCTCTAATGCACGATTAGCCACTAGAGCACACCTTGTTCACAGAACATCAGATTGCCTCCATTTAGTTTTCTCTCTATTTGATCGCCATCTCTCTCGCTGTTTATTCATCCACCACTCTTACGTTTTTACTTCTCTCCCTTGTTTCCTCCCTCCCTCACCTGCCTCTCCCAACATCTGCCTGACAACAAGGCAGTCTGATTTCTTTTCTTTTTTTTAATAAGACGAGGAGCAGCAGTGGTGATGGGAACAGTAGTGGGGAATTAATGTGTGCAGGTGTGTGTGTAAGTGTTTATTTCTATGTGAATGTGTGTGTGTGTGTGTGTGTATGTCAGACGTACATGAGCGAAAGAGGAGACAGACAGAGAGAGAGAATCCCAGCCCATCGCTCACACCGACCCGTGATTGTGGATGATGAGCTGTCATGACAGGAGACGGAGCAGGGGTAGTTTGTAGATAACTGCACCGGTGGCCTTTTGCCTAGCGGTCGGTCCGACACAAATCAAATCTTTTATACATGCAGACAGCGAGACTGGTAAACAGACATTTGGTAAATGGCTTGTTCTATCACAATAACTGATAGATCGATACAGAGCGCCGTGCAATTCCATTTCATTTGGTGCAGGACAGGACAGATATTTAGCTGTGGAGCAGCTCTTTAGAGCAACAAAAAGGTAATTCTGGACAAAAAATGGTGCCTCGTAATTTACGAGTGCACCCACCTTGTGTGTGTGTGTGTGTGTGTGTGTGTGTGTGAGAGAGAAAGAGAGAGAGTTATTCGGTGTGGGCTGCTGATTACGTCAGCTGCAGCCTCCCTTGATGGTAACCAGCCTCATATTTCCCATGAGCCTCATTGAGCCACTACATTCAGGCTGAGGCAATCACTTCCCTAACTGCTCATGCAGGTGCTGCCCCCTTCTGTCTTTTATCGGAAAAAGAACACAGCACCACAGCTCATTTGAATAATGGATAAAGTTTGTGTGATTGATGTGTCTGTAAACGCTGGTTACATTCTGTTCTGCTTATCAATCAACAGTAATGGCCAGACCTGTCATTAAGATTGGTTAGCTCTGTCTGGTAAAGCGATTGTCAAGAAATGATTGGACAGATTGATTACTTCATCAAATGTGCAGTAAAGTGAACAGTAACTCCATAATGGTTGTGTGTGCGCCGGGTGTGTGCGTTAGAGAGTGTGTGTGTGTTTGTGTTTATGGTCAAATTCTCAATATCATGCAAAGAGTAGTGGCGGCACGGTGCATGGTGCAGTGTCATCCCACAGCAAAAATTGCATTGGCTCGAATCCAGGTTCAGCCAGTGGCTTTCTGTGTGGAGTTTACATGTTCTCCTTGTGTCTATGTGGGTTTTCTGCATTTCCCACAGTTAGATGACATGCACATTGACTCAAAATTGTCAGTGTAGGTGTGAACAAGAGTGTGAATGCTTGTATGTCTATGTCAGCCCTGTGATATGCTGGCTACCTGTCCAGGGTGAACCCTCTCGCCCAATGTCAGCGGGGGTTGGCTCCAGGCTCCCCACAACCCTTAAAGGATAATGATACAGATGATAGAAAGATGGATGGATGAACAAAATAATGGGTGTAAATTGTGTGTTCTTCAGGTGTGTCGGGAATACCAGCGGGGTAACTGTACACGTGGGGAGAATGACTGTCGCTTTGCCCACCCGTCAGACAGCACTATGATCGACACCAACGACAACACAGTCACTGTGTGCATGGACTACATAAAGGGCCGCTGCACGAGGGAGAAGTGCAAGTACTTCCACCCTCCAGCTCACCTGCAGGCCAAGATTAAAGCCGCCCAACACCAAGTCAACCAGGCTGCGGCCGCTGCAGCCATGGTACGTATATCTGTCCACAGATTACACAATGAGGCAGGACTCAAACAAAGGAACATCTAAAGCACCGTAGCATCCTCAGCCCTATGCAGCAACAGGAACTAACGCCAGTCAGAACCATAGATTCTATATAAAGATGGACGACACATCTCTACTTCCTGCCACAATACAGAAACAAAGCCAAAATATCCTGGATGAGAACACTGCTATCTCAAGCATTTGGAGCTAGAGCCTGCGTAGTAGCGATCAGGGGAGGCAGCCGGGATAGCAAGGTCCCGCCAATACGCTCGCTTGATCAACATGAGTCAGTCTCAGCCGTCAAACATGACATTTCACCTCCTTTTTAAAGCATCAAAAACTTATTTAAACCAAAGTCATCATAAACTTGAGTCCCTGAACAAACATCAGTGTGATAAGAAGTACTTTTATGTTTTTTGACTTTTTAGTGTGGTACCGACCTCTCTGCTAACATAGAGGAGACAGGACTTCTGACCTATACTGCAGTCAGCCACCAGGGGGCGACCGAGACGCTTTGGCTTCGCTTGACATGTCGTCCATCTTCATATACAGTGTTTAATCAAAATACATCAAATAAAACCAAAAGTCAAAGGACGAACCAGTGTTGATTTTATACGATGACCTAAAATAAATCGTTAAGCCCCTCTAATGTCAGCTTGATAAACATGACCTGGGTACACCCTCTCTGAGTTGGAGCACATGTATACAACAAGCTCTGTTTCAGTCAACATCTTCTCCCATGTGCTTCTACTCAAGCTCCGAGCACACATTCCAGTCTGCGCTGTTCCTGCTCTCTGCAGCTCCGACTCGATCCGCACTGAGAGTGGATGTGTGCTTTATCAGCAGCAGGCTGGAGCGATCATGCCAGTATGTGACTGAGCCTCCTGCTCGCCGCCTCCTGCTACTCCTTGTTTTGCTGCTTTGTTAGTTGTACATTTCGCTGTCAGTTCACAGCCAGTAGCTGTGTTAAATTATTAAGTACCATTCATTCTGATCTTGTTTCTGCTATGCACTGATTATGTTCTATCAAAGGACACAACCGGGTTTTGCACTGTAGATGATATTATGCAGCAGGTAATCCAGAAAAGAGGGTGTGCTTGATTTCAGTTAACCTTTTACAGTTAATCAAATTACTCATACGATAACCTTTTAGACTTAATTAGCTTGAATGGCATTTTGAATGACAATTAGTGGCGGAAATATATGGATTGAATTATCTTCAATAGCTGTTTTAAAGCAGTATACATAAATAATGGAATACTTTTTTCCCCTAGTATATTTAAAAGGACATATTAAATAGATTTGATTCAAATCAAAGCTAACAGGATCTTGTATACCACACCAATTAATTATCTTTTAACCTCTCCCCTATTTATACTTCCTGGTTATTAACATATAATTCTGTTCAAGTGCACAAACAATGGATATGAAAGACAATATATATATATAAATACAGCAAACATAATAAAATATATATAAAATATTTACAGCAAAAAGTAAAGTTGAATAAACGAGACAACTAGAAAGGCACTTGCAACAGTCCCTTTATGAAACCACATTTATTTGGATTCTTATTTGGATCTGCACCAAATACTCATGAATTATGCTCTGAGAAATCAATGAAAATGTTTTGTAATGCTAAAACATCCTTTCTCACAATGTTAAAGAACATAAAGAAAAATGTCTGCCTCCTGATCTGCATCAGAATTTAAGGTTTTCTTCCTTGACCCATACCACACAACACATTTACATTGATGACATAAAGCAGTGCGGAGACAGAAGTTTTCCTTTCAGATAATAGTCAGCAGTTGTAAGCATATAAGTAAGTACTACTAAGTACAACCAGTATCTGAGGCAGGGGCGAGGTTTTTATATATTCTATTCATAGTCAATTTACTTCAATCAGAATTCAAGAAAACAGGTTAATCCTCCTTTCTGGACGAGAACACTCCTGTACACAAGGTTAAAGTTGAACTCTGACAATAAAGTATGTGAAGGGCCACAATTCTTCTCAGTAACACTACAGCCATTAATGTGCCTGCCCTAGTCTTGTTATTGTTGTATATTGCATTCCAATGATTTGTTTTTTTATTTGTTTGTTTGTTTTTTTGTTTGTATTTTCACCAACCCACACTGCACTGCTGCCCCCATGATGCACCTCCGCTTGCTGGTTTATGTTATTGCGCTTGAACCCCATTGGCCCCATTGCCATCATGTGTTCGCTGCCTGCTAATTAAGAATCAGTCGGCTGTCAAATCACTGAAGCGACCCCTCGACGCAACTTTTGACCTGGTACTATGACTATTACTATTCACCTTTTAGCTTGGCATGTAGCTGTGGTTGAGTACATAGACTTGAGTACTTTTAATACAGTAGATATTTAATGATCTAAACTGAGAAAAACACTCAGGGGTGATGAACTGATCGCACATTGTAGCATTAAACAAATTGATCAATTTTTATTTTTATTTGAAAAAAATAAAATGACTTCAAGACTTTGTATTTCACAGTCAATGGTCAGTTGATCACCCTATAGGTGAATATCCTAATCAATTACTAGTAGCATGGAAATGTAGTATTTTAACAAGGTGATTTAGTGTTTGCATGATGTTGTCACTTCCCATATGCATGTAAAACTGTGTAGGAGGTGTCGCGACAGTCTTAACATGGCTTATAGTGTTAGTTCTCATGGAGTTGGCAGTGCAGCTTCCTCTAACTACATCATTCCTGTTGTTGGTCCAACAATCAATACAATATTTTTTTGTTAGTTATCTTCACAGAAAGATCTAGTTCAAAGTAATTACATTTTGTGCTGTACTATCATCAAATCCTATCATAATGTTGAGGACATTGTGCTGAGGATTGTTTCCTTGTCGTCGTCACTAGAAAGATCACAGCTAGCACCACCGTGTCTTGCTCTGACAGAGGTAGTGTAGTCCACTGCTTGCCTGCCGGTGTTTGTGATCGCGGTCTGGAAACTTTATCTTCTAATGAATTTCTTCTTCTTCTCTCTGTCCTGGATGTCACCGCTACCATCTGTTTGATTTCCTTCACTTTCCCGTCCCTTTATTTTGGTGTTGTCCCCTCATCAGGGGCTCCCTCCCGTTTTGCCTCCTTTACCAAAGAGACCTGCACTTGAAAAAGCCAACGGTGCCACCACTATGTTCAACGCTGGCATATTCCAGTACCAACAGGCCCTGGCCAACATGCAGTTTCAGCAGCAGGCTGCCTTCATACCATCAGGTGAGACTCTTCTCTAACCCTGTGTTTGTGGCAGTGATTTCACCACGACTGTTAAATCAAATCACATGAAGTTTCTCATTATGTTTTGGCATTAGTTGCGAATGACTGAATGAGTGTGTGATTTCATTGTTGGTGAAAACATGGAAAAATTTACATTGTCGTACATGTGTGGTCTGCATGGGTGTGTGGGCTGTTGTTTTTTTAAGATACTGTAACTCCTACTTTCTGCACATATCGGTATTTAGTAGGACTTTGTTTCATAGTTATTATAGTAGTATAGGTGTAGTATCACACATTGTGATAGAATTAGTCTTTGTACCTGCCACTATGATAACAGTCGACTACTTATACAGCTAATAGCAGTATTAGTAAATGGCTTAATCTAACACCTTTAAATAGAATAAACAGCCTCCTTAAATTCAATCAAACCCAAAATTCACACACTCATACAGTGTAGATTTCAAATCCCTCAATATTTCTTTTTTTTCACGTCAAGATCCATGAATTATTCCTGAAGAAATCGGTGAAAATGTCCATTTGCTCCCACCGAGTTCCGTGGAAATTTGTTGATTAGTTTTTGCGTAATCCCCTTGAAACAGACTACTTACAAAAAACAGACGGAAATATACATGTCAATTCTATTAATTTATATATCTACAACTATATATCATATATCAACTTTCATTATTGTTGTTATTACTATTATCATTATTATTACTGACGACTGACAGGCAAAACCATTGTGGAGCCTATCATTAAAGGCAGAATAACAAGGCGGACGAGATAATCAGTCAACATATGAATTAACCTCTTTTCTCTTGACCTAATTTTGACAGATGACACAGTTTAGAAAGTTGTATTTCATTGAGGGAATCAAACTTGAACTGTTTATGAAAATTGAAGGAACGGGCCTCCCCTCCATCCCCAGTGGAGATCATGTCCTAAATATACATTCACACGCGCCTCATTTGAACCACTCTCCTCTGGCCACCACATAGTCGTCTTACACTGCGTTCCATATTCTCATCTGACAGCCTAAGAATAGCCTGCCATCGATTCCCGTCTGTGAGCGATACAGCTTCTCAGATCCTCACATGTTTGGCGCTATTCGCCTGTCAGGTCAGTGCAACACACTCCAGAGGACTGTGAAAGCAGGTCACTCAAAACTCCCCCCGTGCAAACAGCTGCCGTGCTGCTAACAGCAACGTTTTATTTGCCCCTCACTTAACTGAGCAGTTAAACAGTGAACTGGGGCTGGACGGCCGGACGACCATTACTCTCCTCACTTTTCATGCATACTCTTCCTTTGTCGTGCAGAGATGTGTGTGTGTGTGTGTGTGTGTGTGTGTGTGTGTGTGTGCGTGCGTGCTGTGTAATTATCAGTAATCAATATTGTTACATAATCACTTTGAACTGTTTTATCAGGGTAAAATGATTTTACGTATTCAGAGCACAGTTTGAATCCAATACTGTTTGACTTTATAACACTTGTAATCTGTTTTTCTTGATTTCTTCTCCCCCCCTATTCACTCCACTCCCTGTTGCAATGCATGATGGGCAGGCTCGATATTTTGCATGACACCTGCAACAAGTGTTGGTAGGTGCCAGCTTTCCTTACCCATCATTCTTTGAGCCCAGTTTGGTCTCTCACATGTCATTCAACTCACCACACGATGTGAGCACATTCTCCATTTTTTCAGATTTTAAACTTAGACAGTTGTAATTCCACTCTGGAGTTGTTTATGTGTTTCATCTCTGTGGATTTGGAAGGAACTTGTCTTTGCTCTGCCCCAGTGTGTCTGTCACCAAATGCTTGTTGCAGTTCAAAATCCCCAAACACCCCTGCTTCATCCCCAGCTCTTTAATTTCTACACCACCTCATTACACTGTCTGGTGTAGAAATGAGGAATCATTACTGGTGGAGGTAGAAGTGATTGTTTCATTTTTGTATTATTTCTTTATGGTAATTCAAATGTATTTATTTTTATAGAGATAAACAACCAGTTAACTTGCATTGAATTGTTCTAAAATACTGTTTGCATTTTTCTCTTCAATTTTTCCAGTTACCTTGCGCTCTAAAATATTTCCCAGATATTTCTTCCTCCACATGCATATTTCTTAACTCAGATCTTTGGTGTTGACTTTTTTGTTCATTAGGTTTTCTCATATTTATTAACATTCTATAGAGAGACGTGTAAATGAAGTGTTTACTTAAAAAAATTTAAGTTAAAAAAGCTTTTAATCTGCTCTGGTTCAACTGCCTGTGTGATCTTTCCCTCCAAGTACCCATGATGCACGGTGCTACTCAAGCCACTGTGTCTGCAGGCGCCACATCTGCCACAAGTGTTCCCTTTGCAACCGCAACAGCCAATCAGGTTTGCACCTCCGCTGCTCTCTCTCACTTCTGACTTTTCAGTGTCTGTTAGTTTATTATTATATTTTTATCATATGATTTCAAAGTGCTTCATGATGAAAAATGCATGAATGCACATGGCCCATCTCTGATCTTTAGAGGCTATTCAGAGCATGTGTTTATTTAGATAATTACTATGCATATTTTATCATCAATTTGGGTTGGAGTGGTGTTTGTCCTCATTTCAACTAATGTCTCCGTCTCCCTCCCTCTCTCCCCCTCTCCTCTCTCCCCCTCTTTTCCTCCCTCTCAATCAGATTCCAATGATATCTGCCGAGCATCTGACTAGTCACAAGTATGTGACCCAGATGTAGGAGTCTCAATCAGAACAGTATGTATCACATCATTCGCCAACATTGCACACATACCACATTTGGACCAATGAATTCTGTTATTTTTCTCCGGAACAGCTTTTAAACTATGACATAAATGAGTTGAAACACAAGAAATTTTATTCAGCAACAAAGTCAAAAGAATTTTTGTAAAATCTTTGCTGCTACCCTACTGGTTGAAGAGATGCAGAAACTAAAGGAATAAATCTTAGTTAGATGAGAAGATTAAGACCATTCTTCTGTCTGTAGGTTAAATTTCGAAGCTACAGCCAATAGCTGGCTAACAATCTAAAAGAAAAGAAAAATGTCATGTTATATGTTTCTGTTTAATCCATAAAACATTTAAACTATAAAAACAACTTGATTGGGACTCAGAGGCTGCAAAACTCCGCCAAGGCCCAACAGTCCCCTGATGAAACCACATTTAAATTTACTAGATCCAGATGTTCATTTGGATCTGCACCTCGTTTGACACACTCATGAACATTTTCTCATCAAGATACTTTAATTATTCTGGCAAAATGTTGAAAAATCCTATCTCGTAAAGTTTTAACATTGTGATAAACAAAGTTATAAGGATTTGTCCCCTGATCTGGATCCTCACCACAATTTAATGACTCATACTGCATCCTCCCATCAAGTTGAATGGTAATTTCATGAGTCATTGTTGCGTAATTGTACAAACTAACAACAAACAAATATGGATGAAAACACAACCTACTCTGCAAAGGGAGTAAGACTTAACCTCACAGCAACTGCAGGAAATCAGGAATAGCAAGTCTGCATATTTCTCAAAATGCAAAACGATTTCCTTTGAGCAAGATCCATTTGTTTCCTGTTTGCTGGGTGTCACTTGGCCACTGCGGATGTTTTGTGGTTGTGTGCACAACTCGCTGCTTCCTTCTACAGATGATGTTTAGTTTCATGTTCATGTTTGAAAAAAAGAAGTTTAAAAAACGCTCAGGTAAGTAAATTGGATTGTCCTCAGTTTATTTATATGAAGATTATGTTTATTGATACACAAACTGAATGTTACGTCATTATTATGTGACATTAACATCAACTCGGCTCAGTATTCCACAAATCTACAGTGGGAGCTTTGGATTTAATTCACTCTACACAAGATTTTTGTGGCCTCGGTGCAACCACCAATCACTCACACTGCTCATAACGGAATGAACACACACACACACACACACACACACACACACACACACACACACACACACACACACACGTTGGAGGGGGATGCAGATGTCTGTGGTGCTTCTGGTTTGACCTCTGAAGCTGCAGTCACATCAGTTAGGAAAAGAGTGTGGTTACTGATGTGACTGCAGCAGCAAAGGTCAAACCACATGTGTTTGACTTGCCTAAGCCATCATGGTAATTTGACGAAACCATGACATTTTTCTAACGTTAATCATATCATAGCATGTAATGTATTTTGTCAGTAGAGATTAAAATAAACATCGTAATTTGGGCTTTTGCAGAATTGTCCAGGATTTATGTTTTTGTCTGTCTCTTGTTGAAACTTTGCCTTTGATGTCAAACAACAGGCTCAGATTTCAAGACAATTACAAACTCAGCCAAACTCTTTGTTGCAAACTGTCCTTGTGATTTACTTGTAATTCGCTGCGTCTTGTGAACGTCTCTCCAGATGGAAACGGGAGCGTGCTGGCTTGGATTCCGAGATGAGCAGTCACCCTTCATGCCTGTAACATCAAGCGAAGAGGAACCAGAACCCGGACTGGTTTGAAATAAATCTGCATGTTAACATAGGAGGCACAGTTTTTGTCAGGATCGTTTTCTTGTGTATTTCATGCACACTATTACACGACAACAACAGAATAGAACATAATTTGCATTACAGACTGCCTTTCGCTCTGTAGAGGCCACTTACCTTTATTCACCGGACACACTTTGAATGTGAAAATGAGGTAAACGCGCGGAGCAGTCGAGAGGAAAACAATCGACTGTTGTATTGGTACGTCCATTGACCAAGAATCATGACTTATGGTGTTTGTTTAGCTCATCGATTGTTGGTCTTTGACTCAAACGTGTTCATTTGTTTACACAGAGGTGCACCTTGTATTTCAGTTCAAAGAAAACTAATGATCTTACTGAATCACATATGCATGCACGCTGATTTTCGTTACGATTTTTGTTCTGTTATAAAACCAATGATAAGGGAAATTACATGAGTGCACTCAGAGGCGAAATAGCAACTGAATGTGTGTGAGGTGTCTTTCAAACCTTTGTAGCCTACCTTTCTGTCTTTTAAGCACATGTCTTTAACCTTGCAGGCGACCCAGTGAAGTGCCACACATCCGTAAAACACACGAATGGTATTCAAGCAGTGTTGCAAAGTATCAAACTCAACGATTCCCTTTAATCCTTCTCTAGTTTCTCTCACGGGGCAACATGTAGCGTCCGGCGCCGTGACCTGTCAGTACCTGGGATTCCAAACAGACCCACTGCTGATTAGATCCCCCAGATTGTCTGCTTTACTCAGATCTACTGACTGAATAGGTTTTTTTGATTTTTAATTCTTCACGGTTTAGGTCAGTTGTGCTCGTTGAGTCGATTGAGTTGTATGCGAGGTCTCGTCCTGAGCGGGGGAGACCAAAGACTCTCCCATTAGCGACGATGGCGCTATACGATACAACGAATAGCTTTTAAAACAACATGGCGATCAGTCGGTATCCAAACTGCTGTGAGACACACTACTCAAAATCTACGGTGCAACTGGCGATGGATAGGGGATTTGCATGACCTGATTTGTGTTAATTTGTATGGTTATGCATATTTTAAAGGCAGGTTGTAAAGGTAGAGGTTAGTGTGGTGTGTGTGTGTGAGTGTGTGTGTGTGTGTGTGTGTGTGTGTGTGTGTGTGTGTGTGTGTGTGTGTGTGTGTGTGTGTGTGTGTGTGTGTGTGTGTGTGTGTGTGTGTGTATAGTCTGACATATTTATGAATATTTGTTAAATACATCTACCTGAGAGCTGTTTTCAGATAGTCAGCCAAAGTTTTTTGTGTCACTGTTGTTAGATGTTGTGGGTAGAGTTTAGAGGGGCTGACTTTTTTAAAAAAACGCGCGGGTGACTCATAGGCGAGTCGGCAGAAGGGTCGGGTGTTTAGAGTAGATCTCTAGAAGAGTTTTCTTTCTGTTGTCGTTGTGTTCTGGGTGTTCTTCAGGCGTATTTAATCGGTGGATAGTACAGGGAAAGTGGCAAGAATATAAACGATTGTATTACTCATCCAAAGCCTTAGAATGTACCATCGGGTCAGCACAATGCAACATGCCATTTTGACTCATCCAGTTGCCTAATCCACGCCATATTAACACACACACACAGAGCACTATGTAATTGTCACTTTTTTTTTGTCAGTGTTTTCTTAACCTTACTGTAGGTTTTTTTCCTTTAGACGAGGAGTGTTTCACTTTATTTTGTTCGGATGACATGTCGATCTTAGTTCTAATTTTCAGTTTGGCTTATAATATTTATCTTTCTTATAATGAAAATAAGGTTTTAAAAAAAAAAAAAGAGTGTGTGTTTGTGTGTTCCTCATGCACAGTTTCCTGAAATTCCATGTAATGTTAATTTGAGTATGATTATGATTGTAAACTCAATATTTTCTACGTTATGCATATTGTTGAACTGTATGCATATTGTTCATTTCTCTAGTCTTTTTTTTGTCCTCTTTGAACAAAGATGTTTTATATGAGTATCTAACAGTGATGAAATAATAGAACAGAGAGGCAGAGTTGTCACTGTGGCAACCGTCGCCGATAACCGAGTAATATTTTAATGATTGTAAGGTTTGTAACTAGTCAAATAATAAGATTAAAAAAAAAACAGACTATTATAAAAAAATCTAGTTCTTAGATGTTTAGAGTAAAGATGTTATTTTCTACTGTATCCATTTCAAATAGTAAACTATTGTTTTAATATTTTTACTCTCCCTGGAAATTGGGCCATGTTGGAAAACAAGCTGCATATTTGATCACTTTTTCAGGGGCGTCGTTGCCGGCGGGATCAGGTGAAGCGAGTACGCGCGCTCGTCTCCTCCTCAGCCAACTGCAAACAACGAGGGGGGGGGAAATCTCGAGGCGATAAAGGCGATAAAGGTTGACTTTTTTGCACTTCTGTACATAGTCAAAAAAGAGAGAATCATGTATATTGAGATCTTATTTTGAATAAAAAAAAAAAAGATGTCTATAACGACAAGGAATTTTGCTAGGATAACGAAAAAAAAAAATCTTATGAAAGGCTGAACAAAATTGCTTGCATCAAAAAGGGGCGCCGAGTTCTCACGCTCCGACCCGTTTCAGAAAAAAAGGCCAAGTGTTGCTCTTCTTTTTTGTCAGCAGCTTGTAGTTTGCCAGGTAACCTTCCGGAGGAGGCGTCCACTGCCCTCCAGCGTGAGGGCCTGACTGGGTTTGTCTGGTCCCCGAACCTGCCTGTGTGGACAGGTCTGTGTGTCATGGCCGCGCCCTCCCAGGCCCAACCAATCACAACATGTCCTGTCTCTTTACTTTACTCAGAGAGGAATGCATGTTCAAGGAAAAACTACATATACCGTTTTAGAAGGAAAAAAAAAGAACTCATGACACAGTAATATTGAATAAGATAAAACATGTTACACAGAAAGATGTATTTACAGTATACAATATTCTATCAATGTAATGGAATAAAATATATATAAAAAAAAATACAAAAATAGAATAGTGGTTTATTTAGAGAAAAAAAAAAAAAAGATTCCTGAGAATATACTCGCTCAAGTTTCACCACTTGGAGAGTTAAAATACATGCAACACAAACACCATAGTTATAAGTATGTTCTTTCTGTTCATGTAAGCTGTGCTTCTAGTAGATGAAACTGACCAAACACGAATGTGGTTCAACATCAAGCAGAATTTAATAAAAGAGCGTATTTTCAGACGGGAATACTTCGTAGCGGTTTGGTCATAAAGTCGTCGGTTAGAAATTTTGTCCTGATCATCTCTCGTCATCTCTCATCTTCTACAAGCACGCATGCTTACGTTTACGATATAGTGTAAAACTGAACCTTTAATTTTTTTTCTTTGTTTGTTGTTTGTTTTCTCTGCTTGTAGTGCCGATATGATGTATTCTGTCCTCTGCCGCGGTTTGTTTCTGCTTGTTTTACTGTTCCGGGCCCCGTGAAAGGATGTGTCAGGTCCGCGATGCCGCTCGCCTGCTGTAGAAAGAGAGAAACCCACTGATTGTCTCAGTCTAAAGCCATAAAAATACAATCTCATCAGAATGAAATGTGTGTGAAGAGAGCAGATGTGTGACAGAGGTGGAGGGCGGCACCTTCTGAACCTGCATGAGTTTGCTGAGGTTTTATTAACTACGTGTAAGAACTGAAGTCATGAATGTAATTAACAGAACCTGTCGTGTGCCAACTTTGATAGATAAGAGAAGAAGAAGGTTCTTGGCACATTTTTTCATGAGGCCTGTATTGCTATATTGATTCTTGCTGTTATGAATAAAAAAATGAAATAAAAATCTACAAATTAACTGAAATGAAGTTTGGTTATTTAATCTACTGCACTGATCTGTAGCTAAAGGTCAGTTTGTGTAATTAAAGGAATAGTTACATTTTGGGGAAATACACTTTAAAAATATTCACTAATAGTGAAATGAGAAGCTCGATGTTACTCACATGTCCGCACACTAAATGTAAAGTGGTGGATCAAGTATTATGCTTGCTTTTCTAAATTCTACAGTGTAGAAATACTCTTTTATGAGTAAAAGTCCTGCTTTAGAAGTATTGACGGGTAAATATCTTTGTTATTACATATTATCAGGTGATGCTATAGGTTATTGATACAATAATGCGTATAATTTTGTGGTTATTGTTAGTTTGACTTTGCTATTATGTTGACATGAATTCAATGCAGTGGTGGAGGAAGTATTCTAACATTTTACTGAAGTAAAAATCAAACAGATAGACACAAAAAACTTTAAGTAAGCACATTCTATAAGTTAGTATATTGGTGGTGTGTCCCTCTTGATTACTTTAAAAAATATATAAAGACAATGTGAACATGTAGGGCTGTGCGTTGTAAAAATGTAGTGGAGTAGAAAGTACATCTATTGCTGATATATGTTGTGGGGGTAAAAGTGAAAAGTACCTGAAAGTAAATCTACTCAATTAAAGTACAGATACATAAAAAAATGTACTGTTACAAAGTAAATGGAATTAGTTACGCCCCACAAATATTTCAATGAATGTATGTTAAAATTATATTCATAAAATGAATTAATATTTTGGTACATGGCTTTGATTTGCCACTATATTATTTTTGTGAATTGTGAAGTCGAGGCCCTGAAAACTAATAGAAACAAAAGGTAATCTGAAAACCACAGTAAATGATTAGTTCAATACATCACAGTCATTTTCACTATAACCATTTTGAAGCCATTTAGCAGCTACATTGTAAATTGAATTTATATTAGAGGTCAAAGGTGGAACACTCTTATTAATGCACATTATTTCAAATTCAGCGAACATCTCCTCACAGTCCGTTAGCCGTCCGTGTGTGATGGGAAAAAAACAAACACAGCAGCTCGGACTCAGCCAATCAGCTGCAGGGGATGAAAGCTATTGTGCAAATTAAACAACAAGAAGAAGAGACGAGGGCGGATGGCGGAAACGGGGACGTGGGAACGAGAGACGTTAGCCCACGATGCCACAGATATATTTTTTAGAGTTTCCAGTGCACCCTGTGACTCCACGTCGAGTCTGGTGTTCATTAAAAACCACATTTCAGAAATTTCTACGCATGACGTGTCAATTTGTCCTCCTCACTGAAGCTTCTAATTAGCAGCAAAGATTTTAATTGAGATAGAAGTATGTGCATCGGCTCTTTGGGAAACGAGCTCCAAAATGTTGAGGGGGATTAATTCACCTAATATTTGCACAGTGTGAAGGAGACAAGGTCCTTATCAGCGTTTCTAGCTTGATGAATAATAATGAACTATCCCACGTTCACGTCCTTTCCCACACGTGGTTTGCAGATGTTGTCAGTTAATGTGGCGGGTTAGAGCCTGAGGGCTGCAGGTCCACAGCTTCCTGCATGTGAAGACGCATGTTTAGCCCAAATGGTTGAAAACACCATTATATGCAACTATAAAGTTTGATGCCCAGTCACATGAAGGTAAATGAAAACCATGCTGCTTGATCAAGGATGTGATGCACGGTGCAGCCACCAGATAGCACCAGCAGCATCTGTTTGCCAGTGGCTTCCAGTTCACTGCAGTTCACTGGTGGTTATGCAGGTAGGTATCCTTATTGGAGATATGTAGAGTTTTGTGAATAGGCTGAGATGATGGCTCCTGGTGTTTTTGTATTCTTCTGATCGCTCCAGTCTAATCGATGGAATAATGGGGACAGTTGTTGGGGGAAATGAGACGGGCAGATGGTCGGATGAACAGACGAATGCATGGAATTCAATCTCAGAATATTTGGATGTTGTTTTACACAGATGTGCCAAACACAGAGCTGGAGTTTGTTGTGGAAATGTTGAGCGAGGCAGCGTAAACAGGAAGCCGCAGGCCATTTCCCCTAATTCATCGTTTCCTTAAATCAGATTATCTGCCTGAAAAAATAATTCCCAGACCTGAGAGTGTTTCTTATTTCTAGTCTCTTCCCAATCTTATACAACCATGTTGGTTCTCTCCCCTCCTTCCCTCATCCCTTTCCCTCCACTTCTTCCTCTGTGTCTCTCTCCCTCCCAGCTTTTGTCCTTCCTCCCCTCGCTCCATCTTGCCGTCCATGGGCGTTAGTAGCCGTCTGTGTCGTGTGGCGACTTAATGAAGCAGTGCTGATCCAATAATGGCAGCTTCTGTCGCCCACCTCACAAAGTATGATGTACGGCCTCGTGTCTGCAACGTGTCATGAATCTCACTTACCGCTGCCCCCAAGTTTTTTAATTAGCCTCTCCATAAGAGCAACAAGGAACGGCCGCATGTGTATAAGTGAGCGTGTGGATGGTCTGGTTGTGTGTATAAAAACATTGCATCCTCCAAACCGAGGGAAAAACAAGGGGGAAAAGACAGAGACGCACTGAGAGAGCCCGTGAACACACAATTAATTTCAGTCGTTTAATGAATTAGCTCGGAGCTGAGGAAAATACGGGGGAAATGCAATAAAAATTCAAACGCATTTATTTGTGCATTACAGATACAGACAAAACAGTGTATAATTAAGGGCTCAGATAAGCTGTTTAATTTAATGCTTTTTGTAAATTGACCCTGTGCTCTGACCTCATTATGGAGGCAATAATGAGAAACAGAGGGAGGGAGAAGAGGAGGGTGTCAAACAGATGGAAAGAAAGAAGAGAAGAAACAACACGGGGGCAGCTGAGATGTAGACGGAGGAGAGAGCAGGCGACGGCGGCAGAAGTGAGTCTTCAAATCACTGAGGACTGAGAGTAAAAGAACGATGATGTGTTTGCTTTGAGGTCAGAGAGAAACAACGGATGAGGGAAAACGTGCAAACAAAAAAGGGGCAGACAGGTAATTCAGGGGGTTGACACACGATGTTCAAAAAGACAGGCGGCTTGGTTTATCGTCATTTTTACTCTTTGACACTTTCCCTTTAAAAGAATCGTTTCATTGTTTCCATGCACCGAGCTTTGCACCTTGAATTTAAAGCCCCTCTCTGCTGCGTCTCCCTCTCTCTGTTATCTGTCTGCTGAGTCACCACTTGACTTTCACTGAGTGCTGCTTGGAGCGCGGCTCAAACATCCAATTTTCTCTGGGAGTGTGCGTGTGTGTGTATGTGTGTGTGTGTGTGTATATGTGTTTTACAGTAAGTGTGTTGCTGTGTGTATCTGTTTACAGTAAGTGTCTGGTAGTGCTTTCCTGTTGCTGATGGAAAAAGGGAGTGGGAGAGTCGCAGCAGGTCGGACTAATCAGATCTGCTCTTTTAAGAAGAACGGCATCGATCCGACCTGTTGAGGTACATCTCGGAATTTAACACCAACCGTCTGCCGCGCTGACAACAGCAGGCCGGTAGCTACACTTACTGTTTGTGACAGACAGAAAATTGGGTTAACTCTGGTGTGGGGGTAGCATCCTGATGGTGAACTAGAGAGGTACTTGAAAACACTATTCATTTTCTTCGCAGTGGGACTTTCACAGGGGGGCACAAATAACAGTCTTAAGCTGCTTCCAGACATGCAATGAACTCCAGACATTTTCCGGAAATGCTGTATGTGAGGACGCAAATTTGCATCGGATGTTTACGTAACTTTTCCTGCCAGCCCCCAAGGAAAATATCTCGAACCGAAACTCTAAGGAACTCTCGAAATTCTAAGAATACAAATATGTCAGGGTTAAAAAAAAAAAAGAGGTGTCATACACGTAGATTGACGAAGATTTAGAAAGACGTGATTTAATATTCCCTTCGTTGTGAAATCAGCAGACTTGGACAATCTCTTGCAAAGGCAAACTGAAAATGTCCGCACCCAACTTTCCAGAGTTTATGTCTAAAACTGGCTTCATAGGTTATAGGAGCCTCTAACTTCAGGTCATACAGTGGCTTCATCAAGGGGTCAGAACTCAAAGAGGGAAACCTTGTTTTTAAAGTTTTTGTTGAATTATTAAAAACCCCAAAAAACTGAAATCTTCCATTCAAGTCTTCTCGGGTTAGTCTCGACAAGCTTCACACAAGAAAGGTCGGCTCTGTGGGGGTTTGTGTTTGTCCACTGACGGACAGTGAGAGACTTGTTCTAAAACCACTTTGGGTTACCGTCTCCCCAGTCTAAGGTTTTGTGTTCCCTGCTGCAGGTTATTCAAGGTCCTCTCTGTATTTGGCAGAAAACCATCCCCATAACAAGTCATGCTGGCACTGCCACGCTTCACCGTGGAGATGGTATGAGCTCGGTGATGAGCAGTGCCGCAGTGTGAACTGAAAATGTGCTCATATTATCTTTAGTTTGATCATAATAGAAATCTTTAGTTTAAAAGTTTCTTCAATCCTCTACCTCCTACTTTTAATTGTCCTGATTGTCAGTTTTTAATTATAAAATCTGCATGACTTCCAGTCTCCATCGCTCCAGCTTGTGGATCGCTACGAATAAATAAAACCCAGATTGAGTTTGTCTGTAATGTTCTTTATCATGATTACAGATAAACTTTTTTCCAGCACTATAGAGTCAGCTAGTGCTTGTGTCTTTAAGACTGAAGAACTTTAAAAAGGCCTTGTCTTTCCTGTTTAAATGGGAATTTAATGATGCAGCAAATACTTGAGCGCCAACCTTCAAGCTACAGTCACAACTCCGCACCTCGACCTTGAGCCTCGACCAGACTCAGACCGAATTCGCTGCATTTTGCTGAATATGTGAGCTCTTGGAGAGTGGAAGGAGAAGCAGGTCAGGGGGTTCAGAACAACTGGGATGGCCTTTTACTTACAGAATATGCCTCATACAAAGAGGGCACTGAGGGCACAGCTGTACCCGGAGATGAACAGTCACTATTCACTCGGTGACAGGATGTCCCCTGGCGTTACATGTAGCGGACACAAAGGCGAGAGTAAAGGGAAGAGACGCGAGGTCAGGGAAGGTTGTAGCGTAACGTACTGTAAGATAGCCTTTATTGTAAATTTATTAGGCGGCGGTCTGCCTTTATGAGACTGCGGTGCTATTCGAGGACGAATGAAACAGCAGTTGGGGGAACTTGAGAGAAACCGAGAGCCTGCGAAGCCTCAAAATTATCCCACTGTGATGCCAGAGCCCACAGGAAGAAAGACAGAGAGAGAGAGAGAGAGAGAAAATGTGTTTCAACAGCTGTGGTGTGGGCTACACTGCATCTTTGTGACAGGACTCTGTGGACAGCTCGGAGGATGAGGATTCACATGAGTGAGGAGCCAAAATGGGTTCAAGTCAACTCCGTCACAGTGTCGCCCTCCAGCTCGAGAAGGTGGCGAGGGGAGGAGAGGTGGAGATCTCCCTTCCCAGTCCAACGACACACTGTTTGAAAGTCTTGTGTGTGAATCAGTATGCCGCTCGTGTAACGTGCAAGTGTGTGTTTCCTCAAGAGCTCCCTCTCCCTCTCTTTCTTTTCCACTTTTTCCTTATCCGCACACTGACGCTATCACCCGATCGGCAAATTAGCTGCTGGCACCTACATCACTGGTGTTGTAATTAATTCTCGGTGATTTAGGAAGAGTGAGAAAAGGTCTATTGCTGAGAGAGGGAGTTTTGTGGATAGGACCCGCAGCTCTCCCCTAATTCTCTTCACTATCTCATCTCATGTATTTTTATCTCAACTGTTATTTGATCTCATCTCTAATGGCTGCCGCATTAAATTAGTTTTAAATTCATTATTCCGGTGGTGGCTCTGCCTCTTTCCTGAAAATCCCTCAAAAAGATAAACAATTGTACAGATTAAACAATTAGATAAAAAAAAAAAAAAAACTGTTGTCTCTAAAGTGAGTTTAGACTTTAGCTGCTTTCAGACATGTAATGAAGTCTGGACATTTTCCTGAGATTTTCCAGAGTCAGGCTGCATGTGAGAAGGCAAATGTCCGAGTCAGTTGCTCTTCACATTCTCCCGGAACTTTTCCTGCCAACCTCTTGTTAAATGTCCAGAACATGTCCGAGTGAGCCCATGTGAGAAAACAGCAGGAAAATGTCCAGACAACTCAAAGCGAGCGAGTTGGAGTGCAGACGTTTTTTAACAAGCAACAGAAGCTCAAGTGAAATAAAAAGAAAATAAATATCTGTAAAAAGAGGTTTAATACACGTAGAAGATTTCAACTTGGAAAAACTACGAGATTCGCAAGTTTTTGACAATGAGGGCAGACGCTGGAGTTCACGTCTGAAACCAACATAATAGCTGTTTGAGCTACGCTAACCTGCTGCGGCATTTGGCTGCAGCTAAGCAGCAACAAATCAATATTTCAATAACAGAGGATCACATAACAATGTATCAAATGACAATGTGCAAAGTCGCGTACAGAGAAACCACCTTATCGAGGAAATATGACAACATATTCCTGACTCAATACGTTCTCTTACACTTCTGAAACTGAGCCAGGCTCTCTGCAAAAGAGCATATTATATTTACAGAGCAAACATTAGAACAAGTTACACTGTGATACATGAATCACAGTGTAACTAGTTTGGTTATTGGTTACCGCTAAACAAAGAAAAGACAGTTCAAATGATTCTCTAATGCACAGGTACATGCATGAATGACCATTTACAGTCAATGATTATTACTGATCTGAGAATGGTGGAAGCTGGGTTAGAAGAATATTGACGAGCACACTTATCTGTAGCTATCGTTACTCAGCCTTCGAAGATCCCAGGATTTTGTTTTAACGTGCGAAAAAAAAAGTTGTAATTGACAATAAGACCCAGCCTTTGTCAATAGGACACAAATCCACAGAATGAAGAGAAATAGAGTCAACGGTCGATTCCAGAGACAAAAGCCAATGTGCAGCCACAAGAGGGCAGTAAATGACATGATGCAAATGCAAACAGACAATATGAAGACGTTGATTGTCATGAGTTTGTTTGTTTCACAGATGAAGAACCCAGAAGAAGATTCTCTGATCTGACGCGTTCACAACAGGAATATTTTGTGCCTGTTCATTTAAGTGAAAGTCAAATTTTTTTACTTTTGAACTTCTGTAGTTGTTTTAAAAATGACCATGTGATTTGAATTCGGTGACTGACTACATTTAAAAAGTAATCGCACCCAACTCTGAGAGCCAAACAGGAAGCAGGAAATTATTCTCTTATTTATACAGAAGATAGCAATCACAGTGCAGGGGATGTTTTACAGCCACAGGCTCCTTTGTTTTAATTTGACCTTATTTTTGCCTTCTGTGTCCTCACATGACACAGAGCTCCATTTTTTTCTCAAAATTAGGCTTTGTCAGGTTGAAGCTGTATCATTATATACTTGAAATGTGTTTTAAAAGCTGCTGCGGGTCAAAACGAGGTAAACAGAAGCGGGGAGTTGTCGTTTCGTCTCGGGTCAGTAACTCTAATTTCTTCGCCAGGCTCCTCAATGTGACCTTCAGCCTGAGCGTATTCGTGGAGGCAGCCAAAACGGAGGCGGGGCAGTTTCTCATGAACCCGTGTGTGAGGAATTGTTGATAGCACCGTGAACTCAGACAGACACTTCATCACAGGAAGCTCTGTTTTTATTCAAGCCGCTGCTGGATACACGCAGCACCAGAAATCAATCACATTCACACTAATCTCTGAATATTTTATACAGAATAGTAATTAATCAATAATAACAAGCCAGAGGATGAAACTGGGGAAGCGATGTGTGTGAGGTTGGGCTTCAAACCTCCGCTCTCTCTCCTTATTAGGCGTGGAAAAGTGGTGCCTACCAGACCATGCAGTTGAAGTTAAAAAAGAGGCATATCAGATCTTTGGTTAAATGGGTCTGACGGAGGTGACGACTGGAGAATATGGGAAAGAGGAGGAAAGAGAGACGTTAATCTCCTGAAAGTGAAGGGAGGAAGTGAAATAGTTTGATATACAGAAGCAGCAGTGGCAGCGAAACAGGTGAGGAAGACAGGAGAGAGATCATCGATGTAATTTGAGTCTAAAATCACACATCAAATCACGTCTCCACAGCTGCTGTAACTCAGTGCGATTTATCAATGAACAAAATATTTATTTGTCAGTATAAAAAACACATCTGCCGTCCTCACGTTAATCCGTCAGTGGGAAATGATTTCCAATAAACATCAGTGAAACACTGACGGATCATATCAGACTTTTCCGAGACTAAAGAGCAGCACTGACAGGTCTTGGAAGCTCTTCTTTAGCTCAGTGGTACTTTCAACTAATAATAATCATATTTACCATATTACCATATTGTGTTAGCCTACATAGACATATTGGACAAATTAGGTTAAAGGTTGGATCTGATGAAGGAGTTAGATACAAGTTATCAATTATTATCCTTATCATCCATTATCCATTAACCTTTATCCATTATCCATTAACTTTTATCCATTATCCATTTTCCATTATCCATTATCTATTCTGCTTATCCTTTGAGATTGGCATGGGGGACTGGAGCCAATCCCAGCTGACATTGTGCCAAAGGCGGGTTGCACCCTGGACAGGTCGCCAGTGTATCTCAGAGCCGAAAAATAAATGGGGTGAAACATGATCGACAGACACAGACTCGCAATTGGTGGCAACTGCACAGACTCTGGCTCCAAATGCGAAAGATGGCGCTCCTTCATCTCCAGAACAATTAGCTTCATTTCTGAATAGTCGGAGGAAGTGGCGACATGTCGTCCTTTCTTTATGAACAGTCTCTCTCTCTCTCTCTCTCTCTCTCTCTCTCTCTCTCTCTCTCTCTCTCTCTCTCTATATATATATATATATATATATATATAATATAATGTATATACAGTTTACTGCTGAGTTTGTTTTATGAGTGATTTTGAGTTGCTGCTATTCGTGACTCATCCAAAGAGTCAGATATGGACGAAAGTACATCGTCGACATCAAATAAGTTCCTTTAATTTGAACCCAGTTATTAGCCTGCTTCTCTTCATCCCTGTTGAAATGCCTCAGAACTCCCATGGTGCACTGCTGCCTTCCTGTCCTTTTCTTTGCCTCCAACAACAAGAAAGGGCATATTGTTTCTGTCTTGGCGCTGCCTCCTCTCCCAGATGTAACGCACTGTTGCCTCCTTTCTCTTTTCATATCTGTCAGTTTTGCCTCTGTTCTGTGCTCTATAGTCACTCCTCCTCCCTCGTCCCTCTCTCTTTCATCCATTCACCCTTTGGTCCCTGTCTCTGTCACTAGAGCTTCCCGTTGTCACATCTCTCTTCTCACTATGTGCTGCCCATTAATGTGCCTTTTTAAAGTCTCACTCCCTCCTGCGCCCCATCCATCTCGCTCCCCTGTCATGGTGCAGAATATTGATAACCGCCCCCCCCCCGACGAGGAGAGATCCCCCACGTAATGTTTTCCTTTCATTTCTCAGGGACTTGTTTGAATTGGCGAAAGTGCTTTGTGTCTCTCTTTGTGTCGCTCTTTGTGAGCGGGAAGACACTTTCAATTACTCATTAAAACTCCAGCTGCTGTGACATGGTGTGTGTGTGTGTGTGTGTGTGTGTGTGTGTGTGTGTGTGTGTGTGTGCGCGTGTGTGTGTGTGTGTGTACAGTGGCCATGAAGTGCAAATCACAGCAGCAAATCACAGAACACACCAAAAAAATCACTAAACACAGCAACAAGTATGAAAACATGATGGCATGTACTTCTTGCGAAAAAGAGAGGTATCTGCTATCTGTGTTTTCATTTGCTGTTGTGTTTTGCTATTTGCCATTTTCTTCGTTGTTATTTCTTAATGTAGGGTTTTATTATCTGTTGTTGTGTTGTGTGATTTTCAGTTGCGTTTTCTCGTTTACTGTTCTTATTTGTTATTTGTTTTTTGTTTTCTTATTCAATGTTGTATTCCGTCATTTACCGTTGAAATTTGCACTTCACGGCCAATGAGTCAGATCTTTGAAACTGTTGTATTTCCTGAGAAATGTGTGTGCGTGCGTGTGTGTGTGTGTGTGTGTCTGTGTGTGAGACAGTAACTCTCATGTTTCGTTTTGTCCTCCTCCCACTTCCTTATCACTTCTTTCAACACTTTTGACAAACACTCACCGTAGCATGTTCAGACCTGTTTGTTTACACACCAGTGGATCCCTTCTTTTTGTGCTTTGTCTCAAATGCCATACATAATTT
The DNA here is from genome assembly GCF_022539355.2 of Hippoglossus stenolepis. NCBI lineage: Eukaryota > Metazoa > Chordata > Actinopteri > Pleuronectiformes > Pleuronectidae > Hippoglossus > Hippoglossus stenolepis. The sequence continues at coordinate 9,770,818 of NC_061486.1, read as the reverse complement.
TTTCTCCTTGTCAAATTGCCCGTAAAACGCACAACCTTGCTTTCCACTCTGAATGTTCAGCAATTTTACGCTGACTTGGTCGCTAATGGGAAAAGTTTGACAGTTTTCCCTCCTTTCTTTTTCACCGCATCCTTCCATTTGTCAGCGGCGTCTTTCGTTGCCGCGCTTTATCCCATTAAGGATTTAGTCATTCAGAGCGATTCAGATTATGGTTCACGGACGATAATATGTTAACGCTGTGAGGCACATGCACATTCTGATGACGCTGATCGTTTACTCATTTATTGCCTTCAACGCAGAAGGGGATATTTCCCCGAAAGCAATTGAACAATCAAACAATCTTACATACAGAAATTAAAGCTCCTTTCCAGGAAGCACTTCCAGAGGCTCGTACCTCATTTATGTTGGTTAAAAAATTGGAAGTCATCCAGGAAATGATTGATTAAAATCTGGTTTTCGTTCTGCAGAGATTCTGGAGGAATGTAAATTGATGTGGGTCCTTCCTTGAAGCAAATGCATTGTAATGTGCATCCTGTATGTCTCACCAGACCTCTGAGTGTCTTTATGTCAGCATTAGCACCACTGTATTGGCACACAAACAGCGTTACGCTAATGTGCGCCATTAGCCCCGACTCTTTACCCCACTTTGCTTCAAGCATCTCTTTATCAGCATCCTTGTTTCCAGCTGCCGGGGAAACAGATGATGGAGAACCACCTTCATTAGATTATCCCTCTACCCTCCAATTGCCTCCATCCATCTGTCCACATTCCTCTCATCCGACACTTAGAACTCTCCACTTTAAAGATGTTTTGTTATTTGACTCCACTCGCCTCATAAATCACAAATCATGTCAAGTGCACATAGCTTCAGTTGGTTTTTGTAGCTTTATTGATGCAGCATGAGTTTTATAAATGGGCTTGTTTTGTCATCTAAGTTAAAACATTTGTTCCTCAGGGTGAACGGGTCGGACAAGCTGAAACGATGGTTCCTTTCCAAACATTTCAGTCGGGCAAACGTTAGCCCTCAGGCGGATACAAGACAATGTTTCCTAATATTGTGAAATTAGAAAAATTCCCCCTTTTTAAGACAGATGTGTCTCCAATTTCAATATGTCTTGTCAGTCATTCTGTGCTGTTGGAAAATACACATTTTAAATCCAGTGGTCACGTCACCCAGGCAGGATCTCTTCATCTTATACATATAGGCTGCTCCTCTCATGGACAGAACGCCTCAGGACAGCCACTTATCTATAAAGACTTTTCTTATCTAGGTAGTTAAAAAAAATGTGTGAACATCTTTTCTCCTCATTCCCACAGCAGTGAGATCTAAATTTGCAAAATTGGGCCTCACTTTGTGAAGTTGAACCATCCCTGAAGAAACTGTGTCGTCTCTCTGCCTACTGCCAATGCCTTTAGTTAGGCTATTTCAGTATCTTAATAGTAATAATAATAATTATTATTATAATTATAATTATATAATTATAATAATTATATAATAATAATAATGATGCTAACAACGACTTAATTTATTCTAAAAAATTTAACAGAACGGTTGCCTTAAAAAATGCTCAAATATGAGCCACTCTGCACCCTTTTGTTATGGCACATGGCATATGTTGTGTTTAGAGCATTGTTTGATGAATAAGTAGTTTTTATTTAAGTTATTATTTTTAAGTATTACACCAGTCTTGAATTGTTTTAAGATGCTATCAAAGTTGTTTCTAATTGGGAGAAATCTTTTAAAATAACTAAGCGTGAGAATTTGTTGTTTTTACGATTTCATGATGTCCGCTTGAAGTGAACTTTTATGACTTTTGTCACAAAAATCGAAAGCGAAACCAGAATTTAGCTTGTTTTTATTTTCTTGCATGGGAAAAACTGTGTTGACATAATGGTCGAATTAATGCTTTGACCTATTTACAAAAGAAAAGTGGCCTGACAGTCTGGGAACTACATTAATGTGGTATTTACACAGAATGGACACACTGACCTTTTCTCTGCTTGATAGACGGCCTCTGTGACATTAAGCTGCATTGATCAGATTATAGAAAAGTCAGTTGTTGGATGTGGACCAGCAAGAGAAAATGATCCTGTGCCATCATACAGACAGATATCAGATATAGGAGATGCAGATATAGAGAGTGATGGGAAGGCAGAGAGGTGGGAGAGGAAAAAAGAAGAAGAGAAGGTGGTGGAGCGGAGGCTGCACATGGGGCTGGTCATAGGGTTTAGCCTGTTGATCACAGTAGCAGTCAGAGGTGCCCTGGGGAGCAGCTGACCTTTGTGTGTGTGAGTGTGTGTGTGTGTGTGTGTGTGTGTGTGTGTGTGTGTGTGTGCGTGAGCTGTATACAGAAAACTAAAGTGTGCACCTGACTTAACTGACCTTTCTTTTAAGGTCCATCCAGTGTGAATTCAGGTTCTCGGGCAACCAGGAGAGCAGGAAGTGGTTCTTTACATGAGCTGTGAATGTCAGAGAAAACTTCTCAAGTCAACTGTGATGATGTGTTTAACAGTAGAAAGGTACAGCTTGTCCAGAAGTTTATCTGTGGGGCTCCAGAAACAAGGACAGACATCACCTTTTACGTTGATGGGAGGTCAGGACACAGTTGCCTGTTTACAGATTCAACAAGAAACATTAGGATTCATTTAGTGTTTGCGACCATCTGGCTAAAGTCCTATATTCACTCTTAATGTCTGTTTTGATCTTCACTTACTCTTGAGATGAAAATCTGTCTCTTAAGCAGGTAAATGCTCCTCTTTGTTTGCTGTTGCAAACCGAGTCTTAGTGTCTGAGAGTTCTTAGCGATTTATTTTGCTAACTTTTCACCCCACTGCAGCTGGCATCACCCCCAATGAGAGTGAAACCGAACAGCAGAACTGTCACTGTGAACCATGAAACCAAAACCATGAGCTCAAAGAAGCCACAATGCTCCTGATGTGACCTGCAGATTTGTGCGATTATTCTCTGTGGGTTTGTCAGTACTAGTGGCTCTTATCAGATATAAGTGATGCTATGATCCATTGTTGACGCAAAGAATATAAGTGTTGCAGCTTTAAGTAAACTGTTTATCTCAATGTTTACACAGTAGTTCAATGGAAACTAATGATGAGATGGATCCCAGGCCTCTTTCATAAACACACCATGAGTGGAGAGAGTTTATATATGGATTAAACACATTGTCCTCGTTTGGCCCACACAATATGTTTTTTTTTGTCATTCTGCAAGTTTACACAGTGTTTTTTGAACCATATTTCACCATTTAAATATGAGATATAAATATTGTAATTTGAACACAAGCCCTGATTTATTATTATTATCATTATTTTTGTATCATTATTTTTGTTGTTGTTGTTGTTAATTTGTGCTGCTCTCACCACTAATCTTATTACTATGGTTATAACTTGAACACAACAGTTTATACAACTTTTCCTGGTCCAGGTTTCTTCCTGCAGGAGGGTACGGCAGAAAACATCTGAGACTGAAAACAATCGTTTTGTTTATGAATACCACATTCAATATTAACTTTTAACATGTACAATATTACTTCTCAACATCATGTGCTATATCACTTTCATTATCATGTGCTATATGTGCAATATTACTTTCATTAGTTCATGTACGATATAACTTCCATTATCATCATCTACAGTATTATATTAATATCATGTGCAGTACTTGCTTCTCGTTTGTCATTTTCAACACTACCTTTTCTATTACTACTTTATTCTAACTTTCAGTTCATTCTTGTAAACATTTTTGTAACTTATCTTACTTTAATTGTTATTTATTTCAGCACCGACCGTCTCTTACTCATTAAGCTTTGTATTTTAAAATTTCCCTTCTTTAAAATACTATTACAACAGTCTTTGTAACTCTGGAGCAAAATCCAATACAAAAAAACAGAGTTCTTATCTTATCTGATCTTATCATAAAAGGGAGTGTTTTTCTTCTCTGTGACAACATGCCTGCTTGTTGTGGTGTTGGCTTTCTCTCTACAACATTGTAAAGCCTGGACCTGACATTGCTAAGTGTGTTGAAATGAATGTGTGTCGGGATTCGGTGTGTTTGATACCAAGCGAGCCACGCAGCGTCATCACAGGCAACGAGTTGGCCAGCCAATCGGAGACACTACGACAGACGTCGCTAGATGTTTTTGCTCTCGCACGGTAGTAATGTGTGTTTGGGCTGAAAACACAGAACAAGCACGAGACAATACAAGCTCCTGAGAGCTTCCATGTGGGTCAATCACCTCCAGAAGAGAGTAACGGTGGTGGAGCTCGAGGATGAATTGAGGGAAGAGCGAGAGAAAAATAAAAGAGAAATTGCAAATGAGACATAATTGAGTGATGCAGAGTGACAGAACAGGAGAGACGGATGAAGAATTCAGTATTTTGCAGCCTCGTCTGTAGGACGGCTGATAAGAGAGATCAGAACCAGTGGAGATGCAGAAACGTGTGTGTGTGTGTGTGTGTGTGTGTGTGTGTGTGTGTGTGTGTGTGAGGTGGTCTTCCTATGGGCATGATGAAGGATGAAGAAAACAATAAATGTGCAAGTAAATTTTGAATAAACTGAACAAAAAGGAAGACAAAGAAAACAAAGAAATTAAAGAAACCACAGAAACACAAACAAGACCACCTGGGATACGTTTCTCTGGAAAACGGCAAAGAGGAAAATACATTTCTCACAAATCCACTTACTTATCAAATTATATTTCACTAATGAGAGGCATGCTGGTCTAAGTATGCTAATGCACCTTAGAGTCTGATTTGCATCACTCAGCATTGCAGCAGCCATCCCCATTCAACCACAATTAATGAGGATGACACAGGCAGGAAACACTGTTCGGCGTCGCCAGTCTGACGGCGATTGGGTTGTCAGAGGAGCCAGCGAAGCAGGAAGTAAAGAAATACAGGTCAGACCCTGAGACAAATAGAATTTCCTTTCTGCGTTTTATGCCTGTCGCTCTGATTACATCTGGGACAAGAGGGGAAGTGGTATTATGTCCAATCAGTCTAGAGACTTCTGGCGATGGGACTGAACTCACTGGTGCAGCTGAGACACAACAGCACCCAGTGGGCTTGTCAAAGTTTTATTTTATTTCTTTTATTCTGATGTATTTCAGCTGCATTTCTCAGGCAATGATCTGTTTTAAAGTGTCGGCAATAATGTCACGCATCCCGGCACATTCTTCACGCTCTTTACACGCTTGAGACCAAATGAAGCGGCGGTTAGGCTGTTGTGGACTCGAGGGCGGTGATCCGTGCGCTACTCCGAGTGAGGGTGCCGGAGCTGCAGGAGGTAATTTCAACTTTATCCTTATCCAACTTCACACCTGGAAGCATGTGCAGGGCAACGCTGCTCCCGTAGACATGGATTGGTTCTGACTGGGGAAACATGACTCACCAAAGTCTGTGACAGTGTGAGCGGAGTAAATGAAAGTCTAAGAAGCTTTATCCATAAATAATGTTCAGCAGGCCGCACCGTTACTGGGTTTTTCCCCTTTTAATGGAGAAAACACTGATTTGTCTTTGTTTTTAAAATCATTAAAATACTGAATTTCAATTAATTATGATAAAACATAAGAGAAGCACAAGTAGAGGACACTGCCACTGGTTATACCAGACCATACCACCTTATTAAATATATATTATTATTTGTAGGACAGGGATTGTGATGTTTCTCATTGCAAAAGTTCCATCTACAGTTCCATTTTAAGGAACCAGGTTGGATACTTGTGTTAGTCACTGTCTGAGCTTCTATCCACGCTTCCCTATTCCAGCTTCTTTCTGTTGCTGTCTTAGGTATTTGTGATTTAACTTCTTCTTTCACTTGTGGTGGCGGCCTCAGCTTTCGTATAAAGATTTTAGTTTTACTTGTTATTCTCAGAAGTTCTCTCTTTTCTTTTGACCTCGTTCTTTTACTCACCTGTTTACAAGGTGTGCGTCACCCAGAGGGCACATTCCTAACGTCCGATCTCGTTATGGTAAAGAGAATGAAAAAGAATCTGAATCGGCTCCAAAATGTAATGATTTCTTTCTTGGGTCATAAACCACCCTTCCGCAAAATTTCATAGAAATCAGTTTGGTAGTTTTTGAGTAATTGTGCTGAAAGCCAGAAAAACAAACGAAAACATAACCACCTTGGCGGAGGTAATAACAGGACTGTCACAGTGAATACATTACAGTGAATAAGCACCCAAAGGTGACAGGAGCACTAACGTAGAAAACCCAAGCTTTGGTTTGGAAATCTTTGGTTTTTTGTGCAAAGCAAAAGCCCTAAAAAAAACAATTATTTATTCTTCAGTCAAAGGTAAAATCCCTACACGATGTCTTTTAGAAATGTAAGAGACTTGTTAACACCCAGCAGAAGCCCATTTATCAGGTTGAGGCACACTGACCCTACAAATGGCACTTCTTAGCACATTTAAATTAGCCTCGCAGTGCCAATATGTCTCTATTCCTGTCAGAGTCTGGTGCACAAAAATGGCAAATAGAAAAGGGTCCTTGGCAGGAAATGTGGCGGGAGGTGCAGGGAGCATTTGTGACCTCAGCTCACCCTGCCTCGAGATTTTGATTATTTAGCTTTTTTCATTTTTAACTTCATGTCCTATAAGATAACAGAGACAGCAGTTTGTCAAAGGACAGCGCTGAATGTGCAGCTCCAAATGTCATGAGTGGAACTTGTTCTTCAGGTACGTTTCAGGAATGAGTTTCCGCAAACAAAATTTGTTTTGAGTGAAGTCTGCCGCGATGCCAGCAGCTGTACATTTGCTGTGTTTGCAGACAAAGGATAAACCACAAGGGACATATTCCACCACGCTCTGTGTTTTGATTGATGTTCAGTATTAGATGGTTTGAGCTGATAGTGTAACAGTAAACTGCCACATGCAGAGTTCCTACAGATACTCAAATAAACCTTTTAGCAACTTAATCTCTCAGTAGCTGCTCTTTTTCCAGGACCCTGTTGAAATATGACATGCCCAAAATAAATACATAAATACAACTACAGTGTCCACACGAATATACAAAGGTATTACTTCTGAGATATCGGCAGAGGTGGAGGTAAGTATCAGTATAGATGTTAGTAAATAGATGGAACACATAAGATTTCATGTGCGACTCTATAAGAGTGAACATCCCAAAGGAAGTGATGTAGTTGTCGTCCAAAACCTCTAGTCAATCCTTAGCACAGCATCTGAACATTATACGTGCCAAATATCATGCTAATAAAGAGAAACAGAGCCAAATTAGAGAGGTTTCAGTCGGCACAAGGTTGTGCAGAGACTCTAAATCGGCACAATTTGGCTGTTGTTGTGCAAATTAATGTGGAACAAGCACATTTGTGGCTAAATGTGCATCAAATACTATAATTTGTCAATCTCTCATCTTCACATGCAAAAGGGCAGTTTTCTATGGGACTTGTTGGCTGTAAAATTCCTTCAATTTAATATTTTCCCACTACTGTAATACTATAAATTTCAAATGTAATCATGTGAAATGATGCATTCATTGATGGGAGGAACAATTGCAGTTGACTTTGGATTTGTGAATGTATACTTAACAACTCTGCTAATGGAGCCAGGAGCTGATGTAAGAATCCTCCTGAGGCTCCGGAAACACCGTGTCAGCAGCCTGGCCGCTCCCTTGTGAGATCACATGACATCACGATGACACACTTTCACATGAGACCGCCTCGCCGCTGGTCTGGCACGCCCACAACACAGCCAGGTACAGCGAGAGAGAAGGCTTCTCCTAGAAACGTCTGGTTAGCGGTATCACCATGTCAAGGAGACACTGTGTTCTTTAAGGATTTTTATTTAATCAGAAATGATTTATCAGATCTTTTTTTCTAATATGCACCATATTATCTCCTTTAGGTAGAAGTTCTGTAGAGTTTATAACATGTTGATCTCAGGAGAAATGTTCTTACAATAACTGTTACAGTATATTGGAATTCAAAGCTGTATTAAACACTGTCCCAGTTAAGGAGGGGACTAGGCCTATATGTGAAATTGTGAAAAATGTAAACTATATTTTCATACGTTGTTCATATGTTGTCACATTTTCTTTTTTAGTTTCAAAATTATATAAGGACAAAAAACTGACTCACCTAATGTCCTCTGATGGACCACGATACAAGTTTATGTTGGACATTTACTCTCTCTCATTAAAAACACCCATTAGATTATTGCTGCAGCTCTGGCTCGCTCCGCTCCCACCATTTTTAAGATCTTCGGCATCACAGCGTAATTAATTTAACCTTTGGCTCTCTCACTCCGCCGCCTGATCCCTTCACTATTCTCCACCATCCTCTCTCATGTCTCCCTGCCTTTGTCCTTGGCTGCTGTCGCACATCCAGCTGTCGGCCTCAGCTTTTTAGGAGACGCTAACTGATCATGTTGTTGTGCAAAACAGAAACGTATTGTTTTTACCATGTTTCTACCTTGTCTAACCTTCACTTTTATGTGTTACTCAACATCTGCGATCGGCAGAAGATAATTGTGGAAGGGTGTTTCATTGCAAAATAAGTTGCAATGACAAACTCATTAACCGTGATATATCACTGTACAGCTTAGTTTTTAGACTTTCCTGCAGTATCTCCCCATCTTGTGGTATGCACTATGAATTCATCATTACCTCCACCTATGTTATCACCCCTGTTAGTTTGTTTGTATGTTGGAGGATTACACAAAAACTACTTGACAGATTATCTCAAAACTTGGTCGGGGGATGCAGTATGGTTCACAGAACAACCCATACAAAATTGGTGCAGATGTGGAGCATAGGGGCAGATCCAGGAATCTATTTTCACTTTCTTTAACATTGAGGGATATGGCGCATTTTCATAGATTTTTCAGAGAATGGATCTTGATGACAAATATCAGGCATGTTCAGAGGAAGGATATTCATGAGTTTGTGCAATTTGGTCCAGATGATCCAAATTAAAAATCCAGATCTGGTGAATTTAAATGTGGCTTCATACAGGGACTGTTTGGCCTTGGCGGAGGTAATTGAACTGTAGTTCTCGCTGTATTCTGTGGCCTAAAAGCTCTCATTTAAAAATAAAAGCACCAGCAATGCTGTCCTCTCTCTTCACATTAGCCATTGTCAGACATGAACTCCGTAGGATGTCCACAGAATTGGTTCAGGACTCAGCAGGAGATTCTCTGCTGGGACTCAACATCAGAGAACATGTGTGGTGCAGCATGCAGAAGTTCGATGAAACATATTCATTCCACTGCATAGATCACGTGTTTTTGTCAGTCCTTATCACCAAAAGCTCTCTTGACATCTTCGTTTGGCGTCTCCTTCGTGTATGGCACCGCTTTTTTGCAACTGTCCTGTGCCAGAAATGTCCTCAACACACCCACTCACTGGCAGTGTTACCAGGGGGCTGGCTGGAGGAACTCTGGAGAAAGTCCGGAGGATCTCCAACGTTCAGTGCATTTCAGTTTCTTTCACTACACAGTCACTAAAAGCGTTTGCTTGTTGTGGGAACTGTTGCGTTTCTCTCTATAATATTGTAAAGTCTCGACCCTTAAAGTGCCTTGAGGTAATGTATGTTGTGATTTGGCGGCATACAAATAAAAATGAATTTAATTCTGTGCTTTTTATACACAATATTACCACAAATCTATAAAACCTAAATCTGTAATGTTCCTAAAGATAGAGAGACATGTCAGATATACCTTTTAAAAACATCTTTACTCTTGATAAGAAGGTGATTATTCCCATTTCAACAGTAATATCCCTCCCGTGCTGTGGCAGGTCAGATCTGTCAAGGCTCCAATGGGAGGAGGGACGATCAGAAAGAGCGCGTTTGGAGAAAAGGAAGCAGCTCAGTGTGTGTGTGTGTGTGTGTGTGTGTGTGTGTGTGTGTGTGTGTGTGTGTGTGTGTGTGTGTGTGTGTGTGTGTGTGTGTGTGTTTGTGTGTGTGGCGCGCACCTCCCCTCTCCATAACGCAACGAGCCTCCTCTCGCTTTACGCAGCCTGCTCACAATTCCTGCTTTTCGTGCCAGAGCCTGCAGCTGTCTCTGTTGCGTCCCTCTCCGCCGCTGCTCTGGGAAACCGTCGCCTCTCTCGTGACGAACCGACGCCAGACTTCTCCCTTCGAGAGTCCGCGTAAAAGCCGAAGGACATATCGCAACTTACCAACAATTTCCAACAGTGTTTTTAAGGAGGTGAATGAAGACACCTGACCGCCGCGCGTAACGCCCCATCCGCCTGCTGACTGAAATCTTTTCCAACTGTGAAGGCTACAGGAATGTGGAATAAAAATCTGTCTCAGCGGTGAGTGTTGCAATGTGGGTGTGTGTGTGCGCGTGTGTGTGCGTGTTTGCGTGTGTGTTGGATTGTGCGTTCAGCGAAATTAACTTTGGAGCTTGGACGTCGCCTCCTCATGCGCACCACTGCTCCGGCATGCAAACGCCATTTAAATCGAAACCAAGCTGCCACACCGATCTGATCTGTTATTCTGTGTTCATGATTTAAACATTAACACACCAAATGCAAGATAATAACATTTATGTGTCCTCATCTGTCCTTCCCCTGCAGTATGCCTCTGCCCCTGACACCATGACCATGGACCTGAACTTAACCTCCCTGCTCAATGTCACGGATTTCCACAACCACACGAAAGGATGTTCCCTGACCAAGACCGGCTTACAGTTCTACTACCTGCCCACGGTTTACATCATGGTCTTCATCACGGGGCTGGTGGGCAACAGCTTGGCCATCTGGATGTTCGTGTGCCACATGAGACCCTGGAGCAGCATCTCGGTCTACATGTTCAACCTGGCTCTGGCTGACTTCTGCTACGTCCTCTCTCTGCCCTTCCTAATCTTCTACTATTTCAACAAGACGGACTGGATATTTGGGGATGTCCTGTGCCGCCTGCAGCGCTTCATATTCCACGTGAACCTTTACGGGAGTATTCTGTTTCTGACCTGCATCAGCGTCCACAGGTACACTGGCGTGGTGCACCCGCTTAAGTCTCTGGGTCGACTGAAGAAGAAAAACGCGGTTATCACCAGCACGCTGGTGTGGGTGGTGGTCATTATAGCCATCTCCCCCATCCTGTATTACTCCAGGACGGGCTTGAAGCGTAATGCAACCACTTGTTACGACACCACCAGCAAGGATGAGCTACCCGGTTATTTCATCTACAGCATGACTTTGACTGTGTTCGGGTTCTGCATCCCTTTCATCATCATATTTTGTTGCTATGGCATGATTGTCAAAGCGCTGATCTGCAATGACATGAACAACGCGCCCCTGCGGCGGAAATCGATCCACCTGGTCATCATCGTGCTCACGGTCTTCGCCGTCTCCTACATGCCTTTCCACGTGATGAAGAACCTCAACATGAGGGCCAGGCTGTACTTCCAGGGCCCCGACATGTGCGAGTTTAATAACCGCGTCTACGCCACCTACCAGGTGACGCGGGGGCTGGCCAGCTTAAATAGCTGCGTGGATCCTATTCTTTACTTCCTTGCTGGAGACACCTTCAGGAGGAAGCTGTCGCGGGCCACAAAGAAGACCTCGAGGAGGGGGGAAACTGTGCTTCAGTCTAAGAGCGAGGAGACGGCACTCAACAGCCTGGCCGAGTATGTGGAGAATGGGGATCGGAGGCTGTGATAGGGCACCGCTGAGTGTCTGGCACTGGGTGTGGATCTCTATTAGCTTAAGAGAACCGGACGGACAGTATTAAATAAATAAATGCACTGTCTGGGACTGAAGGCTGTATGTAGAATTTATCGGCCAATGGTTTATAGAACTGTAGGATAGAGAGTTTACCTTGTGATAACAGTCACCCGTTTGCAGCCTGTCAGTGTTGATAACCTTTAGTACTGTATGGTCCCGTACACGTATTCTCAAACTGTTAGAGCCATTACTCTTCGTTCTTACACTTTGTATTCACAAAATGAACATTACGATCGGGCAGGAAGGGGCCGCAGGTTCCTATAAAGGCAATAATGCCCCACGCAATCAATTTGTCCAGGAAGTGAGAATGGATAGTACCTTCTCCAGCCACTGAACTGATACTTAATCAATAGCTATTAAGCAGGTGGGAATTTGTGGTTAAGGAAGTGTACCTGGGACGGCTTGTAAAAGTAAATGCACTGAAGGTGAGATTGCTGCATGGACGTGCCATGCAGACATTGTAATGCACTATGACCAGGGACTCTCTGCTCAGAGGACGACCTATCGCTCCTCATTTCTTTCTCCATCTATTACTGACTCGGCCAGGAACGTGGTCGACCAGTTTTTCCTTTTGACAGCTCTGAGGTTAAGGGTCCCACAGTCCCCCCAGTCCTTGTTAACATGTTCCCTACAGAACAACAAAAGAAAATACATACAGTATTTATGTGAATATGTATTTTTGTGTATATGATACTATGATGAATGTTTGGTTTTTTTTAAGTGTACTGTACAGAATGTCGTGACGTTCCAGACGAGTTTGTGTTGTTCACTGTTTTTTTGTTCAAGTCACTAAACCCCAAACCTTTAGTGCATGAGTTCAGGCAGGTTTTAACGAACTGTTTATAACGGCACAGGGATTATTCGCAAAACACACACACACACACACGCACACACGCACACACGCACACACGCACTCACCTGCTATGTGACTCCATCAATATTGAAGATTGTTTTTCATATAAGATACCTCAAAGTAAATTCTGCACTGTGTTTGTGCTTTGGTACCGTTGTTTTGTACCTGTTGTAGTCATTCTGGAGAAATTACTGTGGAGCTTTCTCTCTCTCTCTATATATAAATATATATATTTTACCCTGGACTACATAGATGTTTGACGTCTCTACTAATACGTTTGTAAATTTGAAATGTGGTCATCGACTGTCACGAGAAAGGAAGTGAAACACCTGTACAGGAAATCTGGGGCCACGTGTATCTTTGTCAATAAATTCTTTTTATATTTAAAACATGCCCGACAATGTGATGAGGATAATTCTTCTAAGATGGTGGGTAACTTTAAGACTCGTGTGCACTGTTGTGAGTGAGCAAATACTGTTGGCAACATTTGAGATTTGGCCCTTTGCTGCTCCTCCTCTCTCTCTCTCTCTCTCTCTCTCTCTCTCTCTCGTGAGTGTGTGCTACCGTTAACTTTCTTCTTCAACACTGCCAGGAGGAAGTGAGGGGACGAGGGAGGAATAAAAAGTGGCACCTTTTACTCCTGGCTTATCCTAAGACAGCCTTTGTGTCCGTCACAATGGCGTGGCCTTATTGATGCAGACAGGGGGTGCGAGGCTGTCGCCAGGGCCTCTGGGCTACGCTGTGTTGTGGGCGCAGGAAACTGGCCGACCCTCTTCCTCCAAACACGGCCTGTGAATACAAACGGCTTTTGATTTCCTGGCTTGAACGTGCACAGAGCATAGCTGGCTTTGACAAGTGTGTGTGTATCTGTGTGTTGAAGAGCCCGGAGGCAAAGGAGACCTTATTCCACGAGGCAACTGCTTTGGCTTCTGTTTGTTGGTCACTGGTTGTCGTTTCATTGTCAAACGCAGCCACTGGGACATGCATATGCAACACAGGCATGTTAATACACATGTATTTCTGTTTCTATTTGTGGGATACAAATCCTCTGTGCTCTGTGTACACGTGATTGGATTCAGCCAGTGCCATATCTCCAGCCTGAGTGTCGAATCTTGACTTGCAGAAAGGTTGGGATGCTTGCCAGTGTCTCCTCCCTCCCTCCCTCCTCAGCCACCTTTCACCTCTTTTCTCGCACACCTCTCTATTCTAAATGCAGAGTTTGAAAAAAGCCTTTGTTCCCTGTATTCCCCTTTGTCCAGGGGAATATCTGAATAAGAATTCGGAGGAGAAGAGATGGAAGAGTCGAGTGTGAGAAGGGAAGACAAAGTTTGTTTGTGTGTCTGTTAAGAGGAGGGGAGAGGGCCCCGCAGTTTAATCACAATCAGGGCAGCTAAGCTAAAATACTGAGCTTTGTTCCCAGAGATTTACAGTCAGGGCTGCAACGAGTACATCCATCACAGGGGCAACGTCGTTCTGAGCCCAAAAAATACCGCGAACCACACAGAAACCAAACGTAATCAACATGCCAGTGGTGAAGAGCCCCTGATACAAACAGTTGGCACTGATGTGGTTAAGTTGCAAATTCTACTGCATCCATTGGCACCATGTGACATCAAATGAGAGAATATAAACTCCCATACACTGTATATAAATTCCATAATTGTTGCTATAAAATTTTGGGTCATGCAATGTGTCATTATGTTATCATGCACTAACCTGAACATCAATGGTCCTGTATTGCATTATACTGTCATCATAATAAATTACACTTGTGCATGTGCATGTTGTTTTTTGCTCTGCTGAGGCTTTCAGCAGGGCCTCCAGATACATTTATGGTAGTTTTTCAAGATAAAGTCACACAACCAGTTACGTGTTTTCCATCTCCAGCGGTTGAGTAAACATTTGAGGGAAATATTTGTGTTCCCCGTCTCTCGGCTGCGGCGCTGCATTGATAATGTATTAACATGTGTTTACTCGCTCAGATCAGGCATCAACCTACCACCCAGCCCAGAACCAGAGCGCTCATGCGGCATCATTGCACATATATGGTAATATCCGACTGTACTGACATACAGTACGTTGAACATTAGTGTGAAGACTTTTAATTTAAGGAAATATAGATTTTTCCCCCCATTAATTAGAAGCCTGTGAGAGAGGAGCTGGACTCGGACCAAACTCTGCTGGTCAGGTAAGGAGAGCTCACGCATCACCGACAGGCAAAATACTTGTGAACTGATTCAGGCTGTTGATGCATGCCCAGAATGCAAAGCTGCTCACCAGAGTATGTGTGTATCTGTGCAGGTACACATCACAGATGAGATTTACTGTGTGCTAAAATACAGCTTCATCCATTAATACCGTTGAACTTGACCACCCGTGCGTGATGGTGGAATGAAAGACGTCTTATTATAGACTATTTATCCATAATCAGTCTCAATCCTGTCTCCCTAGTGTTCACAATCTGAGTCTATCGGTTTGTCGTATGTGTTTGTGCTTGCATGTGTCAGGTAGAGTCTGTCTGTCAGCGGGAGGATTTTAAAAGGAATCCAAACTGGATTTAGTATCTCAGTGTATATACGCTCACAAAGCTCAACCCATTTCAATTATTGCTGTATCGTCTGTCTGTGAATATTGTTACATAACCTGCAATATTCAGCTATTTCTTTCAAAAGCTGCTTTCAGACATGTTCTGATCTCTGGACATTTTCCCCAAATTATTCGGAAGGTTTATATGTGAGAACGTAAATGTCGGGGTCCGTTGATCTGGACATTTTCTCGAACCTTTCCTGCCAGCCCCCATGGCAAAATGTCCGCGGGATGTGAGAATGCAGCAGGAACATGTTAAGAGAAAAGAGCTCTCTCTTCTCAAGATGAAAAAGAGGTGTCATACAGGTGAAAGACGTCGACGCAGATGTCAACTCGGAAAAACAGAGCACAGTGGAATATGTGAAATATCATGTCCTGCGTCTTTTTTAACAAAGAATAACATTTGCAGTAATATTTAACTACATTTTAACTTTTTAGTTCAGGTATATATGAACAGTATGGTAAGACTTTACTTTTACTCAAGTAAAGACTGAATACTTCTGCTGGGTTAAAGAGAAATCATTTTTAATAGTACTTTTTAGAACAAAACTTACAAAATAAAAGGTTTAATATTAATGAACACCAGAGCAGCAACATAGAATTTATAAAACAAAATGAATGCCAATGAAAAATCAAAAACACAAGTAAAGAAAAATGAAGGAAGAAGATGAGTCTGAAAAAGAAGTTGAATCCAATGATCAAACAGTGACTGTCCATTTTGATTTGTTGTAACCATGACAACAGAATAATCCATTCTGTTGCCACCGTCCACAGAAAGATAAAAGATAAAAGATATATTTATATTTACAGCCGCACAGAATGAATGATGTGGCATCAGAAGCACCGGTGTCCTGCGGCGACGCTGTTTTGACACTTGAAAGCTTTTTGAAATGAGTCTTCGGCTCGATACGTTTGGTGTCGCCTCTGGTGCTCGTCTTCTCCGACACCATGAAATGACTTCACGTTCATCATGTTGTCAGACGTCCATGTCTGGTCCAACATAAATGCCCGTCTAACACTTTTATGGACAAGTTAAATAAAATCCAAGGACACACTTTGCTCTGTTACATTACTGACGCTGTAACCATAACAACAAACAGGACCTGGCCGTCGTTATTTTGAATTCTATGGGAAGTTTGACGTTATGCTCCAGGCTTGGACTGCTGCCAGTAACAGTGCTATTAGACTGGTATATTATATATGGATTAGAGGGATTAGGGGAGTGAGAGAGTGTGTGTGTGTGTGTGTGTGTGTGTGTGTGTGTGTGTGTGTGTGTGTGTCATAAAGTTTATGATCAATATCCGTGCAGCCACTCCCACATGGCTTCTTGTTGATTTTCTGCTGCTTCTCGGCGCCGCCATAGATCAACATGAAGGATCGGCTCACAGGCTGACGTGCCACTTTGATTCCACACAACAGGGTCACAATGATCTCTTCAGGTGGTTCAACCTGGAGGATTATCTGAGGCTCTTAAAATTGGTTTGGCTCGGTTCGTCCAAAATCTCAAGTTGTTTTAATATCCCTATAGATTTCATGAGATAAACACTGTAAATGCGGGCGGTGGAAGATAAAGCTGATGTTTCTCCTTTATCAAATATCACAGGATGCAGTTTTGACACGGATCGACGCGGCTGTGCGACGAGGGCTTTCTCGGATTAGTTTCTTTTCTCAGACGGGCTGACCTGTCTGATAACGGTTATGAGACAGGAAGTGTAGCTCTGAAATGAGCCGAGGTTAAATAAAAGGGTGCCCGCTGCTCGGAGCGAGGAAGGATAGGGAGGGGACGAGATAAGGCGAGGTATTAGAACAAGAAGCGCAGAACTAGGGCGATACCGAATGTGCTGTGGGCCCAGGAAAAAAATGAGTCTTCCGGAGAAAGACAAAAGACAGAAGAGCTATGAAGAAAAATAAGAGCTAAATATAAAAGGACACATGGAGGTCGAGCAGTATGTCGTCTTAAGGGTGAAGGATGAGGGCGGAAAAGAGGTGGACACAGGTAAAAATAGTAAAATGCAGAGGTGTTGTGAAGTAAAGGTAACAAACAAAGACTTATTATAGGGAAGGACAATCCCATCAATAACTGCACAGGGGTCTGTCTATGTCCTGCTGCTCTGTTCTTCAGTTTATATCATGTGTTTCGCTTTTTCGTCCATTCTGTGTAAGAGACGTCCCCCAACACCCGCTCGTCCGCTGTGAATTTTACGGACATTGTACCGCTACATTCTCAAATGAGTTCATTTTGACATTTTCCAGATGTTTTACTGGGGTTCTGGCTGAAAAAGTTCAGGAAAATGTCAAAAGCAACCAACATTTGCATTCTCACATACAGCCCCTCACTGTCCAGACTTCAGTGTAGCACATATATAAAACCAAGGGTCATTTCTGAAGCCAAAAAGTACATAGTTAAAAGAGTTTCTATTCCCAATTGAAATGAATACACAGGGCGGAATAGGAAGACTGTGCAGTGAAGACAGCAGTGACTAATAAAAGAAGATGTTTTAAGAAGATAAGTACAAACGCTCCGCCTGCAGCTTCTCTGCAAGTTGTGAGGCTACAGTAAAGGGTGATGAGCTGTGCACTCCACTGAGGAGTCCAATGCTTTTATTAGCTGGCAACCTGTCATTGTGCCCACTGCCCTGCTGCAGGGAACAAGATAAATCTCTTAAGACTAAAATGTATGTGCCAGCAGATTACATCCATTGCTCCATACTCACGGTGCGTTACAGAGAGCGAGGATAAACTTTGCGGCAAAGCTTTGAGGAGTTTCATCTGTATATACAGCACGTAAACAACTGAACTGTAAGGAAGACGGAAAAGTATATATACGCAGGGTTAGGCTCATCACATTCTTCTTCAGTGGTTCTTAGTTTGGTGTCAGACAGGTCTCGATCTGCATGTGGACACACACAGACCTCTGTTTCTGGAAGGGATTAAGAGATCTCCACACACCTTGTGTTACGTTCTGGTCTGGCGCGAATGGTGTTTATGGAACCGCTGGCTGAGTTCACTGTTTTATAAGTTGAGATGAAATTATTCTTTCAAATGGCTCCTGTACACTTTCCAAATGTAATTGGGCTGAAATGATCAAATTGTGATCCTAAAAATAATAATTTGTCAGGGTTTGTGGGGCAAAAAAAAATGACTCACCGTTTAACAAATGGCTGATTTCCAGTGAGGAGTATGAGTAATATCTTTGGGCCTAGTTTAACTCAGTTTGACATCGATCATTGGACAGATTTTATAAATTCCATTCAACAACAACAAACGATTATACCCTCGCCTTTTTGTGTCAATGGCCTGTAGCTACACCATGGGTAAGAAAAAGGTAATTCTCTAGGGTCTAAAACATTTAGATAAATGCTTTGCTTCACCAAGGAGGAATCAACTGCTGGAAAAAAATAACAAAACTGATGAAGTCGTAAAATATGACTTAAGGGCCAAAAACATTGTTTTACAATCTAATTAAAAGCAGCAGCAAATATGAAAAAATGAAAAGGCAGTGATAGCAGATCTCTTTTAAAGCCGACACATGGTGCAAATTAATATTTAACTCTGCCTTTTGTATTTGTCATGTAGCTTCTTCAAAGTAAATCCCTTCAAAGTTCTTTTTAATTCTTTGTCTGCATTATCTTGTCGCTTCCCCCTTCTCCTGTGTGTGTGTCTGTGTGTGTGTGTCTGTGTGTATTGGTAGATTCCTGCACATGCATACAGTTACTGTGCTTATGTACATTATGACTTCACATGTCCTGCGTTCTGACCCATCACTGTTAATGATCCACCGCAGTTACAGCTGCTTTGTCAACAATAAAACTTCCTGTGTGAGAGACAGGAGCTAAAACCAAGCGTTTCAGGCAGAGGCTGCTAAGAGGAGCTGCAGCAATGGACAGCACGAGGAAATTGATGCGTTTCTGATCATCAGAGCATGTAAACCTTTTCGTGTGATTATAAGAATTTAAATGATCAACCTGAATATGAGCTTAATATGTCTCCTTTTAGATAAAACTTTTAAACCTTCCTGGTACAGAAAGAAAGTTCACTAGTAGATGAAAATATGAATAAACTAATTATTGAGACACGTTATTTTTTATGTCTAACATGACATTTTCTTTAGTTCTTCTCGCACCGCTTCCATGCTTTCTTTGAAATCTACTGACACATTCACATAATAGCATTCACAAATCAAGCCCACACACACGTTCAATCACACACTGCACACACACTTCTCCATTATCCCTAAAGAGACGGTAGTGCAGTGGAGTGCATTCTCAAGAAAACAGCTGAGAAAACATTTTTGGCCTCTGAAGCTGCTGCACAAACACCTACACACAAAATCACCCCGACCACATTAAATTTGTATTTTTCACATCCAACTCTTACATTGTGTCGCCGATTCGACCTCTCACCTTTTTCCTCCTGTCCATAAATCCTCCCCCAGACAACCTCCCCTTCCTATTCCTCCCTTCCTCTTTTCTCTCCCCCTTCAGCCTTGTTGTTCAGATTCTATTATCCCGTGCAGCTTGGTAGCCTCACCCTATTAATCCTTGCACTTCAGCGTGTGTTTGTGTTTGTGAGGCGCGCAGTGAAAAATGGCAACACACGTGCAGACACACACTCAGGCGCACACGCATGCACACACACTGACCTGGCGCAGGTGTGCAGTGTGTCCCTCTGGATGAGGTCGCGACTCACCGGACTGTCTCACAGAGGGAAGTGAAATGGGGATGTAGTGGAAATAAAGTGGAAGTGATGCGCTTTTAAAAAGAGCTGAGGATCATTAAAGAGGAAAATGATTGTGAGTGAACTGCTGCTGATGTCACCATTATACTCTCACAACAGAAGTGTAACCGTTGAGGTAGAAAACTGTCAGACAACCGTCACCGGATGATGCTTGAACTGTTTTTACCCACTTTTGTTTTCTCTCTTTGTGATTGCCCTCTGGGTAAACCCCTGTGTGTGTGTGTGTGTGTGTGTGTGTGTGTGTGTGTGTGTGTGTGTGTGTGTGTGTGTGTGTGTGTGTGTGTGTCTGAGCACGCCTGTAAACTGATCCACTTGTCCTGGATTCCCTGCTAAACTTAGCCAAGTGACTGTGGTCATGATTGAGTGGCCATCAGCATGGCTGGCTGAGCTGATCTTGGCCGTGAATGAGCACTTTTGTCCGGGTAGAGGAGGCCTGACGGGCACCTGAAGCTTCCAGCACGCCGATCTCACGCTACATGAACCCAACAATGGATATTGATCCAGCGGGGGCACAGGGCTGGATGGCTGCGCTCGGAGTCACAGAGGCTGCACTTTAAAGAGTCAATTTTGGCCTGTCTTCCATAGCTCGCCTGCGTTTCTGACCACTGGAGAATGTTTCTTTTCTTCTCTTTTTTTTTTTCATAAAATGCTGTGCAAAAGGGGATTCATTTGGAAATTCAGTTTTAAATTGTGGTCCTGAGAACTGAGATAATATGAAAAATCACATATATTTACCATGTGATATACCTCTCATCGCTTTTTAATCACTGTTTCTCCAAATTGATAAGTGACATGTTACTCTTTCCATTTCTTTATAGAAAACATCTTTACAGGCCACAGTAAGAAGATTTAAGTAATGGATGATTGATGATGGCTGGATTCCATTTAGCTGTTTCTGTGAAACGATTGCAAAACTATGCAAACAACCTGATCAATGATAAATCCAGAAAAGGCAGTTGGTTTTAATGTGTCATTGACCTTTGACCCTTGCATACTGGTTCGGGTGTACGACATCCGAAACATTTAGGTCAGTGAAACACCTGCACAGCAATAAATCCTCCAATAGAAATGATTGTATAAGTCAACATGTGATATGTCAGCAGCAAAGGAGAGGTCATACCACACCTGATGCTACACCTGCAGTTCTGAACACTCAAATCCTCACATGCTCTGATGGCGACAGTTATCCTCTCCCCATACTCCTACACCCAGACTTTATTCTTTATTTTGATCCCTGTTAGCTCCCACTGAAGAAGCACCTACTCCTCCTTGGGTCAACACACAAACAACACAACATTTATAGGTGAATGTACCACATGTAACATATAATGTGTGCAAAATAAATCTTAATAAAACATTTTCAAAGGGAAAATGAAAGACAACAGTACATCAGTTGCTTTCCTTCATGATTGTTAATGTGGTTTTTTTGAAAGTATTTTTAAAACTTGATTTACAAGCTCCAACTGATTTAGGGAAGATTTTACTTGGATGAGAAGTCCTAAAAGTGCAGTTGGTAAAATCTTAACAGTTGTTCACCTCTCGTGTCAAGAGATCCATTTCCATGACAACTGAGCAGAGTCTATGTGCTGCTGAACACTATAAGGTATGATTAAAAGATACTGAAGAAGCTTTAAAATAGTGCTTGGGTGGTTTACCTTTACCTTGGTTTACTTGTGGCCATAAAATACAAAGTTAATCACAGATGAAATTATTGAAATGACTCTCATTTAGATTAGATTAGCAAGAGTGCTGAAAACATGAGGAAACAGCTGGTTGCCTAGCAACCTGAGAGCAATGGCATGACTACAGGGGGTCACTGTGTCAGAGCAAGAAATGGTTTCACACTTCAGTTTTATAACAAGTTCATTTGTGACCTTTCTTTAAATTAGCCATGAACAAAGGCTGACTGTCTCCCCCTCTGCTGCCGATCTTACAAGGAAATCAGAATTACTGCATATGAGGTGAGATGATTTAAAGATATAAAGTAACAATTCTTTATTAAAATGTCTAAAAACAACTAGATCTATGTTATATATTTCGTTGACTTGTGTACTTATATTATGCAATATGATTCCAACAATGATCAAACCCAAATTGTATTCGGGGTCATGTGATTTTTCCTTTTGATTGTGTTCGTGTTTTTATTACGTCTTGTGCTTTTTTTCCGGGCAAGGACCATTTGCTGCACAACGTGAATAAAACTTTCATTACCTCATCCGTGAACAGGATCTGCCACTTGAGTCACATCGGGTAGATTTTCGTTGGCAATAGTAGTGAAGACAACTCCCATGATCCCACGCTGCTTCACTGCGTTTTCAAACTAGGTCTTTTCTTATCATTTTGAGTGGGAAAGCCTTATCAGCCGAAACTAACTATTGTACCTTTAATTGTGTCTATTTGAAGTCTTGAATGAAAGTGGACCTTGAGCCTTTCTAATTCCAATCCCTATTCACTGTGTGTGTGTGTGTGTGTGTGTGTGTGTGTGTGTGTGTGTGTGTGTGTGTGTGTGTGTGTGTGTGTGTGTGTGTGCGTGTGTGTGTGGTAGAGGAGTGCTTTTTTTGAATGAATGAATTGTTCCCTCTATGTTATCAGTAATTACGTTGCTGCTGGGACTCCATTGTTTTCTCTTTTCCTCCCTCTGGCCTCAGCGCCGAACCCTGCACGTTAACGCATCCTCAGAATGTCATCTGCTCATGACAATAGCGTTCACATCTGCCCGAGGTCTTCGCGAAAAAACTGCTGCGGCCTCCAGATGCGACCTTGGAGCACCAAATCGTGAAAAGAACGCACTGGCTTTCAGCCCCCTCTCCTCTCATTACGGCGAACTTCCTCCCCGCTGTCAGCTTCAGTGAGGAAGTGAGAATGTCAGACTCTGTGATGATGATGGCCGCTGTGACTCTCAACCCCTCAACTTTGACCCCCCCAGCAGCCAACTGTATTGAACTGGATGGAACTGTATGTATTATTAATGACGGCCAAATTCCACACATGAAAGGCTGGCATTGTGGGCTGGATGAAAGGCCCAGTGTCTATTCTCCCTCTCCGTCACCCTGATTCTTTCTATTTGCTGTGTCCTTCTGTTTTCTGCGCTCCGTCTTGTCGTACACATCATGTGTGCTCTTGTTCTCTCTTTTTTAAATTCATTTTCTAATTAGTTCAGTTGAAAAGTTGCATGTCACTGTCAATGACTCCATCAGTTTCTCTCCACACTGTTCCAGCTTTGTTGGTGCACACAATGGCGTTTTGTCTTTCCTCTGCGATGTCATCTCAGCAGACAAATCCTCCTCTTGCTAATTTTGTGTGTTGCATTTGTGTCACATTCAGAGTTGTGCAGCTCGCTATAATACAAATTTATCACCAAAGCACGGTCTGATATAAATCAAAACACAATCACGAATCCTATTAGTGGTTAATTCATGTGTGAGCTTCCGTGCATTTCTCCTTTATGTGTAAAATGACAGACACGCTGCACATTTCACAGCCTCAGTGTCAAGTCTCACCTGAGCTGAGAAAAACATCTCAACTCACGATTAGATGCAAGTCTGCTGCCCTCTACTGGACAAAATGTCTCATTGCATAAAGGAGAGGCAGATCTCTTTCTTCTTCCTGTTGTTCTACTTAAAGCAAATTCCTTGTATGATGAAACATCTGTGAATATGATTCTGATTCCATTTGGACCCCAGTTCGGGACCCGCTGATCTATTCTCCAACTCCGCTCTGATATTTTTCTGTCTCCTTTTGGATCTAAAGATAAAGTGATAATACTTAGTTATTGTGTTGGTTCAGGACACTCATCTCAGTCCAATACTCAACTTTTTTGAACTGTGTGCACAAAATAACGTGAAAATAATGCAAATTTGCTCAGACTCCATTTGTAAATGTTTTTTTAATGAAATAATATATTTTAGGAGCTATATACCCAACCAAATTAATGTGTAATTTACTGTATCGGATTTCTGTAACATTTAAAATACATTTGTTAACTATCAAGCTGTTAAAAATGTCTGCAAAAGTGGCATTTAAACGGTTAAGAATTAACCTTTAAAAAACATATCACACAACCACGGACACAAAACAACATGTCGAACACCTCAGGTGACACTGACACACTGTGATAGGTTATCAGTTAGAGATAAACCAGGAGGGGATCCAGATGTTATTACTGTCCACAGCCTATATATATGTGTTATTATGTGTAATGATTAACACTTGATAATAATAATTGATCCCCCGCCGCCCTATCTGAATAATTCATCAATCAAAACACTCACATGGCCACAGAGGACGAGTTAAAATAAAACCTATGAAAACAGAGCAATTAACTCAAAGTCAGGAGGCTATAAACACAGCATATAACATTTTGCCACGAGACTCTCCTCTTTGAAATATCTGCCTGATACTTGTTGTGTGAAAGGCCTCAGAGTCCCAGTGGGAGAAAATACATCGGAGAGGCCTCATTCCCCCTCATTAATTAGCTCAAGTCACTCAGACGTTTTAATTAGTCTACTGTCACTCTCACCGGAGCGGGAGTGAGGATTTGGGACCCGTCGCTGTACATCCGATGGTGTTGTTGCAGATCTTCAGCGGTTACTGAATGGATCACACAGGGACAGTCCTCGGGCTATTTCAAGCGATTTCAATTAGAGCGTGCTGGGGACGATATGAGATGAGAGTGGAATAAGGTGAAGTGCAATGAGCCGAGGCCCCTTGGTGGAGGTTATAAGGAGCCGTGACAAGGAGGGCTGAGATCTGAGGATTAAGAAAGTTTAAGTCAAAGCAAACAAAGCATAATAGAGAATTTTTTTTCTTTTCATTTGAAATGACTGATTAGAATTGAACGCTCTCGTCTGCTAGAATCAATATTTTACATCAACAGTGGGTCAAATGACTCTGTGTGTGTGTGTGTGTGTGTGTGTGTGTGTGTGTGTGTGTGTGTGTGTGTGTGTGTGTGTGTGTGTGTGTGTGTGTGTGTGTGTGTGTGTGTGTGTGTGTGTGTAGTTGTCAGTAATCAGATAACCTTAACCCAGAAGATCAAAGTTAGTTTCTAAATGATAAACATAGCTCATCATTTCGAAACTAAATAGCCAGATAGTTCCCCTCATACGTTGGGAGACCAAACACTGAGCTAAAAGGAAACTGCTGATTGGACTTTTATTAGCTTATTGGCCAGAAACACACATCCCAATGAATGCGGATGTTCCTCTCTATTTGCAGGTGAAGGTTCACTGTTTGCTACATATTCAAACATTTTACTGGTGGACTGGCAGGAAAGGTTCTGGGAAATGTCGGGAACAATTATCTCAGACATTTGCAGGGTTATGTTTTAAAATACTTTAAAATTCTAAAAGACTTACGCACATGTCCATTGGGAGATTTCATCCACAAAGCTTTCTGTGTTGCTGTGATCATTCTTCCTCTCCATACTGCCTAATACGTAGAGAGACCAAAATCCTTTGTTCTGATTCTGGGCAAACATGACATGAGACTTCAGCTGTCTGCATTACACATTCCAGTTTGCATTTTCCAAAGGAACATTTGAAAAGGTTAACAGTCCGAAAGTTATCTTTGAATTTGAACCATCGGCTGATTAAATGACCATTTCTATCTAATTATCAACCGTGTGTGAAAATAAAATCTGCCGTGACAGCACAGCCTTGTCCTTACATCAGAGGTGATCGCTCTCACAGATGTGACAATCCACATCACAAGGCTTTTAGGTCATGTTACCCCTCACCCCCCCATGGGGAGGCTGATTGTCTTTGTATAGGGCTGCAGCTTGTTGTTTGTTAATGGGATGTTAGGAGGGGCTGACTTCAGGGCTCTGGAAAAGAAAAACCACATGATGAGCCAATCCACATATTTCACTGAATGTCACCCAGGGCTGGAATTTAGATGTCAAAGGTGTGTGTGTGTGTGTGTGTGTGTGTGTGTGTGTGTGTGTGTGTGTGTGTGTGTGTGTGTGTGTGTGTGTTGCGGGTTGGTTTGTTTTTCAGGTACCTTTAACCCAACAAAACACAATCATGTTTTTACATTTACAGCAAAATATGGGATAAAAGTGATGAAGTTGATGGATATATTGAAGGTAGATTAATGCAGGATGAACCCACTCTGGAGCTAGAGGGATAATACTGCCATGATATCTGATATCTGCCTTAGGCCACAAAGTAATATGAGTATGAACTAACTCTAACCCAATATCAATAACTGAATTTATTCTGAAACTAGAGCTCAAATGCTTTGTACCTTTTAAAAAGAAAGTTAGTGTTACTTTGAAGTAATGTGTTTACTATGATGTTGTATCTATTGCTTTATTACCTCCGCCAAGGAGGTTATGATTTCATCCCTGTCTGTTTATTTGTTTAATTACATTTTGAGGTGGATCCAGGAATGGTTTATATTTTTCTTTAACATTTCAAGATAGGGTGGTTTTTTTTGTTTGTTTTTTGCATTTTCACTGATTTCCCGGGTAAAAATCCATAGATCTTGATGATAAAAATCAGGCATGTTGAGAGAACTGTTGTCAATAAGTGTGTTGAATGTGTTTGTTTGTTTGTCAGCAGGATTGTGCAAAAACTACTGAACAGATTTCCACTAAACACGGTGAAACGATGGGACATGGGCCAGGAAAGAACCCATTGAATGTTGGAGCGGATCCAGAAAAAGGGCCACAAACAGGATTGTTTTTTCTTCTTTTCTTTAACAATGATGCTTTTGGACATTTTTACAGATTTCCCAGGGAATCATATTGTCTCATAAGGGGACTGTTGGGCCTCGGTGGAGGTTTGCTCTGTACTGAGGGCCCTTCTGGCTCTATAATGAATAGTTCTCACAAGGTGGTGGTCCTTTGACAGTGTTTTGCATCTGCATGTGCCTCCATCTCTGTGTCGGTGTATGAACATCTTGTCTTTGTGGATCATCACTATTACATCTTCTTTCATCTTCAACCATCAAAGTGATACTGACTCACAAATCTGCTTTTTCATTCATTGCACTGCATGAGTGTATCAGCTGAATCGCTGGTGGTGATTTGTAGATGAATTAAAACCGTATTGATCTGGCAGAGTTTCCCCAGCCGTCCCTCGAGGTGACGAGGTCACGACCGTGGTTTAGTCATCACCGCGCTCTGCTCATGGGCATTGATTGGAAACAGTGGTTATTTCACAGCTCACAATAGGACAAAAATGATGAACCCATGCACACCCACACAAACAAAGAAATGTGATGACTTCAGTAATCAATTTTATTACAGGCTTATCACATGCTGTTACCACACGGATTAAAGATTTCGACACAAGTCATGAGTCATGGTTAACTTCCAGATTCTGAGGAAGTCTGAGAAACAGCTGAGAGAACAAATAGCTTTCCTTCCTGGTGAGTGTGGTTCAGGTATCGGTGGAACGTGGCTCAGTGGCACAAGTCAGCGAAGAAGGAAATGAAGATTTATCTGATACTGAGTCGCATCGTGAAAATAAAATAAGCACTCAGAGCGTTTAGACAAAAGGTGAATAATGTGTCACATGTGGGGTCAGGCTTCACAGGAACAGTGAAGTGAGTCACTTCCTCTTTGTTGTCTAATATTGTGTCATATTGTTTCTCTCAAAACATACTTTTACTGAATGGCTTTTTCTTGATTGTTTTATGCTGTTACTTATGTTTATTTTATCCTTTTGTTTTGACATTACTTTTAAAAGATGTTTGATTTTCGAATTTGAATTATATAATTTTTTGTCTTATTTGATTTTAAATGACATTCACTTCTTGTTGTTCATGTCTTGTATTCCTGTTATTTGTCCTTTTTGTGAAACGCTTTGTACCTGCTTTATAATTTAAGTTATAAGTGTCATTATTGATTATGTTTATTATTACTATTTATTATAAATTATATTTCATACTTTTATTTCATCACGTCTGGATTACTGCGACAGCCTTTTGACTTGCCTCAATAGAAAATCTGTAGAGCGGCTTCAGACGGCACAGAAGCTGCCAGGTTTTTAACCAGAGTGAACAAGTTGGAACATATCACCCCTCTTTCAGCCTCTTTACACTGGCTTCCAGTACGTTTTAGAATTGACTCCTCATTAAATCACAGATCTTTTATCCCCATACAACCCTGCTTGCACTTTGAGATCCTCTGACCATTTAACTGTTCCAGATTCTCGGCTGAACACTAAAGGCTGCTGCACACTAGAGGATAATTGGGGCGATTTTAGACCCAATTTGCCCCTTCCAAGAATGGCGGGAGCGCTTCGGACTGGAGGTCATTCCGTGTCGATTATATGGCCAAATAAATATAAAACAAGTGTTGGGGTTTTACGATTAAGTCGGAGCCTCCCAGATCCCTGAGCTCCGACAGAAACCCGCAAAAGCAAGAGAGAGTGAGCGTGAGAACGAGCTGACGGGAAGCGTCACCCACCGGATGTTGCGTACTTGTACAGCTGTGACTAAAAAACACCATGATTTCATCGATAGGTTTTGTTTTTCTCGCTGCAAAACAGACGCATGACATCGGTCCTCCTCCATGTTTGTTTTTCTTCTGAAGTCACTTTTAATCACACAAGGGTTCCACCCTCCAGTTCAGGGTAACGCGGTAATGCACCTAAAGGTTGTTAGCCAACCGGCATAAAAAAAAACTGAAGAAGAAGAAGTAGGTATCACGACTTTCTGTGATATTTTGAAAGTCTCTGGAATCGCCACTGTGAAATCGTTTCCTACAAACAGCAAGTGTTTGGTGTGACGTTCTGGCCAAATTGTCCAAATCGAGGCTGTGGAACACAATGCTGGAGGAAATACGTTACGCTAA
The DNA here is from genome assembly GCF_022539355.2 of Hippoglossus stenolepis. Classification (NCBI taxonomy): domain Eukaryota; kingdom Metazoa; phylum Chordata; class Actinopteri; order Pleuronectiformes; family Pleuronectidae; genus Hippoglossus; species Hippoglossus stenolepis. Next base: position 9,742,139 of record NC_061486.1, on the reverse strand, counting down.
AGTCTGTAGCTTCCTTTGAATTAAAGCTCAAAACGTATTGTTTTGCATTCCAAGATTTGACCTAATTCTAGTTTTTATTGCTCTAATGGATGGTCAAGCTTAGATTATGGTGTTTTTATTCTTTGATTCATTCTTTTATACTTGTTTTTCTCATTTCCACTTGTGTTTCTTTTATCTGTGACGCACTATGCAACTTTGTTTTGAAAAGTGCTGTGTCATCATAATTACAGAGGATTACTCATCGTTTTTCGAATCCCAGCAGTGGAAATCCACAAGTTTATCACTTTGAATTCACCTCGACTTGTTTAAAATCCTTTAGAAACACTGGAAACTTATGTGAGGAAGCCGATAAAAGTTTACGGGACTTGAAGGAAGACCCAGGTTGCATTGAGGGGAGTTGGGCAATGAGATGACGGCACAGGCCGCAGTAGACTGAGGCCTTTCCAGTAAATTGTGTGTGAGAGTGAGTCAAGCAGTAGTAAGCCCGAGGATCATCGATGTCGAAACTAAGGTGTGGCGGGTCTGCGTGGGTTCTGAGGGCAGCTGAGGAGCTGACTGTGCGATAACAGCCGCACTGCACCTTTAACTCCGGAGACCGAGTCCGTGACGTGGGACGTAGACTGCGTGCTGTGGGCAGGAAGAGCTCAGCGTCAAGTTGTCCGTAGTTACCAGGAACTACACCGGATATGAATAGCTTGCTTTCAAAATAAAACATATGCTACATTAAAAAGTATCATTAATGTTAGATTTATACAGAATTTCAGCAATTAAAGGAATACTTTTCTAAGTGTTTGATTCAAAACGTGTAAAAAGCGCAGTTGGGTTTACTGTTCATAGTGTATGACGCTATTTAAGTTTTATTTTGAAAGCGCACACAGGAAAAGGTGCGTCTTGGCTCCGCCCGGCTTGACTCCGTCAAAGAGAGCAACGGGCTCTCGGTGGCTACTTGAACGAAAACGGGGGAAGCTTGTTGAAGAACCGGCTGGGTCCGACGTCCGGAGCCCAACATGTCACAATACAGATGCTGAGCGCGGGTCCGAGACCGTATCTACCCACCGAGCGGCAATAGTTGACGGCCACGCCCCGCACCCACCGACCGGGAGCCCGGAGAAAACTGCCGGCGGAGACGCGACGGTGAGCGGGCGGAGAAGCCAGCAGGGCGGCTAGCGGAGAGGAAGCAGGAGTGTCGGCGGCTCTCTGGGGTCGGGGGGGGAACCATGAGAGAGTACAAAGTAGTGGTGCTCGGATCCGGTGGGGTCGGCAAATCCGCGCTGACCGTCCAGTTCGTGACGGGGTCCTTCATCGAGAAGTACGACCCCACGATAGAGGACTTCTACAGGAAGGAGATCGAGGTGGACTCGTCCCCGTCCGTGCTGGAGATCCTGGACACGGCGGGGACCGAGCAGTTCGCCTCCATGCGGGACCTGTACATCAAGAACGGCCAGGGCTTCATCCTGGTCTACAGCCTGGTGAACCAGCAGAGCTTCCAGGACATCAAGCCGATGAGGGACCAGATCATCCGGGTGAAGCGGTACGAGCGGGTGCCGATGATCCTGGTGGGGAACAAAGTGGACCTGGAGGGGGAGAGGGAGGTGTCGTCCGGCGAGGGGAAGGCGCTGGCGGACGAATGGAACTGCCCGTTCATAGAAACTTCAGCCAAAAACAAAAGCTCCGTGGACGAACTGTTCGCGGAGATTGTCCGACAGATGAACTATGCCTCCACACCGAATGGCGACGACCAGTGCTGCTCGTCTTGTGTCATTCTTTAAGAAAAAAAAAAACAACGAGGACGGCTTTTAGTTTTATTCTTTGCTCGGTTTTCAGTTTGCAATGGTAAGTGGAGACACCCCGCACGTGCACGGCGATAGATTTACTAGGTGACACCACATAAACACTTGTTATTATTGAACTCCTTTATTAGCACATGTCCATATTAAGTCTAGAGAAGTCCACAGCACCACACCGGATGTATGCTCAACTGGGTCAATGGTGATGCTTCCCCTTTGGTCTTTTAGTCTATGGTCACTTTTGGCTGATCAGCTGTAGTTCTCACTGTTCACTACCCAAAGCCAGGACACTTGCAGTCTATTGTTTTGCAGAGCAGACCTGAGTGGGAAGTGTCATTAGCAGAACTGGATGGACAAGCTATGACTTGACTTTATTGGGTTTACCAAGTTTACTGGTTGAGTTTGTGCACCATCGAACAGCTGCTCACTGAAATGGGGATGACAGGAGTTGTGGAGATTCCAGTGTTTCTTTGTATGGCCTACATTCACAGATCAGCAACTTTGTATTTTTTTTTTTGGTTGAGCCAAGCCCAGAATTAAGCCAATGTTTTTTCTCCATGTTTACTCAGAGGTCGCTGTAGCTCATTCATGATTTTTGTGTTTCTCTCTCTCCCTCTCTCTTCTTTGTGGCAGTGTGTTGCAGCAAGTGTGTACTGTTGAGCTCTTCTTCGTGTCTCACCCCGGCCTTGGAGGAGAATGAAGGCAGGAATGCTGCAGGGGGACGAGGAGGGAGGGGGAGCAACTGAGACGGAGGGAGGGGTCCACTCTTCAGGAATTCTGCTGGGTTGGAGTATCTTTTGCTGCACGATCAGTGTCCACCGTCGATGTCAACACAGTGTCAGACCCAGAGTTTCAGCGTGACACCCTCCTCCCTCACCAGCTCCCAACTGTACTCCCGACTGGAACTAAACCCCAATGGAAAAGAAATGGAGGGCAACACTTAGAGACTCATAAATGGATATTTCTGTATAAGACGAAGACACAGAGAGAAAGAGAGAGAGAGTATATTTTGTTAAAAAGACTGCACAGTCCGGGGGATGCTAAAGATTAAGGTGACGTCTCTGCCTAACCCACTTTGGAGCAACGCTCCACAACGCTTAAAATCCTATTTTTCTCCAACGTCAAAAGAAATGGACGAATTTATCTGCTGGTGGAGTAAACGTGATGCGTGCCACTTATCTTCTTTTTTTTCCCTTCCTCTCCTCTTCAAGTCTGCGAGAGGACCTTTTTAACTGAAGTGACACAGGGATGGCGACCCGCTCGCCCTCGTGTCAAGTGCCTTTCCAAAACAAATCAGCTGTTCAGATTTAGTGCCAACCTACATGTATCACCAAAAGAACTGTTCAACGTGGCAACCCACAAACTAGTGAACTGTTCTGGATAATCTCGTAAGGGTGGAGGCTGAAAAAAAAAAACACAATAGGCTTTTTGTTAATGGAATGGCGGTTTTCTGTATGTTTTACGTTTGCCTTTTTGAAGTCTACAGTGTTCATTTTGCAATGTCTGCTTGGTCTGGCCAAACCTATATCTTGAAACGAACAGGTACTGGAACCCCCTAGAGGTGGTGACAACATCAGACGCTGCCAGACCACTTCAATCAAAGGAAATCTGTTTGTTCTCTTTATTTTGTTGTTTTTAACAGGAAATGTGATGATGTACCGTTGACAAATCTAACCTGATTGTAAGTTTAATTTCAGACCAGCCTTTTAACAGTGGGCGGTCTGTTTTGAAAACAAGACTTTTAATACAAATTGCATTTTTTTAAAAAGAAACCAGGCTGTCTTTTCTCTCTTTTGTCAACATCCACTTGTTTTCAGCTTTTTATCACAATGGTTAATTGCCAGTTTGCTGAGCCTACACAATGTTGTCGTGGGCAATTTGGACAGGAGTGTGTCATTTGTTAAAACACCAGCTTTGTATCTTTGGATACACAAAAATAGCGGGATTACTTTAAATGCCCCAAAACAATGCAGTAGTTAAAAAAGCAAATGTTTTTTTTGTGTGCGGAATTTGCTGCAACCAGTCTTACCCCTAAAATTATACACGAGCTGTTGAGGATGTGTAGTAGCCCGCAGGTCAGTGGGAAATATGAGTACAATAGGGAAATGCAATGCGTGTGTTGAGCTTTACCTTGGGCACCCTCAGGGAAGCTTTATTGCATAAATCATGAAAGCAATTTTGCCAGTTCCCCAAAACAATCATATTTTCTACTGCTGCCTGGTCAGAGTTTATTTTCTCAAACACAAAACTTTCCATCTGGTTAGCGCTGAGACCGCTGCTGTGTATGTGCAAAATCACAAACTCAAAATAAAACAGACCAAAGTGTATTTATGGTTATATCTAGTTTGAAAACCAAAAAAAAGATAAGGAACTGTCAGTCAATGTGACACTGATACTATAAGCATGGCTATCTTCGGGCTCTATGCAACAGCAGGAATCCGTGTTAAGATAATTGTATCTTACCTGATGAGATTTGTCATCTCCTTTTGATGAACCTTAACGGTATCCATCAGCGCAAATGGGATCGCGATGAAAGCGCCTTCACTTACTCGTCCTCACATGCATTAATAGACAAGGCCATGTAGTGCTGCTCCGGAGAAACATCTCTTTTTAACTGTGTGGGTGTAGCAATGTTTCAGCCCCGGGCTTCAGCCTGGGTGCAGTGAGTGTGTACGTGGGTGTAGCAGTGTGATGTGGAGAGGCTGGTATGACTGAGCAGGCCCCTGCTTCTGCCTGTGTTTACCTAGGGGGATTACCTTGCCCCCGGCTGGCTGGACGACCACGGAATGGCTTCAGGGGGGAGAAGGGAGTAAACAAACACAAGACAAGCTTCACATAAGAGCCCAGTTAAATTTTTTAGAGTAGGTGTGTGCTGGTCTTCAAGCTGCACCGTTTGTGTGTTGTGTTACCGAGTCTGGGCTTTGTGTGTCTTCCTGTCACTGTCCAGTGCAGGGTCGAACCCTTACGTCGGACTGTGTTGGCCCCCGGTATCTGAGCCTGTTTGCCAGTGTAAGCATCGGTATCGTATGTATTCTTTGGCTTTGCGTGCAGCATGTGACTGTGGGGCATGGGGAGGCCAGGGTACATGGTTGAAGGGGGGCAATGCAGGGTGAATGTTACATCCAACAGGTGCGATCAAACAGGTGTGCATGTCAGAGCTGGGCAAAATAGTTGAAATCAATATTGTGATATTAATAAACATAACAATAAAGCGAATGTAATGCTAATGCAAAATCAGATTAATATATATTGCGATGAGCTGTGTTTTACAATTAAAATCATTCATTTAGATACATATATCTTTTGCAAAATAATAACAATACTGTTCCAAGTGAGCAGTTATATATGATAAAACATAATATTGAATTTTGCCCAGCCCTGGTGTTGCTTAACATCAGTTTCTCTGTGTGTGTGTGTGTGTGTGTGTGTGTGGTGTGTGTGTGTGTGTGTGTGTGTGAGTAGAAATCCAAGTACACGTGCATACTTTGTATTTATCTACCTCCCTAAAAGCAGAAGTGACAGGTTTACAGCTTAATATTGGGTTTCAGTGTTCCTCTGAGAAGTTCGTTGTGTTTGTGTGACTGTTGATAGCAGCGCTCAGATCTCCTTTACATCCACCACAAGCTGTGGCTGGTTCAAATCTATACCATCTACATGAAGTCATAGCTAATAACGTGCCTCCTCTAATACAGACAGCCTTAACTCAGATTGTCCGATTAGACGCGAACAGAACTGGAGTTGAACTCTGCCTGAACATAATAGCGTTAAAGTGGTAGTGGATGAGAGGGAGAATTTATTACAGCTATGCCCCAGATACTGTAAATGTACACCCCCCATCTTCTGTTGCTGCGCGGCTTCAATCTCTTGCTGTGGTATAAACATCTGATAGCAGAAGAATTTGCCCTTTGGAGGGAAAGGGGCCCGTCGAGTTCCTGTTTCTTTTTATCTTTCGAAAAGTGAGAAGGTGAAAGTTTCACTTCCTGCCTTTTTTGTGCACAGCTCAGCACCGGTGTTGACTGCGGGTGGTTGTCAGTCTAATTGGTAGCAGTCTTTCATTTATTAAGTGTCAATATGTTTTGTTTTCATTATTATTATTATTATTTTCTTAAGCAATCAAGCTGTTTAAAAGCTCTTTGTTTTAGATGCAGTCAAGAGGGAATCAGCGTTGCTCAGGTTTTGCAGATGGCCCAGCCTGTCCGTGGTTGCTGGTCATGGGAGATGGTCATGTGATGTGGTTGCCATGGTTAAGGGGGGTTGGGATGTGGTATGGCTGCTCAGGGTGGCCTCGTGACCTATGTGAGTTCAGACACTGCTGGAATAGTGACTGTAAGAGAGGAGGGTGTCAGTCTGTTTGATGATCTTCCTCTCAGTCGCCACAAAACGTACATTTTATTTGCTCATGACAGGAAGTGAGATTTTTACTTCCAGAGATGATCCAAGAATTGTCGAGGCAGATTTGACAGTTTACATGAATAATTGAATTTCTTTGGTGACAGTAAACTAGACATCGGTTTCTTTATGATTTAAGATTGGGGTTAAATGTGCTGCTCACTGCACAGATGCAAGATCTGTGTGTTCTTTCGCTACTGGAGTCAGTTTCTCTGGCAGGAAGTGTTGCGACAGCCAGTCAGAGTGGGTGGTGTGTGTTTGCATTTTTTTTTTTTACATGGGACTTAATCACTATATAGGCTCCTCGCTGAATTACAGGCTTCTCTTCTCTCCCAACGTCATCGTGCTATTTTTGAGTCTCTGTTCTGTTCAAAAGTGTGGTTTTGCCTCTTTTCTTTCTTGGCAGATGTGCTTGTTATGTACTGTATCTGTCGAAGGCAGGATCCCTCTCCGGAGTCAATTCAGCAATTCTCCACGTGTTTATTTTTGACATCTTACGCCACTTGTCACTCTTCATCTAACCAGGAATGCATGGGACTGTCCTTTTGTTCGGTTTACATGCAGCAGCATTGTTAATCACTGAGTGTCACTGTTATTTCCTTTTGTGCCCAGAATTACCATAACAACACAGGAGTACCCGTTCGCTCCTTGTTTGCTTTCCCCTCAAAGGCTGAATGAGCTTTGTTTTTTCTCTCTTTCACTCACACATGAACACACACACAGACACACACACTGCGAATGTACACTGTGCATATTTAAACACACTGGAGTTGAGATTCCTGCAGCATTCCAACACAGAGACTTTGTCCAGACACAAGCAGCGGAGGCGTCACTCACCTCCTCTGTCGCTCCACAGAGGCACTGAGCTCGATTAGAACTGTCACTTTTTCCTCATGACCCAGATATCAACTCATATTCTTTGACCCTACTGCACCTTTAGCTGTGCTATCCAGTAGATTGCTGAAAATGCATATCACATGACCACACTCTGGGCATGCGTGGGCCAGTGGACACAGGAAGCATTTAGTTGTGAGTTGCGGAAAGAGCGAGGCTACTAACGTGATCGCTTGAAAAGTAGCAAGTCTTTTACACATGTAAGAAGTTAATCATTGTAAAATGTCGAATGTAAGTGCACATCAGCTGTTAGCAAAGACAACGGGGTCAGCAACGCTTGTAATTGATTAATCATGTTGCGTTCTGCACTGGTAGCCGAGGCTAATGCCGGTTGTTTTCTCCTTGGAAGGGGTCATGTGATAGGAGCCTGACGAATCAGTGAAGGCCACGCCGTGACCGAATCCCTGATCAGCAAGCAGTTGTGAGTTTCTACTTCATCGTTTAAAAACATCTCAGTTTCTGCCCTTCCAGACTAAAAACGCTGACCCGCGGTTTTCAAACTAAAACAGGGCCAGTAATGTTTTGAGGAGTGTGGACAGCAGGCGAATCCATAGCAATTGATGCAAAACTTCAACCAAAGCACAGAAGTTGGATTTAGCCTGAGTAAACACAACAAAGGCCAGATGAGAGTGAGAGGCGTCATGCCTGATCATCCATTAGCTCCTTCATTCAGCTCTCGGAGTAGATCAGGGAGTGGCCTCTTCGCTCGGAGCTCACTGAGCCTGGATGGGAAAGCCCCAGAATTCCTGTCATTCCTGTCATTCCTTCAACTGTAATGTCTGGACATGTCTTTAGCCCGAATTGGAGGAGAGAGGAGACAGTGGGGGTATGATAAGGACGGTTCGATATGATCACTCTCACGGTTCTGCCTTTGCAAATATTACCCTTTCTGCCCGATTGGAAATTACTTTTCCCGATGTGCCTCCATATGCTTTCCTTATTTTGTCTTTGCCGATCACAACTCCGATAGAGGAAAATGCTGCAGCAGACACACAGGTTGAAGAAGAGTGAGAGATAAAAGACAGAGTGCAGGGTTTGTCTAAACAGGCCTCCAGACACCGCCCCACTGTGTCACAAGATGGATCCCACTGGGCACACAGTCAAACAGCTCTTTATACCCATCTTTAGATAATCATAGCACAGTTGCCTCAGTTCGCACAAGAGCTCGATCTGAAAGGGAAACTAGGCCAAAGAAGCCAGTCAGACAGGACCAGTTACTCATAGCGTCCCCTGTGTGGATTAATAGCTTTTGTTCACTTGTGTCACCGAGGACAAGTAGTGCTTAAGGACCTGATTTGTAATTGAGCCAAGTTACAATCAGTGTTTTAATTATGATGGGGCCGAAAAATCAGGTCACGATGTGTGTGTAGCCCTGAAAAGGATTGAAATCTGATCTTTCTGTCCGTTATGATTAAATATATAATTGAGCAGTATGGATAGATTCCTTGGTTTATAGGTTGTTATCAGTAACTTCTCTGATAGCCCTGTGTTACCTTTGGCCTGAGTGAGTCAGGCAATGTGTCAGTCACTTGGCTACTGTCGCTGCAGACTCCTGAGGCTTGGGTGTGGCTTCTCACTTGAATGACAAGCCGGCTTCTCTGCCCGAGGACTTTTAAGAAATGAAAGGCCTCGAATATTTCCTCATAGTTTGCTTGTGTTGCTGTTTGATCACAGGCCCTGGATCAGATGTTTAGAAGGGAAGCATTGGGTCGTATTTAAAGTGGAAACAGCATCATTTGGACCTGACTGTGCTATTTGTGTGATTTATTTGTTTTGTTTTTTTTTATCTTTGGGTGAAACCGCAGAAGTTTGAAACGGTTGGTTGTGATAATTCGAAGAGATTTTCTTTTACAATGTAATAATACCCACACCCTTTAACCACAGCTACTAAATACACCACAGGGACGTCTCAGGGCTCAGTCAGCACTGGAACGGAGCTCTTGCTCATTTTTAGATGTCTGCTTTGACTTACTAATACTGGTACTAGTTTTTTTAGAACATCGGACAAGATGAAGAATATCTCTATGTTTGAAGGTGTACGGCACTATTTATGATGCCAACCACCAGGGGATGTGAGGGATTGTCCGTAGGTGTCCATAGTGTTGTTTGTAATGTTGTTTCTCTCTCCCTGTGATACGCTGGCAACTTGGATGCGCCCCTCCTCTTGTCAGCTCGGCTCCAGTCCCCCCCCCCTGCGACTCTCAAAAGGTAGAGATGGATGCCACAAAAACTCAAGAAATGTCTTGCAAGTAAAATGTGGGAACTGGTTCCAAGAAAGCAGCACCACCCAGTGAGGTCGGTGTAGTATCACTAGCTGTAACATCACCTCTCAGAATAGCTACTTTCGAGGCACTAAGAGGAACAAACCTCACTGCCAATTCTTTGTATCCCGTTTTGTATAGTTTTCACGTTTTCATTTTTGTTCACACATGCACACATTCAGAAAAGTGTTTTCACTAGTACATTTATAATTTTAGACTCAGTGGGAAGTATCTGATTATTCTAGACAATGTCAATTGCCAAAATTGACATAGAGGTATTTTGTGTTCTAGCTTGTATATCATACTAAGTGACACAGAACCTATCCATATGCAGAATTATTCTTGCGTAGATTTTAACCCACAAATATTGGAAATGATTTGCATATTCTTACTTTGATTTAGTTGTGCACTTTAAATTCAAAGTAGGCTAAGTTTAAGGCCAGTTTAAGTGGCTCCTGGCAGGAATTTGTGAGACTTCAGCTGCACAGGAAGTTTTTACGTCATCAGGGCTTGAACCTATAACTTCTGGTGAAAGAAATCTGCCTTCGCTCACCATATTAACTTTCTTTCCCAGTCTTTTTATGCTGTAAAACCTACTAACGCATTTTCTGGTAGCCGTTGGATCAGAATCCAACTTTATCATAATCACAACTTCCAGTTTCATCCTCCTGCCCTCCTTTCCTTCTCCATCCCCCCATTATATGCATCTGTGGTTGAGCGAACAGGGTTCGTGGCATCCTCCTCCAGGGCTTGATTACTGGGTCATGTGACTGCTTCCCACCACCCTGGCGTAGCCCTCTTGTCACCACGGCAACTTCGGTATTCTGACTAACATGCCGTGACATCTGTGACCTTCCTCCCCCATCTGCAATTTCTTTTTTTCCCCCCTCATTCCATCATCTTTTGCCTCTCATCTTCTCAGTTCAGTTGTTGCCTGTTCTCATCATTGCTCTGTATTCTGGGATTCCTGCCACCTCTTCCTGCCTATTTAGATTGTTGGGTCTTTTGTGAGACTTTTCAGTGGACAGTGTTTGTTGTCCTTGGTAGCATGAGCAGTGCTTTTTAGATATCCATCATGTTACTATCTATATGTGGGTTTATTTATTTATTTATTAACTCCTCTTCCTCCTCATCTCTCCATCCACCTCCTCCCTTTCCCCAGTTATGGGTCCAGATTCAGCATCAAAACTCTCCTCGGAGGCAGGTTTACACAACATCTTTTATAACCTGAGCAACCAGGGAGTAGAAACAGAAGCATGTGGGAGAGAGCGACTACAAAAAGAAGAGCTGAACAAGTTTAGATGCAAACCAAGACATACGCGTGTAAGGCCTCATACGGCCTTATTTATATGAATTCTGAGGATATACTGTGTTTCTCAGCTTATCCTCATCTAGTTGCTTTTCCCCCGACCATTCCCATGTCCCATAAAATGTCCAGAAAACGTCCCAGTTAGCCAATGTGAGAAAACAGTTGGAAAATGTCCGGAGAATTCACAGCGAGGAAGTGGGTGTGTTGATGAATTTTCTAACACCCATTGGACGTAAAAGTGAAATAAATAAAAAAGAATATAACTTGGGAAGATTTGAGAGCTTTTGGCAAGAAGAGCAAACGCTGGTGTTATAAACAAAAACATGTGATTTCTGCAGCAGAGTACGTCACGTCCTGCCTGCTGCCTCTCAGTTCATGTCTGAAAACAGCTTTAATGAGGACATCTCCCACATTTTCACTTAAACATATAATAACAATTGTCCCGATGGTGCCAAAATGTCATGTTCATAAATATCTCAGAATCATTACATTGCCAAAAACAACAAATGAGCTCAGACCCAGCGGGTTGTATTTTAATGATATTTGACATTTAACTCACCTCGCAGAATTAGTTTATCCAAGTGATTAAACTGCAGTCTATGGTTTTGACTTTTAACCTTTCAGGAAACAAACTACTTTACAGTCTGAAGAAAAGGATGATTATATTTTATTTCACCAGAATTTGTGACCTACTTTTTTCTCTCATTTTGAGTCCTGCAAATAACAATATCGGACAACCTCAGCATACTGAGCACAAACTTTTCCCTAAAAGTAATTTAAAAGTCATCTTTCAGAAGCCCTAAAAATCTGTGAAAATGTGAACTATTGATACTGTGTAAAATATTTCTTTTTTTAAATCAGAAGCTTTTCAGTGTTTCCATTCAATGACTTTTAATTTGCTTTCAACATTTCCCAAATATGGTTGTGACAAGAAGTGAGTTGACATAAACGTTCACAGTGTGAAATCACACCGGCTCCACCCAGAAAGCCACAGTATCTGTCTCACACAACAACACGCTGCGGCAGGAAGTGAGCGTGACAGTGCAGCAGTCAGAACAAAACAGTCATACCTCCTCTGCTGAATCTTTGTTAGCACAGAATTCCAGGTTATTACTACATGATTCACCCTCACGTCTCTTTCGTTTTCGCTGGAACCATGATCATATTTTGGTGCTGATTGGACGTATGTGCGCAATCTCACCTGTTCATACACTCGATCATTGTTGCCACATGCAAGAGAGAAGAAAGCGTCATTATAGTGCATGTCTTATCTTAAAGATGCCCTAGATATGACCCTCCGCACTGAATTGATTTCTGTGAATTTTGGAGTCGCTGTGCTCTGAGGAAATTGCTCATATCCTGTGTGGAGCTTTGGAAGAGGAAGTCTCCTGTGACACTGGGAATCTCCAGCCTACTGACCCACATTGCTGCACTCTGGATCCTGCTACACAACGGTTACCAGCGCTGTTGCTTTGCTGTGCAGGAACAAATTATTTGGATTGATGAACATTTGCACCGAGAGACCCCTCGGTATTGTTATGTTGGTGAAATATATACATGAAGATGTCCTGTGAATTTTGCTTGTAGGAAAAAACAAGCAGTGTTTCCCCTTTATATGTTTTCAGGCCCGGTGGTACTCACCAAAAAAACCTAGGTGGTGCGATGTGGTGTTCAGAAACGCAAAAGCAGTGAACAAAAAAAACGTTTCTCGTTAATAACAACTACATGAATGTATTATTGTATGAAAATGAGCTGTTTAACCAATGACCTTGCAAACTTTGCTGCACATTGTTTTCCTTGGAGCTTGGAGAACATTTTCACATTGCATCATGATGTGGAAATTGTGCCACCTGTTATTTTCATTGATGTTATGTTTTCGTTTTATTACATCTGGCAAGGAGGTTATCTTTTCCCCGGCATTTGTTTGTTAAGTAGCAGGATTATTATAACTACTGGATGGATTACTATGACATTTTGTGGGAGGATGTGCTATGCTGACACACTAACATGTATTTGGATTCTTGAAGCCTATCAAATAGGATAAATATGTTTCTTTTCTCCTGAAACATTTGTACGATTTCTTTTCTGAAAGGTTTTCAAACCTGCGTTGTTAGTCCAGCAGTCCTTTTCTTCCCGGCCTTTTGCTTCTGCGTTCCTACGTTTCCCACCATTGCATTGCCGCCATCTTTTGATCACTGGAATAATAAGAAGTCTGAGGTTTAGATGGAGTGATAGTGGCGTGAAATGAGAGATATGATGTGAATGTGGCATAAGTCTCAAGGTCAATTCAAGTCACTCAGTGCAGAAGTCTCAAGCTAGATTGGATACAGTATTGGAGTAATGGAAGGCGTGTGTGTGTGTGTGTGTGTGTGTGTGTGTGTGTGTTTTCCTCCATTATGAACAGATCACACGCTCAGTGGTGTGATCTACCCCAGCCAGTATCTGCCTGCAGATTGCATCCAGTCCTGCTCACTTCTCTGAAAGGTGTTAAAATGATATCTGCGGTCTGTTTGTGCTCATGTGCAAATAGCTTGCCGGGGCTACGGGCACAATAATATCATCGAAAAGCATGTTAACAGGTGGGAGCCGCATATAAATCTGGAGCTCACTGCTCCTTTCTGCCGTCGGCGACCCGTGCTCGGCTACAAAGTAATTTGCTGATAAATGGGTGTTCTTGAATTCACTGTCTGCCTGCTGCGTTTTCAGTGTAGTGTAGTTTTCAGTGTTTCTCCTATAACCCTGCTGCCCGTAGGCTCTTACCAAAAGAAAAACTCCACTTGGGTAGATAAAAATATATACCCATAATTTTTCTTTATCATCACAGGGACTGATATCAAAAGCAGGAGGAGGGAAAAACTCCCAGTTGTCTTAGAAAGACTGCACACTTGGCTAAATGCAGGAGTCTTCAACACTTACTAAAATAAGTTACTACAGGCAACACTCAGACTGGAGCACCACTCCAGATGAACTGCAGAAAGTACAACGAACGGTACTGTCTGCCGTAATACATGTCACATGTGTCATGTGATGTGCGACTGAATGGTGTCTAGTGTTTGTGATCAGTGTGCTGACAGGAAGGAAGGGTGTCTCCATATAAGACTTCCTGTCCTGCTGTGTGACTCAGTGTCGGTCCTTGTGCTTCTCTTTTCCTTTTCCCCTTCACACTTCTCCTTGACGCTCTCTCCTCCAGGGCACATCCATACCTCTCTTTATTTACATCTCTCAATTCATTTACTTTAGAAGATTTCCATGGACTTTCGTTGGACCTGTCCAGATTGTGCAATTTACAATGACGCTATTTCCAAAAGCCGATTAGCTTAACGTGACAGAAAGACTAGAAACATAAACAGCTGTGCACAAAAGGTATAAATACATCTATTACTTCTTAGACGGGCTCTTGTTGACAACACTCCAGAAAGTGACTTTGTCGTGCAAAGAAATAGCCCCACTGCTAACCCCCCATCTCGCATGTTAAAGAAAGTGAAAATAATTCCTGGATCTGCATGATCATCTGAATCTGTTCCAAAATGTAATGGGTTCTTCCTTGGGTCATGCCCCACCCCTCCACTGCTTACAGTCAGACAAACAAACCACAATGAAAACATAACCTCCTTGGCAGGGGGAAATGGCAAATTTGACAAAAATAGCAACACATGTCATCATTAATATATTACACCTCCCTTGATCCTCTTTCATTTTGGACCTGTTAGTTGCCTCCAATCGCGGTAATACTTATTGATATCTGGGTTGTTTATCACTGAGTGACTCGACTTGTCGTCCGTAATGAGATGTCATCCGATTACGAAGGTGGGTATAGGTCTAATAACTGCAGCAACAGTCTGTCCAAAACAATCTTGAACCAATCAATAAACAAGAGGGGACAGATGAACGCAGTCGTATTTGAGAGGTGAAAGTGTTGGAGACGAGGTGGAGCTGACGGATGAGAGGAAGGAGAAGAGAAGAGGGGGAGAGAGGGAGGGAGGGAGGGGAGGCAACACTGGGTCATGAGGGACGAGAGGAGGCCACGCTGCAGGTCTCTCATTCAGGCTAATGCCATTAGTGTCACCGTGCAGGCGGATCATATGACACACAGTCATTACTGCTCTTAATTTATTTACCCTGTCACACACGCACACACACACACACACACACACACACACACACACACACACACACACACACACACACACACCAACCCAAATTCCACCCTGTCACACATTCTGTAAAGTTTCCTCACCAAAAAAACCCCCTGTAGCCTTGGAGCCAGACAAACGGTTATCCAAACTCATGGAAATTACGTCTTTCCTCGAGCGTGGCACACATGAGCGCTCATCTCTGAATGCTCACAACGTGCCGCCAGCCCCCTCTCCTCGTCCCTGTTTCTTCTTCCTGTCCGTGCATCCCGCCTCTGGGCTCGCCTTCTCATGTCTTCTGCGTGTGTGTAAGCCTCCAGACCATATGGGCTCTGAGGGGCTTAGTGGACCTCCAGCCATCAGGACCCCCCGCCTCCTCCTCCGAGGGCCTGCTGCTTAATGGGGGAGTTAAGGGGCGTCTTGTCATCTTTCGGAACTTCCTGTCTGGAGAATGGAAAGAAAGGCTGAAGCGTTGTCACCGTTTTCTCACCTCACCTCCCTCGTCCCCTCTTTTGTTTTCTTTTCCCCCCTATCTGGTTATTTAAGCCCTTTAAGACGTTTAGCATATTTGTAAGCTAATATAATTCATCACATGCGCAGTGTTGTATAATTATTATCTGCCGTGTGATCTGTGGATCGCAGCTATCCAGGATGTTTGTCTTGCTCACTAATGTCTGTCTCTCTCGTCCTCGTCTTCCTCTTCCATCACGTCCGTCTTAACGTGTGAGCCTACATGTCTTTGTGTCTGGTCGTGTCTGCGTGTGTGTGTGTGTGTGTTGTTTTAGGAATATCTGCTCTGTGGACCATATGGTACCACACTGCCTGCTGGGCAAAGATAAATCCCACATGCAAAGGCTGCAGAGACACCAGTACACTAACAAACACGCACACATGCACACACACGCTCTACACAATTAGCCCAACCTCAGTGGCTTGTATAGCGCATTGTAATCAGTCTGCACCTTCACGTCCGTTGTTGTATAACAGCAAAAACCAACGGGCTCGTCTTGTGTTCATCCGTCAGTCTCTCTGCTCCCCTCGCTGTCCTCCTCCCCCTCCTCCTCCCCCTCCTCACCCTCCTCCTCACCCTCCTCTCTGGCTGATTTGCTTCGTATACTTAAATTTATCTCATGTTTTCCATCGGTCTCTGAAGCAGTATGCCCCCTCCTCCAGCTTACCTGAGTCATCAGACCTTTCCTGAGCCATAACACAGAAGTCAACTCATACCGTCTGCCCACACATCCAACAACTCTTATGAAAGGTTAGTCTATCTGTTATGTTGGCACATTCTCACTCTGTCTCTTTACAACTCACTATTTATATTTAAATACATGCTATTGTTTCGTTCTGCCGACTGTTCCCTGGCAATCGTTGGTGTCCGTCCTTTCTGTTTAGTTTGAAAATCAATTTGGAGGCTCAAGAAACTTTTTTGAATTCTATGATACATTATGAAACCAGAAATTATGGCCAAAAATATGCCCCAAATAAAACACAAAAAAACAACTGAAAAGCACTGACGCCTCACAGCAAGAGGGTTCCTGGTTTAAATCCCAGATTGGCCAGGGTCTATCTGTGTGGGGTTGTCAGTGGCCCTGCGATACACTGATGACCTGTCCAGGGTGTACACCACCTCTCACCCCATGTCAGCCCTCCCCTCAACCCTCCAAAAACAAATAATAGGTATAGATAATGGATGGATAGATGAAAGATTTTCTTTGGCAAAAATACAGCATACATTTGAAATAACAAGCAAATAATTGTAGATAACGAAGCTCAACGTCGTTAGAACATTGTCCTGATCCTTTCACCTACTCAGTGTTTGTGTGTTCCTGTCTGTCTGTGTGTGCTTTATACCTGTGTAGACTTGCAGCAGAGCCAGACTGCATTATAAGGGAAGGTCACTGAAATCAAAGTACTCCAAAGCTCCCACGCTTCTCCTCCACCGAGGCTTTCTCTCTCAGATTAGACAGATCACATAAAACCATTTACCTCAGCGTCTCCCAACACCCGGGTAAACAAAGAAACATTTTCCTCAGAAATGTGGGGAAAGACAGATTGTAAACCCCCCCGTGGCACAAAGTCCTCCACCCCCACTACATCTTGTGGCACAATGTCTGCTGTCGAACTGTCTAACGTGGTAACATGGATGAGGGAACAGCTGGGAGAGAAATGAAAAGAGACACACAAAGAGGAGGAAGCTGGTTAGCTGCTGCTTTTCACTGTTTTTTTTTGAGCCGGTGAGAGGGTGATACAAGGCGGAGGATGAAGTGAGAGACCGACACGCTGATGAGGGGAGGTTAAGGATAAAGAGACGGGCACAGGAACAAAAGCAACGGCATTTTACATGAAACTGAATTTCAGAGGTAGCCTACCAGCTTAGTCACCATGACAACAACACACTTAAACCAGCATTTAAATGGTGCTGTCTGCACTTGTCTGTCGTATCTCTCCCTCTGTACAGTATGTAATTACACTGTGATTTGTGGGTATCATGTACCAGCACTAACCTGCCCCATGGTATCTTATATAATATTGTGTTCGGTTTGTAACATAATACTTTAATACGGATCAGCTTTCTTTTACTGCCACATCACATTGGGCTCGAATTGTAAGATCACTAAAAGTGCAAAGGTCAGAAATATGGTGCCTCAATAAGAAGAAATCTTCATCCACACAACGTTCATTTTACAAAATATCTCCATACAGACGAGAACACAAAAGCGACTCCAAACGCTCAAACAAGCATGCCGGGCCAGTAGGTGGCGATGAAGTGTACATCCGTTAAATACCAGAGAACAAAGCAAAATTCCAAATATTATTGGGCGAGGCAGTTATTGGGCCACATTTACCAGCATTCACGCCTGTGAATGCTGGTAAATGTGGTGCAGTGATGCAGAGTTGAGCTGCAAACGTGTAATTGGACCTGGCAGTGCTAACCAAACGTAGAGAAACCGGTATAAAGCCGCCATTGTTGTTGCTAAATACCAAACCAACAGTGGTCAACGCCACACAGGTACACAGAAAACAGAGTTTCTGAAAATCTGCACTATTGAAGATGTTTATAAAAAATAGCTGTTATAGCTGTTTGGACCGAAAATGTTCCTTTTGCAAAATATTCATGAGTGTGGACAGGCCGTGAAGGATTGGGAATTTCAACGTGAGAGAAATGTTTATTTAATTTACAACCCCTGGAATCTGGTGTTACTGGATTTAAGAAAAGCTCTCTGCTCATGTGAAATGTGACTTCCTCGTTTGAAAGTTTGGCGTAAAGACAACTCTCTGTCACACATATAAAATGTGCATATACAAGACTAACAATCAATTCAAATTCACGAGATCAGAGAAGGTTTTGTCATGGTTTTTTCCAATCAGGACTTTTGGAGCAGGTTTTGTGATTCACGCGTCTGGCCTCGAGGCTCGCACGCACAAATCCAAGTCCTGCGTGCTTAAAAACAGGATTGTTTTTGGTTTTTACATTTCACTTCAAGTGTGTCTCATCAGCTCAGCCTTCGTCTAATCATCCTTTCTTCGGGTTTCGGTGTCAGTATTTGGCGTAATAAAGGCAATTCTTCTTCTGTTTCTCAAGGTGCACAGCTCCAAATGTGTCAAGCTCCCCACGGGTTATTTGTCTATTTTCAGAGAAGTGTAGGCGGTATAGAGCCAGTATTCAAGCCAGGACAGGATGGATATGTTCTCTGAAGAATGCAACAGCTGCAGAGACAGCAGAGTACATGCATGAGGAGAGGACAGCAGATACAAATCACAGTTTTAGTGAATAAATATCAGGGGTTTGTCAGGTTTGTATTCAAGGTCAGAATTTCCTTTTGTAGCAACATACACTAAAGTTCTAGACATTCAACATATCAATACATTTGATTCTAGTGGGAGAAACATAATTGTTTACCTGGAATCGGTTGCTTGAACCTAGATCTGCATCAGAGGAGGGTTTTTTACCTGCCCAGCACCAAAGGTTTGGTTGCGTTCTCATGTCGTTTGTTGATTCTCAGGAAGAATTCATCCGTCAAACTTCTGTTATCGTCACATCTGGGTTCTGTGGATACTGCCGTTCAAGATAAAGGGGCCTGGTCTCCTCACTGTTCTTTACAACCACAACTGTTTCAACAAGGGCTCTGCTGGATTGAGCCGAATCTTGATAAACAGATTCAACATGTGAATACGCAGAATCTGTACATGAGGGACAGTATTTGGGGTGTGGAAGTCTTCTGGTTTCAGTTTCTAGTTTGACCAATCAAGTCAGAGCAGCCTTTGGTCGCCTGCATGTCTCTGGAGAGCAAAAGAGACAGAACACAACATGGATCTTTAATTAATCTTCATTCACAAGCAGATAGCTGTTACTAGAGATGAGCTAAAATGTTGCTGTTTGTTTTGTCTTCGACATTCGACTTGTGTGATACAAGGAACTAGTCAGACTGTGAACAGTGTACAGCAAATGGAAGACGTCAATAGCCGATGGGCTCCGAGATTGGAGTCCACTCCGTTGTGAATACTCAGATTCCCTGGTTAACTTCTCTTAGTAGATTTTGATAATAGCCTCTTCACCTCACTGCCAACAGAATGTTCTGCACAGACTGTACAAATGTCCCATTAGTCCTTAGTAATTGCTGAGTCATAGATTTAGTTTTCTATGTAAAACAAGACACATTCTGCATCTGTGATTTATAGCAAAGTCTCTGGTGTAACATTCATGTGCAAACTCGTCAGTGATTGAGGAATAAGCCGTTAATCCACATTAATTAAGGGAAATGATCGTTATGCGATTGCTCGGTGCTGCTGCAACGTATATTCAGCATCACTAAACATTTTTAGATGAATAGAAACTTAATTGAGTCTTTTATTCATAGCATGAGATATTGACTGGGTCTGGATTTACTTGCTGATTGGTCCAGATATTAGCTCCACTCCTGTCAGCAGTGGTCAACCTGTTTTTTGTCGTGTCTTGCCTATTACATCAGACAGTAGCTGCAAGGCTACACCTCCTGCAGCCAGTGCCGCCTTTACTATTTTTCAAATATGCTGGAAGACGGGCATCGAGCTGAATTTGAGGTTATAGGAAAAAGCGAGAAATATTGCTATATTAAAAAAAAACAGACAGAGTAGGTGTCTTCATGTAACAACACCAAGACTCAGCTGTACATTCCTGCGAAGTGAATTCATTCCTCATGCCCCTAGAGACCACACACACACACACACACACACACACACACACACACACACACACACACACACACACACACACACACACACACACACACGCACTGCAGAGTTTTGCCGTGTCTGAGCCTGCAGTTCACAAGATAGGGTTGGGTTGCACAGCTCGCAGGCAGTACTGTTGTAGCCGTTAACAGGAAACTGACATGGGGTGGGATGGTGCATCCTCAAATCTCTGTGTGTTTGTGTGTGTGTGTGGGGGGTGCTTGTTTGAATGTTTTTCCCTCTCCTCTCCTGTCAAACTTTGGCCAAGTGGTTTCCCAAATTCAGTGTTTTCCCTCGATGAATACTTCTCCTCACTCGTGGACTGAGCACACTCTTGTGCTCTGTGTGAATAAGTGTGTCAGCCCCCCACCAAAAAAGAGAGAGAGAGAGGAGCCATACTGTAGGTCAGTCTGCACTCTGCCATTTGGCCACCAGACAGGACAGTAGGGCTACTGTACTAACAGGAACTATTGTATTTTGTTGAATGAAGGCCCTGTCATTGACTCACAAACACAATGACACCGTGCTGTTTTCTATCCGAGTCATTGAGTTCTAGTGCCGTGGCGTGTATTATTATTTTAAATATATAAAACCATGTGAGTTTTTTTTATTATTATCTACAGGCTTCTGTTTTTAATCTATGAAAACAAGTAGGAAATGTATCACCTTCCCCAAGAAGGTTACGTTTTCAACCATGAAAACGTACCAATTATTCATGAACCTTAATGTAAGAATTAGGCATGTTTAGGGGATTGGTTTTTATGAATGTGTGCGATTTGGTGCAAGATGCTTTTGTAATACTTAGCCACAAGAGGCTGAAGTCCACTACCCCCATAGAGCCGAATGCACTAATGTTTTATTATAGGTGATTTTCTATTTGTTCTTTTCGATCTCTGCAATGGTTCTCTGTCAGAGGTTTTACGGATCAGGTGAGGATGTTTAAAGGGCAGCAACGTTTTCATTTAAAGCAGTTTGTGATGGACAAAGGGCTGAAACTCTAGACTCTCACTCAGGAGACTGGATTTGAATCCTGTTTTTTTATTTATTGAGCAGGCGGGTGAAAAATGCCCCCATATTACAGTATTATAACAAACCCAAATGCTGGGATTAGATACGATCTCCTGGTGGAGTGGTTCTGTTAGACTGTGGGGGTCACCGTCTTCCACTGTGCCACCATCCACAGAGAGAGAGTGAGAGAAAGATAAAGGAGGGTGAGCTGAGTGTGGATGGATGAGTCAGTGTGTAGGAGCAGGGAAAATAGATTAGACTTCTGTGGACCCTCAGGCTTTCTATTTATCTCATGTTGAAAAAGAGCAACTGAAACATTCAAAACACATCCATCTATCTATCTATCTATCTATCCATCTATCCATCTATCCATCTATCCATCTATCCATCTATCTACTATCTACTATCTATCTATCTATCTGCCTGTCTGTCTGTCTATGATAAATAATATCTGTTTTCATCTCTCTTGTCTTATGTGTGTTTGTGTGTGTGTGTGTGTGTGTGTGTGTGTGTGTGTGTGTGTGTGTGTGTGTGTGTGCCCCAGGGGGCATTGCATGAATCTGCATCATGAATTGCATGAATCTGCATCATTGCCCAACTCAAACAAAAAGAAGAACATGCAGATACTTGCATTTGTTGAAGTTTAAAAAATACATAAACACATAATATATCACAGCTGCGAACATAGTATAACCTGCTGGGTTTAAACTTTTAACTTTAAACTTTTGCTCTCAACTTTTCAAATGAAGTTTATTTGCCCTTTGAAGAAGCAGTGAAGTGAAGGTTCTTTTATCAAAAAAAACCTATTGAGATCACCAAGGTATTGTCGGATTAAGGCTTAGAGATTTAAATATTTTTTATCAAATGGACTGATGCAAAGTGGAGGTTTTGAAGATATTAGCATTTTAGAATGTTTTTTGAAGTTTGACCCATATAAGTGACAGCACTTCATCATTTGGCCTCTGCAGTAAAACGCTGCATAGATCCTGACTTTTAAACCCTGGGTCGGGTCACCTAATATCCAAGATTTCCCAAAATGCTATGCAATAATGCTTCTGAATTCATTGGTACTTTAATACCGTCATTTTCAACCTTCACTCAAGTATAGATTTTGTGAATTAAATCAAGTCTTAAGCTTAATTCAAAATGACCCTGATGACATCACCAGGATTATTTTCGAGTGGAAATCTTTCTCACACGCACCAGCGCTCTCCATGATCAAGTAAACAGATTGTTAAATATTTATAATTTATGTTCATCCCTTTAATACGTCTCTTGCAAGTCGCCAAGTGTTATGCAATATTAATGTGTTGTTGTAAACATTTAAAAGCACATATCAGGGAAATCTACCCCACATCTTGTAGTTTTTTTTATATCATGTTTCATGGCGGTAGTGGAAAGATTTAGGGTCATATGGTAGCTGCTGAAAAACAATAATACCACAGAGATAAAAGTACAGAAATAATACTACAGAGATAATACTATAGAAATTCACAGCATTGAAGTAAGATGTCCACAAAGTGATTTCTTGGCGTTGCTGCAAAAACAATACAATCTATGTCTACAATCTCTTATTAATCACCCACAGATTGCACGCGAGGAAATGAATGTGAGCCGAGCTGTAGTTTTCACAAAGAAGCTCCAAAAAACCAAGATAAATCAGAATTTCGCGGACTACAGCTTTAACGGTGAAGACATGAGCTCACTTCTTTCATTGATGAGCTCATGCTGCAGCAGAGAGCCACACGTGTCCCTTAAAACCTGCGCTCTACCTTAAAACTCCAACATCCCACCAGAAATCCCTCCATCGTTTTAGTCACACTGCAGTGGAGAGAGTAAATCTGTTGGTGATGTCATTCCGTGTGCCCTGATGATATCATTGTTTTTGCAGAGGCGGGTCATCTTTAATCATTTATCGCACATGTCTTCGGCACCCTGCAGATTTTTAGATTACGTGACTTCACACCACTGTCTCAGCCTCAGACTGTGCACCGATGTCAAAACATCCCACAGGGTATTTCCACAAAATCACATCTGCGCTGTTTTCATGGTGTGTCACAAGTGCTGGGAAGCATTGACACGGGGGGGGGATGAGTGTCATGTCTGTCGTCCAGCGGTTGTTTGGACTCAGTTTGTTTTTGTCACAAGCTTTATGTGACAAAAACATATCTGTGCGCTTTCACAACTTTGAAGACCCTCACAGTACAAGAAGATGATGACATGAAAAACAATGCAACACACGTAGAAATAAGGGTTCCACAAGGGTTGCTTTTATAGAACCCTTTTATAGGGTTCAATGTAAGACTAAGGGTTTCCTTAAGAACCATTTTTATTCAAAGATCCCTGTTTTGGAAGCAAGAGTTCTTCAAGAATTGTTATAAAAACAGGTGTTGTAACGTCCTCAACCTTGAATATCCAAGATTTACCCATGTTTCAGTGGTTATAAATTCATATGTATCTGCAATCCCCTTGATCAAATAATTTTACTTGGTAGAACCTCTTGGTTGGGTGCTACATCAAACCCCTATAAGGTGGAAAGGTTCCTGATAGAACCTCCAGGCTGGTTTCTTTGGTAGAACCATTACACCATAGAAGTGTCTGTAGAACCTCACATAGGGTTCTGGGTGGAACCTTTCACAGATGGCTATAGGTGTTGCCCCGTTATGATGGGTTCATGGTAGAACTCTTTGAAAAAGTACCAGATCGAACTTTTAAAAAAAAAGGTTTGACCAGTAACCGAAAAGCGTTCTCCCACGGGGACCAGCCCAAAAAACCCTTCATGGTTCTACTTAGCACTTTTATTTATTATGGTGTGTTGTATAAGTCCAGGGTTTGAAAACCAGACGAGACACATGGACAGGAATGCAGCCCGAGATGTGCGCAGATGAGAGAGGAAGGAATGCTGCCATATTTGTCAGCGGCAGACGTGGCACGCTGAGCAGAGCTGTCATTCAGCTGTATATACTCTGGTGGATCTACGGCCTAAGCCTGACTGAGTGGCAGGTGTGTCAGAAGGATATATTGTAAGTGATTTAGTGTTGAGCTCGTCATGTCAGGCCGAGAAGAGTCGTCACACCGGATGATTTTCAATGGGAACGTGTGGCAGGGATGAAAAGAGCAATTTAACCCGTCCCTCAGAAATACACACGTTCCAAGACTTCTTCAACTGCTTTGTGTGCTCAGATTGGGCCTAGCTGCATGTATCAATAATAATAATCAACAAGCTTGTCACCAAGAAAGAGAGAGAGGGGAAATGGAAGAGGGAAAAAAACATGCTATAAAGATGTCTGTGCTGGTAGAGGACTGAAATAGCCTTTGGTGCACGATGACTAAGACTTTAATTGCAGTGGGACAGAGATGTTACCCTCTATTGTGTGTGTGTGTGTTGTGAGAGAGAGAGAGAGAGAGAGAGAGAGAGAGAGAGAGAGAGAGAGAGAGAGAGAGAGAGAGAGAGTGTGTGTGTTAGCTTGTCTGCAACATGAAGCTGTTTCCTATTTTTTTCTCCATTGCAAAGATATCGCTTATCATGCAGTTTGGATCTGTTTAATGACTGTGTTTTTACATGTCAACGTCTGTGTGTGTGTGTGTGTGTGTGTGTGTGTGTGTGTGATACCTGTTTGTTCTCTGTGAGAAAACTAAACAAGGATTTTGTTTTCTATTGTATCCTCCAAAGGTAAATTGCAGTTGCTGTTTGTCAACCTCTCATCAAACAACGCACAAACAAACAGCCGCTGTACAACAGACCTACATTCCTGCTTCCTCTTTCACACTCGCTCTTCCACAAATAACATTTTGCTGATGTGATTAATGCCACCAGAGCATCTTCATCGTGCTCCCTCTGTCTGTCGTTCTGTCTTTCTTTCTCAGCATCTGTCCTCTTTGTACAAGGTTTTCTGTCGCCAGATGACTCAGACAGAAGCTGCAGGGGAAATGGCAATCTGTTGTTGCATTGTGTGTGTGTGTGTGTGTGTGTGTGTGTGTGTGTGTGTGTGTGTGTGTGTGTGTGTGTGTGTGTGTGTGTGTGTGTGTGTGTGTGTGTGTGTGTGTGTGTGTGTGTGTGTGTGTGTTTGCGAGGGCAGCGACACTGTAGGTGCAAACCTTGGGACTTGTGTCTTGGCTATGGAAAAACCCAAAGGAAAGCAATTATCTCTAATTACAGCCACCAACATATTGCTGATGTGTCTCGGCTGTTGCAGCTATTTTACCTAAAATACAATAATGAATCAGCGGCTGCAGGGAAAGCTCGACTGGGGGAGTAATGCAGGGATATCAAGATTCATCAGTTAATCCGTTCTCACACTGAACCAATAAGAGAATATTCATTTTGCAGTTTTGCTGAAGTTCCATCACCTCAGAAGCCTCCAGCAGTGTTAAGAAACTACAGTGAATGAGTTCAATTTTAAAAAGTGATATTACCTCTTTGTGTTTGAGTGTTGGGTTGTCTGCTCCTCCTGTAGACTATACAGTCTCTGCACATACTGTATGTACACATGGGTGTTTCCCAGTATATGACATTTGACATATTTCTATGTTGTATACTGACATGTTCCTCTTTGTAAACAGAGAGGAATCCTGACTGACAAATGGATGAATGGTAACTTCCCTCCCTAATTTGCATTTATGCATAATCGGCCGTTCACTAACCAAACTGGCAGAAATGTGTCGTCGAGAGCAATTTGAACTCTTGTTTCTTGTTTTGTTACGTCTATGCTTTACTACCCGCGTCCAGTCTTCTGTGAAAAAGTAGTGCTAAAAAAATAATGATCTCTTGTCTTGTAAACAAAGCTATGGTTAAATAATGTAAATGTCTTTTACAGGGGTGTCATTGCCAAGAAAACACATAAAACACATTTATACAACAGATTTATAAAGAATTGGATAAAATATAAAAGAAGAAGAAAAGTTAAGGGATCACTAGAGAACATTGCATCCTGAGGGGGTGCATGGATGTCACTGTATATATCTGTATGATACTATTTTTCTCAACATTTTACTCAAATCTACAAATGGCAACCGCATGGTGGCACAAGAGGAAAAAATCTGGTGTCATAAGCACAAATATATCAAGAACAACTGACTGTAGTGAGTCTCAAATATTACATGTGCACATAACTTGAGATATGTAATCTAAGAGATATATACAAGAGGTAGATATACAAAGAGGATAAAATAATTTCTATATAGTGCAACTGCACAGGCCTTGAGTCTTTAACAGTGAGTGCATTTCCCAAAGCAGTGGATGAGATGAGAGAGAGTGTTACATGTGGTTATTCAGCATTCTGAAGGCCTGCTGATAGAAACTGTTCTTCAACCTTTTTGTTGTGGATGTGAAGCTGCAGTACCAGATTACACTCGGATCAACAGGTCGTGTGCTGGGTGGCCGCACTCCTTGATGATGTTGTGATCCTTCCTCAGACAGTGTTGCTGTTAGATTTCCTGAAGGGACTTTGTTGTTGATGATGAGCTGTGCTGTGCTACAGTCACAGAGGAAACAACTGCTGGATAGAAGTTACTCAAAATTCAAAATGATTTCCTAAAAAGTACCTGATTTCAGTAGCATGTTAGTTTGAGATTAACAGGTCAGGTTCATCTGTGAGGATTTGTCATTTGGGAACCTTAAAAAATACAATTTCTGTGCTTAATTGAAAATGTATGGAATCTCATCAGTGTTGGGAGACCTCAGTTTGGACCAAATCAAGATTGTCATTCATGTGGAAACACCTCTGGCATGGTTAGAAAAAACAAAAACACAATACCAAGGAAGCATATTGAAAATGTTCTATAAGCCCATGAAAACCCCAGTCGATGGGGATGGGTGGAAAATTGTCCCTGAGTAAACTGCTCTTCTCTTTCTTACACCTGCTTATTCTCCCTAATGCCTCTAAACTTTATCCAGACTGGCCCCCGGGCGGCGTGGCTCCCTCCACCGCAGGTCTGGAGAGGGAGTGGGTCACTGCACCACGAGAAGAGAGATTTCAGCTTTATTTAATTAAAGGGTTCGTTAGGCAGCTTTGAGAAGAGTAATTAGTTGACTTGATGGGTTCATTGGAGCGGAGGTAGGGGGTCATGGGTAGCGGACTGGATGGGGGGGTTCAGGATGAGTCAGTAGCTGCAGCAGAGGGAGGAGGAGTGACAGTGATGGGGGGACGAAGACAGAAGGCCTGCTAATGAAGAAGCTGCGGGATGGTTGACAAGAGGCCAGATTGTATTGAAACTCACACAGGAATCACATAGGAGCAATTTGTGTTCAAGGAAGTAGGGTCTTATTTATATTATTTGTCAACTGGACGATAAAGATTTTAGATTTAGTGTATATTTTATCTATAGACTAAAGATGGATGACATGGCAGCTCAAAAGTGAAGCCAAATCGTCTCGATTGCCACCTAGTGGCCGGCTACAGAATGGTTCGTTAATCCTGTCTTCTCCATGTTAGTGGATGGGACATGAGACAAACTACAAGTTAAAGTACACGTCAAATATTTTTTCTCAAAGATTTTACATTTAATAGCACAACATATATACATCTATAGATATGTATATATTCTCTTATTATATGTGCGTGCCTCTTCAGTTGATGACATCTAGTCTTTTGACAGAATCCCTTTTTTCTTTTATGGTCCAAACTTACTGTGCTTCAAATTGCGAAATCCATGGCAACGCAATTAGTTCCATGGGAGCTTATAATAATGCCACCTCCAGAGTGTCATTCATAAATTACAATGCAATCAGTGGGCTGTACTTTATTCAGATCTCTGCCTTGTGCAGCTTTAGAGCAAATACTTTTATGGTTGAATGAATAGTTTATTGACACATGAAGCAGCTAAATATGCTATAAGAAGCGAAGGCCCGGAACAGAGCACTGTGTGTACACATGCACGACACTGTTTGTCTTATTCAGTCAATTTCAAAACACAAGATGAGAAGTTTTTATGATTGTTGAAAATGTACCTGTGATTTTATTCAAACGTATGCAGTGACAGGAATATATTCTGAAATCAAAAAGCCAAAAGGCTTTCTTGTTCTGTAAATATGCCCTCTACTGGTTCTAATTGGCACAATTTTCACATTTGTGCACTCTCAGGAAGCTAAAACTGTAAATTACACGAACCCCGCCGTCACCTCCAGCCTTTGATCTCTCTCTGCTTTCTTCATCCGTGCCCAGCAGTGCATGTCTCAATGCCACATCTACTGCAACATGCCACACGTGATGACATCACCATCCTGGGGCAGACAGCCAATGAGAACCCACAGGGGGGAGTCAGTAACGGGTCACTGCAACAGAGTCAGCCAATCAGGACGCGCCAAAAAGGCCCGTAACCATAGTGATTAGCCCGGGTTCAAAATGCGTGCATGTGTGGCAGATGCCCCCTGCGTCGGTTCCGTAAGCACATAGACTGGCCTGCTGCATCGCCACCATACTGTGGGTGGAGATATGCACAAAGGGGCACGGGGCTGTTATCAGCTGAGGTGAACTCACTCACACCACCACACGTGCTATAATGAGCTGTTGTCCTGGTTTTGTAACACATACGGCCGGTGCATATCCAGCAGTTCTTCTTCTAAATGGCCTTGTACTTCCTTTACTTATGCACCTTCTTCAGCTGCTGCAACTTATAGCTGGGGTAATTACAGTCGTTAGCCCCCCCCCCCGGTATTGTTCTCCGACAGGATGGATGAGGAGACGTGTGGGTGGCAGTGGAGGGTGATGGGAGGGGAGGCAAGGACAGCGAGCAGCAAACAGCACTGCTGAGTAGGAGAAGTACAATGGGCTGTGAGTCAGAGGGAAACGAGGAGCGAGCAGCGAGAGAAAAAGAGAGAGGTATGCTGAGAAAAGGTCAGTGAGTGTATGGAGGGCCTTTTCTTTTAAATGCCAGAAGAATGAGGAAACTCAGGGATGTTGGGCTCAGGCTATATCTCTGTGTTACAGGTAGGACTTGAGAGGGAGCGTCACGACACAGAGGAGAGAGGGTGGGGGCGCTAAACTCAACCGAGGCTCAGTATGAAACTGCTTTAAAAGACATATTCCCGGAGTTCTTTGAAATGTATGGAAATCACTGTCTCTTGCCTCCTTAGTCATGAATTGTTCAGCCATTCCAACATCATGATGCGGAATCATCGACCCCCTGCATCCTCCCAGCGCTGCACACGCTCTTGTTATCCTCATTGTCTGAATTACCTGGATTTCCACACGTTACGCTCGCAGCAAATTGCTGCAGACACGTCCCTCAAGCACAGTTTACTGCAAATGCACACAACAGTCGCGAAAACACTGTAGTTTAAACCCTGCAGGTTAAGCAGCTTAAATACAAAAGAATGGAGGCTGCGACAGTAATCCTTGGCATTTGGTATATCTAGATATTCTTTTCTTCCCCTGTAATGCACACTACATTTAGGGCTGTAAGCCTCATTAAAGCATTCAGTGTAAGTATTTCTTTTAGTTCAATTTTTGTATTCGTCTCTTTGTCTTTTAACAAGGATCTGCTGCTTTCGGACTTGGATGTTTTCAGAGCTTAAGAAACACATTGCGAGACAGTTTATATCTTGTTCTTTTTTTAGGTGATCTCTAAAGGATACACCTGATGAACTTAGTGGCCGCTTTGAGCTGAGCTGAGAGGAAACCAACCTGCAGGGAACGCTGGGCTGTATTCTCATTCACGGTCTATTCATAGAAGGTCAGCAGGGTCGGCTGGTTAATACCTGCAGTAGACAGAACAGGTGACTCATTTAATGGTAAGTAGACCACTTAGATAACTGGATACATTTATATGACTGAAAGGAATTTCGAGGGTTGCAGGGTTCGCAGCTGTAACATTTTCCTCTCTCTTCCCTTTTTCGAAATCTTCTCCAGAGATGCAACCTGGCCGGAAAAACTGGTTGATCTGCCCTGACCACCGAGGTTCAACTAATTTCATCCCTCCAGCAAATGTTTGCTCCAACTCCAAATCGAATCCTGTGGCAATTTTACGGAGTTGCACTTCGCAAATAACCCCACCTTGCTTGTTTCAAGACGACATTGATACTGAAATTCTTACTCTGTCTAGTCATGTTTAAAAAACCTTTAAAATCTGTTTTAATAGTCATTGCTTGTACCATGTAGTTTCTATTTTCCATGATTATTTGTTTGCCCATTGACTCCCACATGTTCCTACATCTACTCTCAGATTATTTGCCTTGTTTTATTATGCTTTTTACGTCATCTGTTCAACATGAGACCTGTCCAGGGTGAACCCCACCTCTCGCCAATTGTTAGCAGTGTTTGGCTCCAGCGTGATATCTCTATGGATCCTCCCTGGTTAAATAAAGGATAAATAAAATAAAAAAGATAATTCTGTACAGTCCTTGTTAATGAGCTACACACTCCAGCAAACCAAATAATTCAGTCCTCCTTTCACAGCAGACAGAGATCCCCCGATGAGATTAATGAGATCATTCTCCTTTCATTCATATTAATCACATTAGTTTTGTTTTGTTTTTCATGTCAGGCTGTTCCTGTCACTCCGGATTTGTTATAAATCACGACTTTGATCAGAAAAAAACAAAAGTCTACTCAGACTCACAAAGCTAATGCTTGTCCCTTATCAGTCCTTGATGTGTGAAAGAACAAAGAGGCATCGGCACCAAAAAATCCGAGTCGGGGCTTGTTTACAGAAAACGTGTGTAGATTCTCTGTCTTGCTCAAGAGCTCCTCATCGGGGCGGATGTTCACCGGCTCGGGGGACTTGCATTCGGGGGCCTTCCAGTCGGAGGTGAGCGTCGTGTCCGAAGACAGAGGAAGCATCTATTTTTTTTCTTTTCTTTTTGGAGGAAACATATAGCTTCTCTAAACAATACAACAGGAAAGGCTGCTGCACTTCCTCTATAGAAGATAATGAGGATTGTCACACAACATGAGGCATATAGCGTCTATATGGTGAATATTGGCTGCTATAGCATGAACATTTTGCTGTAGCAATAAATCCACATAATTATGATGATGGTGTTAATTTGAATTTTACTGATTAATGCGGTGATGATAATGTGATGATTCTAAAGTAATGTTGCTGTGGGTTTATGTGGGGAAAGTAAGTGTTGCACATGTGACAAATATCAACAGGGAAAAGGTTGTATAATGATTAAAGATTATGATTTTTCTAAATTCACAGAATAAAACATTGATGACAGACATTGAATAATCTGTTCTGTGTTTTACTCAGTTTAAGTTCTCGCTTCTTCTACATTTAAAAAAGAAGCAAAGTGGTATTTTGACAGCAAGAACAAGCTGTGCAGAAGTTTGTGTGTTCTCCATGTTGCTCTGTGCATGCAATTATTTCCATGTAGAACTGAAACTCTGACTCCCTTTTTATTATCATTTCATCACTGATGTTTGCATTTGGGGATATTTTGATCATTATGGAAATGGTGCATCTTTCTTGCTCTGTCAATGGAGCGACATCACAGAGAAGCACACATTTTTGTGATCAGGGAAAACATTTTTCTACATCACCTCACTCTCATATGAGGAGCCTCATAGTGATTGGTAAACAACACAATTGCGCCCCTTAGTGGTAGATAGGTAAATCACCTGTATGCACAATCAATGACATATGTCAAACAGCTCAGTGTGGTCAGTTATTTAACCTGCAGTATAATGTACATGCGAAGATCACTGGGAAAGCTGTCCTGTACTTTAACGTTTCACCAACATTATCCATGTTTGGTGTGTTCGGATGTAAACTTGTTTGTCACACACAGAATTTCGCAATCCCTATTTCCCCCCCCCCAGTGATGAAGGAACTAACCACAGCCCCAAGTTGCACAACACATTTTTTATTAGAGCGGTAATCAGAAGCTATAAATCCTCCAAGATCTGCTGTTCACTCAATTCATTTGAGAGTCATCTGCAAATGTCACAGCAGAACAAACAAAGGGGTAATTGTGTGGAATCATGGGAGGAACTCAAAGTATCAGACAGAATAAGGTTATTGAAAACACATGGGTGATCGCAACATGACTTTAATGTCTTGGGAATACAATGTTGTGATTTATCCAAAATGAGAAAAAAAGAAATCATGTTGCAATTGCGCCACAAAACACACGATGGCGCACCTCAGCAAGCATTAGGGGCCCAATTTGAACTGTATTTGTGCAGGTGTTTACAAAAGTTTGAAGAATTTTTAAAATTGACTTTTCTACCCGTAAAAGCTAAATATGAGAATGCAGGCAAATTTAAACTTCAGCATACAGGCAGATAACATGGACCAGCTACTTTAAAACATGTGATAATAAGTCAGGAACACATTATTCTTATTTGTCAATGTAGAAAGTTATTTTTGCATCATTAAAGTTTAGTTCAGGATACAGGTAGATAACAGACACATGGATAAAGATAGTTAAAAAATGAAAAAAAGAAAAGAAAAGACACAGTTAAAAGCAATTTGAAGACCACACAACACTAGAGCACAGATACAGAAATAAGTACAAAATTACAGTTGAGAAAAGAGTAAAAAAATAGATAAAATAAAACATTATGAAATGATCAAATAGAGGGTAAGATCAGAACTAAGAGAAATCACTATAAAATGTGTAATAATAATAAACAAGAAACCTTAAAGAGCTTCGTTTGTATGAAATAGTGAAAAACAATCCATAAATCATGTAAACATAATAAAATAGGTAAACTGTGGCTTTTTTTTATCAATACTTTAATAGAATTTGCTGATTAAATCTCGTGAAGAAAATAGCAACTTTATCTCTATACTTTTTTCTCCGCTGTGTTAACCACACACACACACAGTACAGATAAATGAGGGCAGAGGTGGTTCTCACTTCTGTTTCAGATCCAGTCCCTCCTACTCCTCCTCTTCCTCCTCCTCCTCCTCCTCCTCTCAGAAACTCCTCAGCGGTGTTTTCAGTAACTCGCAACAGAAACTTCAGTCTGCGGCTACAACTCTGCTCTCACGCACTTTCACCGGGTTTCGGTGCCATGTTGGATTAAGCTCCGTTAACTTGTGTTACCCGGTCGTTTTTCCTGCAGGTACAATGAGCTGCTGCACATCGTGCGATTAGAGGTAAGTTGGAGCCGACACTTGAATCAAACCACTGAGTAACTACTCGGCTTTAGCGCTGAATCACAACTTCTCTCTCTGCTGTTGTCAGTAAATGTTGCTGCTTATGTTGCGGTGTATTAGTTTTTTTTTTTGCACTGATCCACTTAAAAACAAATTGTTTGGATATTCAGTGACCAAAGAGATAAAAAAAAGTTATTTTCCCGTTGGAATATTGCAGTGATTGCTCACAGCTACACGTTGTCATCTTGTAATTGGGGCATTTCACAACACTGAACACACACAAAACGATTAGAAGTTGTCTTCACTGCTTGGATTTCTTTTATTTTGCGCATGTCTCCGCTAGTGTAGCTACCAGTGTCTTCACTCAACCCCTGTTAATGAGTAAACTCTGGGAATTTGGACACTGCTCTGTGCTCTTTGATACTGATTGGTGTGGCCCTCTTTTGTTTATCCTTCAGGGTGAGAACAGTTCACTACAGGGCTGCAGTGTTTGCACTGTGACCTGTGGGTTCGAGCAAAAGACGGCGCAGAGGACACGGGGACGTTACACGACCATGGATTTGGGCAATGATGTGGACCTGTCCAACAATAACATCACCCCTCTGTGGAAACGACGCACGGACAAGAAACCCCAGGACTCGGGCAAACACAAAGCGCGACCCCTCAGTTACCACATCAACGGGGTCATGACGACGGACTTCCCCTTGGAGGACAACAGGTATTCCCTGACCTTGGGCCAACCTGCCGAGAGGTTGGTGGCCGCCCCGCCGTGTTCGGGCAGTAGCACTGCGGTGTTGAAGCACATTCTTAACAAGCCCTCCAGGAAATCCCGGGTCATTCGAAGCATCAGCATTGGGCACCTCTCCAACGGACGCTTCTCACTGTCCAGATTTAGGTCTGATGACAGCAAATCCGCTTCATTGGACAATAGAAAGCGTAATGGAGACTGTGACAAGGGGAAAAGCAGTAATGAAAAGGCAGTGTGGTCCGAAAAGCATCTCTCGGACTCCCAGATATGCATCTCCAGTCCTTTCACTCTGAATTCACAGAAGGACCAGATAGCATTTGGGACAAATTCATCCTCACCCGAAAGTGACCCTCTCAACTGTTCCTCTCCTGTCCTATCCCAACACACTCCCAACAACAACTACAACCACCATGAACTGTGCTCTCTTTCATCCACGTCCAGCTCCTCTCCCCCTGTCTGCCGCACCCCTACCCCCTCCCACAGCTCCACCTCCAGCATCCCCTCCCTCTCTTCCCTCACCTCCTCAGACCCCCCGACCCCACGCTCCCCATCACCGGCAGACAGAGGACATCCGATCCTCAAACAGTCTTCCGCCTCGCCTGCCCCGTCACAGGACAGCAGGCATGCCTCTTCCTCCTCGTCCATCTTATCCACCTCACCCTCCCTCTCTCCGTCTATCTCTCCCTCTCCCTCCATCATCCTCAGCACCCACAGTCCAGCTGCCCTGAAGATGGGCACCCAGCAGCTCATTCCCAAGGGCTTAGCATCTGATAGTCGCCAGAGCAAGGTGCCTCCCTCTGGGCAGCAAGGCCAAGGTTTGGCAGGTCTGCTGGGGTTGGATCATTCCAAGAGAGCCCTGAAATCCCTCAGTATGGTGGAGATCGGACCCTACTTTTCCACCGGAGGCAACCACGGTGAAGCGGCAGAGGGAGAAAGTGACAGCCCGGGGTCACTCAGGAGAGGCTTGAGGAGTACCTCCTATAGGAAGGCTGTTGTGACTGGAGTAGACCCTGGGGTAGATCCTAAGGTGCCCTGGTTGTCCCATCCTGTTTTCCAAGTGCTAGATGGGGATAATCCAGCGTCACCAAGCAGCCCAGTAAGTCCTGGCACTTTAAGCCTCTCCAGCCCTGGAGCAGCCAAACCTGGGAGCCCTAGGACAACCAAGCTTGCCAGTCCTAGGACACCCAAACTACCCAGCCCCAGGTTTTTAAAGCTTTCTAGTCCTGGGACAGAAAAGTCTTCCAGTGCTGGGAAAAATAAGGTGGGTAAGGTGTTTGTCCTGAAACACGGTTGTGGGTAGTGGGCCTTAATGTGTACTAACATCCCAACTGACCCTATATAAGAACACAGGCAGCCTCTTAATAGCCGGTGTTTTTGCATTGCTTTTTATTGCATTTTTTATGTTTTTCCTTGGCTGCAGCAGATTATGATTCCTTGACTCAGTCAATCAGAATGCATCTGATTGGTTTATATTTGAATGTGCTCAAAGATAGCTTCGACACACACTTTCAAATTTGGGGGGGGGGGGTGATAAAGTCCAAAATTGTAAAACTACGACACAGACTAAGTATTGTACAGCAAACTTAGCAGCAGCAGCAGAGGTTGGGACAAGGCCCTTACAAGGAAACAATTGATGTGGTTGTTGGGAGACATGACGTAATGTGACACCATGCGTGCACATGCACACTCGTACGCACAATGGCTCTGTAATTAGACGGGGGTCAGCAAAGGATGTCACCAGAAAGGGCATGAACAGGTCATGGACAGGTGACATAGGTACACACTCCTGTTCCATTTTAAGTGTGTGTGAATCTGGCTGGTTTGCTCAAATCACAATTTTTTTGGGCTTTGTTTCTCTTCTAGAATCCAAATAAGAAGAAAGTTTTGACCCATCAGCGGACATTTGACAGCGAGGGTGAGAAATGGCCATCTGTTTTCATCACCCACTGTTTCCTTCTGTTTTACTGTTTCCCTTTCCTTCTCTTAAACAACAATATCTTGATGGGTCTCTCTGTCAAAATAATCCCCTGTTTCAGAAGAGGAGCTGTATCAGAACTACCAGGAGAAGGCCTTGCACAATGATTCAGATGAGGATGCTGATTCCAGGGAGCCCAGCTCTGATAGTGGCATCGTGGTGCAGTACAGACCCATACGCACCTCCTGGAGCCAGCTCAGTGTGGTCAGACATTACACACAAACACAAACACAGCTTCCATTCCTCTTCTCCCGCTTCTTCTCTATCTCTACATCCAGTTAACAGAAAACCATACAGTGGTACGAACACTCGGTGCTGTGGCTGGGGAGTTATGGAATTCTAGAGCTCCGAAGAATGCCGCCGGATCCAGTTTAGCCACAGTCCATACCCATCCTCCCACCGTTCTGTGCCTCCCTCTTCCCCCGATTCTGTTTATCAAGGAGTACAGGAGCGTTTCTTTGAGGAGTTGGAGGATCAGGGAGGCAGACGGGAGGCAGACCCACAGGAAGTCTCGGAAGCACTGATTGGCCTTATGCCAATGTGTTGGCAAACTCTTCACATTTGTCAGGCTGCAAATATGCTCAAGATGTGGCCTCTGGAGAGAAGTGTGGTGGCTCTGCATTACATAATATAGTCAGGGAATGGAATGATAGAGGAATCAAGAGGAAGCGATTGAGATAATTTAGTGCTCGACTTAGGCATTCCCATCTGTTTGTTTACTTGTTGAAAAGGGAAAGTGTGGGAGCGAAAAGAGGCGATCGGTGAGATGGGGACATTTAGGACTAGTTCTTAAATTGCCAGGCGGAGAAAAATACACAAACTGACACAAAGTAATGTTAAATTGGATTGAAGCTAGAGAATGTTCACAAGATGTCCGTCAGCGAGATAAGATGAATTGAGCCCAGTCCGAATTACACAGATTCTCCTAAAGTAAGCTTTCTTCTCCAGCACAGCTGCTTTACAGCTGTGGCTGCTTTACAGCTGGGGATCAGTTCGTGTGAAATAGTTTTGCCTTTCGTAATTCTGAGGGATTCTTCCTCAGCTTCCAAATTCTGCAGGAAATGCTGTCATGACGCAGTCATTGTCGTAGTGTGACAGGAAATAAGCTTAGTGTCAGGGATGCCGACAACCAGATATTCAAGTTGTCATCCTGTGTGGTTTGCCTCTGCAGCATGTCTCCTCTCACCCTGCTCCTCCTTCCTTCAACTGACCCTGGAATCCCTCTTGTCATTAAGCATATGATGAAATGTCACATCCCAGAAATGTCATGTATCCAGGAATTAGCTGCAGGAGTTTCAGGAGGTGGAGCCGTCTCGGAGCTACTACTTAACATCAAACAAGGAAACCTACATTCAAGCTTCAAATGAATAATGAATTTGCCTGAATAATGACACCTAATTGATGGTGTTCCAGCCACACCCAGTGAAACTGCCGAGCAGGATAAAGTTCAGTTGGTTCAAGGGTGCATCGAAAACTTTGAACTATGAGGTGATAGTTGTCTTTGCTGTTTTTGGGCATTGGAGTTTTAGCAAAAGAGAAAGGAAGAATGATAAATAATGAAACAGATGTATTTGTGAGAGGAATAGAAAGGAAGAGGCACAGTGGAGGTTTGCTTGTTCTCAGTGTTGGCCGAGGGCATCGGGGCAGATACTAGCTCCTCCAGGACGCAGTATCACTTCCTCGGGCCTTTTATACCAAAACAGCATGAGAAGGTAATGGAAGTAAGGGAAGGCGGCCTCTCTGGTTTTCTGGCTGCATCTGTGATCTGGTCAAATATAATGTAAATGTGCCCCAGGTCAGATTATAGGTTCTATTCGGTGAAACATTAGACGGAGGCTTGTTTTCTCATTCAGCTGCACTTTCAGTCTTAAAAACCACAGGCTGATTAATTCAATAGCTCTCTCCACCCTATCCACTCCAAAAGATTGCTTGTAATCTTACCATCAACATATTAACACGCACACAGACTTCACCTCAAACTGTCTGGCTTTCGGCCAAATTTCACTTTTAAAATGATCACATGACCCGCCCCCATGTTACCTTTTAGTGTTTTGTGGATACAACAAATTCCTGCATTCCTGTGAGTCTTAATTCAATGATTTGTTTTCCATTTATTTCCTACAACCACTTCATTGACTCCCTATTCAGTGCGGTATGCAAAGTGTTCCTTCCTTTGTGCGTGGACACAACAGTGGCACACACACTTGAAAAGGCCCAAGTTGACCTGAAAAGATTAATCACACATGTGTGACTTTGTATTTGACTTTTAAAATCTGTGTATATTTTCTGTTTAGGTAAAGAAAAATGGTTTGTCCGACCGGATGAGTCTGGAGGAACGCAAAATACAAGAGGTAGGAGTCATATTTTACACTTCATTGTGGTCAAAGTTTGGGCTTCACGTGCAGCAACACATTTGAGACTAGCCATGCACTGGCAGAGTATCGCTGGTCATTCAGAAACATATTCTGATGATTGTTAAAAAGGGTGAGACTGATTAATTTATTTACGGATTGCTGTTAACGTTACAAACACGATACAGGTGTCTCCAATGTTTTCTAGTCAGGACCTCGAGGGGTAACTGAAGCAAAAAGTGCACGCGGTCAACTAAACAGTCACCTTCTCCTCCCTGTTCCTCTCCCTTGCTCCTTCTTAGGCCATTTTCGAGGTGATCTCGTCGGAGCACTCCTACCTCCACAGTCTGGAGATCCTGATCCGCATGTTCAAGAACTCTGTGGAGCTCAGCGAGGCCATGACCAAGACCGAGCGCCACCACCTCTTCTCCAACATCAGCGACGTCTGTGAGGCTAGCAAGAAGTAAGTGCAGGGTTGTAGCTTTTGCAGGCAGAATTACTATCAGATGTACATTGTTATGCATCTCCATGTGTTATTTTCTGTGTGTGTGTTTATAGAACTTTTTGCTATTGTGGACGCAGAGTAAATGTTGTTTTTCTGCTGCTGGTTGGTATTTCTAGGCTTGACTTACTATGTCAGTGTGTCTGTGTCTGTGGTTTTTGGTTTTGGCTGTAATGAGCTGGATCATTTCCTTATTTAAACGCACTTAACAGTTGGTAGACCACATTTATTCCATGTGAGGTGTTTCTGTAAACACTACTTACTACTCGTTCATACAATTCTTTCTACCTTAAGTCAGGGTTGTTTTCAGTATTTGAAGAACTGTGGGTCGGTAGCAATGAGCTGTTGTCTGTGTAGATCACATGATGACAGGAGAGAGAGCCTGGACGTGAGGAGCAAACCAAGGCCTCTGCCACATGTTTTAGTTTTAAAAAGGCATCACTGTTTCAACCTCAATTTTAGGCTGCTGTCCACAGAACTCTGCTGTTTACGAGGGCTTGAAACTGAGAAGTTTGGTGAGTTTTTCCCTCACCCGAGTCGATGGTTTAGGACAGGATGTTGCACAATGGTACAGATTGTCAAGCACTATTTTGAAAATTTAGATTTTAGAGATGTTTGCAAACGATGACGCTGCATTTGTTTCCTGATCGGTTGTTATAAGTTGTGACTTGACTGGTGGCAGTGAATGCAAAACGTTGCCAACACTTTCAGGGGACAGTTCTACCTCCTTTTCATTTTTTAAAAGAAATTTTAGCTTTTATTTTTTGTTATTGTTGCTCCTTGTTCATAAGTGGTCTCTGCAACTAAGTAACCGACATGCAAATCGACAATCTGCTTCCTGTTAAAACCAACATGCCGAGTGTAGGTGAATGATCATGTGCTATGTGTGTGGTTACGGATGGTGATTACTTATGAAACAGATGGGTGAAGACTGTGGCAGTGAGTGTGAGTGAGGCAGAGGCAGTGAAATTGAAGAAACAAACTGAATCTGAAACCAAATCTGATTAGACTGATAAAATCCTTATTCGGGCACAGCTCTTATTTATTTTGCACGTAATTAAAAGAGGCCATGAACCCATGGACTGCGCTGACTCAGCATTACTCCGCTCCACCAGGCACCATTATCTCTACTAATGATTGACAGAGGTGTTGCTGGCCCAGTATGTTCTCAGGTTGTTCTGCGAGGTCATTTTCAATGTTTATTTTAATGTGTCACTTCACCTGTGTTGTCCTTCTTTATTATGGCAGTGGCCTAAATTGGACTATAATCTTGGTGAAGGTTATCAGGTCAGTATCAACTATGATAACGTCAGCTCTTGCGTGGAAGTGAATGTTGAGGCTCTCACGTGTTCTTTATATCATAGTTTAAACTGGTTTGAATCTACAAACCTGGTTTCAGGACTGTTGACTACACTTTGGCCTCGGTTGAGACCAGATTTACTCCAAGGCTCAGAGTTTTGGTAATTTTGAGCTGACAAAACCCCTCTTTGCAACAGCAGGTTTAAGGTTACTCCATAAAACCTACACAGCAAAAACCAGAATAGCTGAACATGTCATCAACCTGGTCAGATTATTGAAACCTGCTACAGAGAAGCAAAGTTAAATGCAAATTTTACAGTGCGACCTCCTACCAGGTGCTGCTGGAATTTCTGGGCTTATAAATCCAAGCGTGAAATGTGCTCGCCTTTTTTCTCTGTTGCCACGGGTGTAAATTCACCCAGGCCTGAAAAATGTAAGTGTGAAAAGGCTGTTTAAGACCGTTTACTGGGATTGAGGTTGTCATGGTTGTCTCAGTGTGTGTGTGTGTGTGTGTGTGTGTCTCCCTACATTTGCTCAAGGATTCCAGGTCCGGTTTGCAGCCCCCACCTCAGATGGAAAGACTCCTTCCCTATCACATAGTCCATGTACATTTGACTTATCCCCATTATCAGGAAAATAAACTATTACAAATAACATCCCTCACATTCTGCAAGTTAATTATATTGATATGGACACTATTTGTACATTTATTTACTATTTTTCAAAATCATTTTTCCCTTCCCAATATTGATCCATTATCAGTGTATTTAAAAAAAATAACATGTGAAAAGAGCTTAAATCTAGAGTAGCTCAAAACTGAAGTCGTACATACGTTACACAACTTTCCAGCGGGAAATATTACCACATTGCTGACATTTTAACTCTGGCTTATGTTACACACAACTTCTTCAGCACTTCAGCAACAACATTACTTGCCAGAGGCAGTACAGCTTAGTTGCTGTTTTGGACCAGCAAAAGAGTATTGATATCTGGCAAAAGAATATTGCAGTTGTATCTGGGTGAAATGAATACAGTTCAAAGACATGGCACTGGACTGGTACATAGATTTGCTAGCCGATTCCCAACCCGGCGTTTTCGGCTGTGTCTAATGCATTTCAGATCCTGGTATCGTATCAGAGCATCTCTATTATTTACACCTCATTCCCAATTTGCATGAATAGGGGGGCTGTAAATTCCTCCCAGCATTCAGACGTGCTTCAGCCCATCTCATTCCTATACACAGGCCACATGCTTAAATGTGATACTTTATCCTCCCCAACTACATACTTGGGACCTGTGTAGCTCCAGGGCGGAGGGTGGAGGGCAGAGAGACGTAGGGACAGCAGACATTCAAAGAGGTAAATGCTCTGTAGCACTGGTTAAACAAGATGTTTTGGTGGGAGCAGAAAGTCGGGCTTTGAGTTTAGAGCCTCTCGAAGAAGATGGCAGTCTTATAACTCCACCTGCAGACTCGTGTGCAGTCCGTGTGTGATGGAGTGTGGGAGCGCTGTCATGCAGGTGTGTTACTGACTCACAGGTTATGACACACCTCACACCTCACACGTTACCATAACATTCCTGAAATTTTAACACAAAGACAAACTGTGACGGAGAACATGTTCCTAAGAGCTCTTATTATTTCTTTCTTTTATTCATTAGTATATATGTATTTATAGTTCTTGGTCAGCAGTCTAATTTTGGATTTTTCCTTTTTTCAACACCCCGATTGAATCCCAATCCCTTGACCTCTGCCCTCGTGACAACATGCTGTCATTAGGGTGAGTGGGTTCAGCCCCAGGAGGGAGCCCAGCCTGAACTTGGGCAGCCTTGACCTGCAAAAGCTGTCAATACACCTCCAGGACACGGACCATGCAGGGGGACAGGGCAGTGCATGTTTTCTGTGATCCTGTATTAGAGAGGTCGTAGTTCAAAGGGTGCAGCGTCCAGCATGGACACGAGGCCACACGGTCACGAGATGCATTGTTTCCCATAGATGGCAAAAGCCCAATGTATGCGGAGCAGGTGGCGACTGGGACCATAGGGACTTAAGAGGTGCTTTTGCAGAAGAGCTCAAACTCGGTCCAACCAGTCAAGGTCAACGTCCTGTGTCCGTGCAGGAGTTTCCTGTTTGTCACCATGGATGGCGCACTTAAAAATACTCGTTCTGTTGAAGCTGGACATGTGGCGTGTCGTTAAAACGGCCATCTGGTGGTGCTCAGGAAGAGGAAAAGCCTCTGTGTTATGGCTAATTGGTTGGCTATGTCTATTTTAAGAGGCGGGGACTTCCTCTTTTGTGATCTTCCAGCAGGTTAAGGAGAACGATGCTGTCACCGCTTCCTGCCTTCCTGACTTTGTATCCACCTCTGTATCCTATATGTCCCCTGGTGTGGGATGTGATCTCATGATGGGATACTGCTAACTGAAGCTGTTGCCATGTACGGTTTGAATCCCTGACATACTAATGCTTTTTTCCCCCCCATCCTGTGCTCAGATTCTTTAAGGAATTGGAGGAAAGACACCAGCAGAACATAGTCATCGACGACATCAGCGACATTGTCTGCAGGCACGCTCAGTCCAACTTTGACCCCTACATCACATACTGCTCCAATGAGGTCTACCAGCAGAGAACCCTGCAGAGGCTGGTGTGAGTGACCGAGGGAACAGATGTTCTCACCTTATCTCGCATGGATTCCATCCAGCATGAGCGGGAATTTATTCTTCCTCCCATTCTTTAAAAAAAAAAAAATCTTTCTGAACACCCTGTGTCCCTCTTGCAGGTCCAAGAGTCCGGGCTTTAAGGAGGTGCTGACCAGGATCGAGAGCCACCCGGACTGCAGGAACCTCCCCATGATCTCCTTCCTCATCCTGCCCATGCAGAGGATCACCCGCCTGCCCCTGCTCATGGATGTGAGTGGGCTGCAGACGTACAGTAGCACAAGCTCTGGAATTACAAGCCTCTGACTCTTGCGCAACAGTTTGTTTATTCATGCTGCCCCGGCTAATTCGACACAGGGTGTGTGCTGTCCTCCCAGATGAGAGTGCGACCTCATATCATTCCTTATAATCTAAACTGATCCAACTTATC
Organism: Hippoglossus stenolepis; assembly: GCF_022539355.2. Classification (NCBI taxonomy): domain Eukaryota; kingdom Metazoa; phylum Chordata; class Actinopteri; order Pleuronectiformes; family Pleuronectidae; genus Hippoglossus; species Hippoglossus stenolepis. The sequence continues at coordinate 9,699,136 of NC_061486.1, read as the reverse complement.
CTCCTCCTCTTCCTTTTTAATGTTTTTTCTTCTTCTTCACTTTCATGCCGCCATTATTCTGTCCCCAGTGCTTCCCCCTCTCTTCCTCTCCCATGCTCGACTTTCATCCTCCTCTCTCCAGTCTTCCGTCACTGTCTCCCAAGAGACTCTGGGTTTCATGCTTGTAAACTCAGAGTCTTTTGGATCCTGAGAAAGTTTGTTTTGAATTCATCTCTTCCCACAGTGTGTTGAGGCATCGATGTTTTTTATCAGGATTCTGCTACTATAGTGTGCCATGCATGCAGTTTAATGCTGTGGGGGGGAATTTGTGCATGAATGTGTTAAATGTGTGTGTTTTTATGGTGTTAATTACAATGACTGACTTGAACCCTTGTGTTGCAGACAATTTGTCAGAAGACGCCTAAAGACTGTGCGCTGTATGAAGACTGTAAGAAGGCGTTACAAGGAGTCAGCAAGGTCAGTGGGTTTGAGGAGTGTTTTGTGTTCTTACAGTTTCACAAATTGTCACCTTCACTCTGAGCTGTTAATGGATTGTAATTAAATTGCACTTCTCCATCTTATTAACCACTCAAAGCACTTTGCAGTACAAATAGCATTCATCTATTCTCACACACATTCAAACAGCGCTTCAATACACAGGGCTTTTTCTATCACGCACCATTCTTGCACAGTTGGCACAGCTGTCAGGGGGTTCAGTATCCTGAGTATCTTGCCCAAGGGCACTCCGGTGCCAGGGATTGAACTCCTGTACTTCTGGTCTACATAATATTTCTCTAAAGCCTCATCAAGGTGCTGTAGGGATGTTGCGCTATAGGAGACTTGCGGTAGCCGTATTAAACTAGGATTAGGCTGGGATGAAGTCACTTTCTTTTTTTATATTTTTGCGGAAACCAAATTAAACAGCCTTTTTCCAGCCTCTCCTGTACTTTATCATTTTTAGCACATCTGTCATTTTTATTAACAGATGCTGTGTGTCTGTGTGTGTGTGTCTGTGTGTGTGTGAGCAGGTGGTAAGAAAGTGTAATGAAGGAGCTCGCACAATGGAAAGAACAGAGATGATGTACACCATCAACTCTCAGCTGGAGTTCAAGATTAAGGTACGTACATAAAATACATTTGAACTTCGGGACGGTATTTATTTTGAAATCACATAATTCAGGAGAACAACTGTAATGAACAACCTCAAATTCAGTGCTCAGAGTTTTATCCAAGTATGTAAGAAAATTATTCATACACACATGCAGATAAGATAATTCAAAGAGGACACGCCACTGTTACACACTTGGCGAGGATGTATACGCACAATGCACACAACGCTTGGCAGACCCCTGTGTGTCTAAGTAGTGTGGGAAGTAGCTGTTGGCACATTTGGGATTCACAGATGTCTCGCGAACATATTCTCGATCTGCATACTCAGCTGTTCACACATGGTCACACAAACGTAGTCGGCATTTCCCTGACACCACTGATATTTATTTGTCCATCACGTTTCTCTCCTCTCCTCCTGCAGCCGTTCCCCCTGGTCTCATCCTCCAGGTGGATGGTGAAGAGAGGACTGCTGACGGCCTTCGTGGAGGACAACGGCATCTTCCTCAAGCGGACGCAGCGGCAGCAGGTCTATTTCTTCCTCTTCAACGACGTCCTCATCGTCACCAGGAAGAAGAGGTGAGCTGGGGGGGAAGTGTCGGGGGGACTGTGTTGACTCTGTGGTTTGAGTGGGAGCTTTGGTGTGCCGCCTTCGCTCATTACTCACCTGTTCTGGCATGTTGAGGGGGAAAGTGGAACCATAAGCTCTTGGTTTTCACTGTGTGTACGAACCAACTGCAGCATGACTAAGACCTTGAGTAGAGGGTGTGTGCGACATTGTTCTCTTGCTTTTTACTCGTCCTGGGAATCGAGCCTGTTTTTAAGATGAAAAACAATGAGGTCCCACGCTGAAAAGAAAAGAACCAAACGGCGCAAATACACTTAATGACAACAGTTGTGTCACCGCCGCAGTGTGAAGTCATTATCTTCAGCACAGGGATTGGCACCTGCAGACGCACCATATAATCACACTGTTTTCCCATGCCGCCCCCCCCCTCTCTAATGGGTGTGTGAATTCAGTGGAACAGGTGCAGTTAACTGAACCTGCTGCGACATGGCTTCGTGAATCTGAGCTTGTTTTTCTATTGAATATTGTCGAGGTCTCAACACGTCCTGGTGTCGAGAATCATGTCGAGCTGGTCGAGCCGCTCGTCGTCAAGCCTGTAGGACACTCTGCCCCCAGTTTCTACGACATTCAACACCATGAAGAGAACTACTATGAAATGATGCGGTTTTCATTTGGGCGTTTGTGTGTGCATGCGCAACTGCGTGTATTTGTGCCAAGAAAATCCTTTCCCCCTTTCCCTCTGCGTCTGGAACTGATTCCCCCACCCCCTCCCCTCTCTCAGACTCAGGGTTCCTAAGAATCATAAAAAATGGAAAAAAAGAAAAGAAACATTCCATATGAAATTTTTCTGGGAATCTGATCCAGGACGGCGGACTCCAGCAGTGTGTGGTGTCAGACCTGTGTTTGAGGATTTGGGAAAGGGAGTTCTCCAGTGTGTGGGTGTGTGTGTGTGTGTCGGTGTGTGTGTGTGTGCAGGTTTGAATGGGAGAAGCTGTTATAATATTGGTTTGTACTGAGCCCTGCTGCGGCACGCTACTCTACTGCACTCCGTCTGCAGCAAGCAAAACAAAAACAGAGCAGGGGTACGCAAGGGCAGCCAGGTCCAGGTCACAAACCCTTCCAGACATAATGGTGTAATAGCCCCTTCGCGTGTCATTACGACCTGGAGTGTGTGTGTAGGGGGCGTAAAAGCTGCTTACTGCACTTTTTGCCAAATGCAGCCGTGTTATGTCCTTTAATCATTTAGCCCACATTTCTTAGAAAACCACGAGGAAGGAGTGAAAAGGGAAACATCACTTACACACAGAGAAAACTCAACGATGACCTCAGAATGTTTTACACCTATATTTCTTAGTGTGTGTCAGTAATTCAATAGCAACTAATACCACTTTGTTAATCAATGAATTGCTGAAGTTTTTTTTAAGCTCAAATGACAAACAAAACTCTAGTTCTAGTTTCTCCAAAGAGATGATTTGACATGATGTTTTCCCGTTTGTTTTTGTTATCTATTTGTCTAAATTAAATCTATTTTTGGGGTTTGGACTGTCGATCAGCTCAAAACAAAATATTTGATAATGTCTACGTTTGATTCAGAGAATATATGATGACATTTGATCAAATTATGTTTCATAATCATAGCAAATTTTTGATTTACAGCCGTATAATAAGCATTTACGAACTAAAAACATTTTGATATTTAACTGGAACTCAGAGCGCATACCTCTGCCAAGACCCATAGATCATAGATATCAGTCCCGTAGATATGTCTAACTTTCTCAGATAAAGATCCATGAATTCTCTGGGAAATTCGAAAAACTCAAATTCGCAATGTTAAAGAAAGTCATGTATAAAAAAAACTTGGATCCACCCTCTGATCATAACCTCCGTCCTTGTTGGAGATAAAAATTGAAAAACAGATTTTGTTCCTTCCCCTTTGCTTATTGTAGGAAGGAGCTGCGATGAAAGACAGGAGAGATTTATTTGACTTCACGCTGAACAGATCTGTGTATTTGATCAGCCCTCAAACTCGATCCGAGAAGAAAAGTGTTAGCAAGCTCCTCGGCATCAGACGGGGGCCGTGTCACGCAGCGGGTGAAAGTGTTGATCCGCTGCATGGGAACACTTACATAACACTGAGTCCACACCAGCTGGCTCCTCTCTCATCCATACTTCCCCCCCCTTTTTCCTGTGTGATGCTCGCCCTCATCTAAACACTCAGTACTGTTAAAGTTGAGGTTTCCAAGTCTGTCTTTGTTTTGTTTTTCTCTCTCCGTCCTTTTCCTTTTCCACTCTGGTAGCTGTGACCTCGTGCCGTTTCAGTCTCGCCTATCTTTGTGTGTGCGTGCATGCAAGTGTATAATCGCAACAGTTTCTGCTCTGTTCTCCTTCTTTTTTTCCCCTCCTCCCTCTGTTTGTTCGACTGTGCCGTAGTCTCAACACTCTGCACCAGGACATTACGCTTTCACCATGTGTGGTTGTGTGCACGCACTCCGGCTTGACTCGTCCTATCTCCACATCTGGGAGGATGTGTGTTCCTCGTGCTCGAGTGTTTAAGAACCGGTTCGGTGGAGCTGGCACAGTTTGTGATGACGTGCGGTAGAGATCCTGCGTTGTCTCTGACAGACAAGTCATTTACATACCAGCCATGTTCTGTGTAGGCGTCTGTGTAAAGTAACTTGTGTGAAGGCCAAACGTTATTTCACTTTTTTTAACGCCTCTGATCCACATTTCAACGTGAGATTTCTCAACTCTCTTCCCCACCTTCATTCCTGTATTTGGCAAACATCTGACTGTAAACCCACCCACCCACACCCGAGAGAAACCTCACCCCACAAACATGCAGATTCCATCACCCGTCCCATTCCCCAGTGTCATGTAAATGGCATTCCAGGCATTCTACCTCGAGGGCTGTCAGGAGCTGATGCTGCTGACATCCCTGAAATCCAGCCAGCAAAGGATTCTTATTTTACCACGAGGACTATTAAGGGTTTCTTCAATATGTTTTTTTATTTTAGAAAATCATGTGGGATCATGAGGATTTGAGATCACATGTCCCACAAAAAAATGGAATCCAGTTGATGAAAGGGGAGTAACGCAAAGATGAAGAGATATTTTAAAGAAGAAAGTAAACGATGGAAGTTTTACCGTGTTTATTAGCAACATTTAAAAACAACTAAGGGCGAGCTTCCTCCAGCTGAAAACCAAAAGTACACAAAACGATTGTCTCACACAGGGAGGAACCCAAAATAAATCCAACGCACGTAACAGTCCGTCATGTTTTCATCAGAAAATGAACGCTCAAATTTGGCTTGATGAACAGATATATCATGATTATTATATATTATATAATTATTACTTTATTATATAATTGTGGATTATTATAATTTTGTTAAAGGGGTTATATGTGTAGTATAAAGGGTTTTTTAAAGGGTAAAAAATTACCTTCAGCTCAGCTACAAATTAAGGGGTTCACCCAAAACATGCAAAGCAATTGATTGTCATACATTAAAGTGTTTGAATGAATTACATGCAATGTTTAATGGGTTTTTAAGGAATTTTTAGCCCTCAAAAGAAACCAATAAAAATCATACCACTGAATTTTTACCCTAATAGGAAAGTTAAGGTGCTTTTAAGGTACGAATGCACTGAATTACTATGTAAAGGGCCCTGATTTGGCATCATACAAATACATTTTATCGATTTTTATAATTATCTCTCAATCTTAATGGTTTAATGTTTTTTTTATGAGTCGTATCAATCATCTAACTCTCAGCAAATCATCTTATTCTCTAAGTTTCAGTTCAATCCTCGTGTACAGACAGTTTTATTTCAAATAGTAGTTTCTCTTGACTTTTCTGTCTCTCTTGTTTCCCTCCCTCTGCTTCTATCTGACCCATCTCTCCCTGTACTTTCCTCCTCCTCCTCTTAGAAGTCTACTCGGTTGTGGTCAGCGGGCTTTAACTTGATTGATTGCTGAACAATGGGGGTTGAGTGGTAACAGTTAAACCTTGTTGAGAGTCTCCCAGCCGTGACCGGATTCTCCAACCAGTCATGACCCCGGGGGTCCAGGGTTTTGTGTGTGAGAGGGAAACAGTGAGTCGGTGACACGTGGACAGATTCACTGTTTGTGTAATCTCCACCTCTATCCTCTGATTTTAGCGTGTGTGTTTGTGGGAATGCGTGTGTACACTACTGGATACACTGGCCTACAAGGAGCGGGGTTCCTGTCCAGTAGCTCCCCAGCCTGAGTGCAGTTCTAGTTTCAGGTTGATGAAACACATGTGGGCGAGTTAAGCTCCTGTTCTTCAGTGCACTATGAAAACATTTCCCCCAGGTTCAGCGCTGCATTAGACGTAGCATGTCTCATAATCAGCTCCAGATGTTTGGAACTAACTGAGCGTACAGCTAAGTACGGGGTCATGCTCAGGTAAAGGTGGAACATGTTTGCTGACAAAGACTCCGCAGGGTCTTTAAAAGTCGAATAACTTCTCAAAAGTCAATTATCTGAATTTCAGGCCCTTAATAAGTCTAAAATATGTTTGAATATTACATCTTGAATACATTTAGATGAGTCTTACTTATGTTAAAGTTAATTTACCATTACTTTCATCACAGTTTAAAATCCGGTTTTACTAAGGCCTTGAAATTCAATAATCTACATTTTATGCCTTAAATCGTTTCGCACTGGGCCCTAAATATGTTTAGGAGGGTCTTAATTATGTTGACGTCCATTTAACACAACTTCCATTGTACTAAATTACTTTACTACCACTACAAACATGACCAACACTGGATAAACTTGTTGGAAACCTGAAGAAATCGGTTGCTGATTTGGTGTAAAGACGTACACGGCTGAATATTTTTGGCTTTTGACTGACACGGACTCAGAGACATAATGTGACATCTGATTTATTAATTCAGGTGAATTTGATGAACCACACAGTCTCTGGGGCTGAATGGCTGAGAAACTAAATCTCTACTGAGCTCAAATCTGACGTGTGAGGGGGGGCGGCGGCTCTAATCGGCAAATATGTTTTTCATGGGTCAATTTCTCCTCAGTTCTTATTATTGTAGCAACATGATTTCGTTTTCTATTCACCAGGGTGCAAATATTTCACAGATTTTTATGATATTATTTCATTTGCTTTAAATTAGTTAACAAGTTTGTACCAAAAAAAAGGTGGCATGGCACATTAGTTTCTTTTATTCTAAAGTTTATTTGATCCTGGAAAAACAAAGAAATGAAGTATGTTTTCATTAAAGCTCCACTTGGTGGCTGGTGCAGCGTGTCCAGGAATGCAGACTGGGGGCATGTTACACCAGTTGTGGATTGGTGCTTTCAGAGGACCACCATCTGGAAACAGAAACGGACAAAGAGGTCGTTCCAGAAAGTCTGAAAGAAAAACAACCTTTCGTTAAACGACCCTAACGTTTGTCTAAATGTTTGTTGGAGAAGGTGTGTGTGTGTGTGTGTGTGTGTGTGTGTGTGTGTGTGTGTGTGTGTGTGTGTGTGTGTGTGTGTGTGTGTGTGTGTGTGTGTGTGTGTGTGTGTGTGTGTGTGTGTGTGTGTGTGTGTGTGTGTGTGTAACTTGTTTCTTCACACCGCTTTGATCGGTGGTATAAAGTTCAAGGAGTAGTGTTTTCAAGTGAGTTCATTTTACTGTCAAATTCAATTTCCCGTAGCTTTTCTAGAGGGATAATAACCCTGAAATTGCAGACCCACTGGGCACATTCAGCTCAGCGGTCGTCCAACGAAAAACCACAAGAAAAAGAAAACACGAGGTCCAAAGCATGGATTTGTAGAATCGTCACACCCCTACTGTGCACAGTGCACGTTTCAAAGTTCAAATGCTTTTTGTTGGTATTTGCATGACAGGAAACTGAATCTCCTCGAGTAAAGATCCACACATTTAAAAACCTCTGTCACACTTCAAAATAATCTGATTTAATCTCAATTAAGGGAAGACCACCCAGTTTCAAACTGTAAAACTTAATTCAACCTTTCCCTCTCTATCTCCCCGTCAGTGAGGAGAGCTACACCGTGATCGACTACGCTCTGAGGGACCAGATCTGGGTGGGGTCCTGCCAGCCTGAGGATGTCCACCTGTCCCCGGTCAGAAGCACCTCCAGCATGCTCAGCTCCCGGCAAGCCGGCGCCAATCATCTCTTCCGGCTGCGTTTCCGCAGCAACCACTCCGGGGAAAAGGTGCCCATGATCCTGGGCACGGAGTTGCTGTGAGTGCTTTTCTTTCTGACCTTTGCTCCTCCCTGATTGCGCTGTTTTCGTTTCACTGGTGCTCGGTTGCAGATTTACGAGATCCGGTGAATCATGTTCACGTCTGACATGACTTCAGGTACAATATAAAATACAGAAGGTTTGATACAGTATGTGTTTCTCCACTCGAGACTGCAGAGTGTATGACGGAGTATTGGGGCCACTAAAAGTGAGAAAAAAAACAGGAAGATTACAATATCAAAGTGGTAATATCACAAGAATAAAGTTGTAGTAATTTGAGAATAAGTCGGAATATTACGAGATGAAGTCACAATATTTTTTCCCTTTTTCTGGAAGTATGACTTTTTGCTAATTGAATTATGACTTAATTCATGTAATATTAAGCGTTTTTCTCATTAAATTGAGACTCTAAGATTCTTGTAATGTTACAACTTCATTCTCGTAATATTACATCTTCTCAATACGACCTATACTGAAGTTTAACTTGACAAGATGCTCAACGTTCCACTTTTCAAAGCAGGGTACAGACTGATATTCTGATATCTCCCCTCTAAAATGACACGTATCCCAAAATTACAACTCCGTTCTCAAAATATACAACTTTTTTTATCTGGTAATAAGTCTCTTTTTCTTTTCTTCTTCAGTATGGCCTCAATTGTTCTTCCCGTACTGAACACAGCTCAGAACCCTCTCTTGTTCCTGAACCAGATTCCTTCAGCTTTACCTTTTATGTTCTCTAATGTGCTTTTAAACTTGAAGTAAGAAAATCCCTCTCTCCTTAGCTCTTATTTCTTTTTGGACCTTTACAAGTCGCAGGGATATTTAGTTACATCTGTTCACAAAAACACAGCCAGAGCCTCTTGTTTACGTGACCCAGGAAATGAAGTTTATTATTCTGCTTTACAGTCCTACTGTCTTCGCTCGCATTGTAATCCGGACCGGCTGGACCAGATAATTGTTTTGTTGACGAAGCGTCTCACAAAACCCGACCGTCTATTCGAGGAAAACAACGACCTTTCTTTAAAATCTGAATGTGGCTGAAATGTGTTGCATGTGCAGTGATGACTCACACATCTGACCTAGAAATGCAACCAGCTGGTTCGGAGTTTCATTGAAGTTCATGCCTGTAGCTGTTTGGGTAAAACCCCGACACACACACAGACAGACACACACACAGCCCCTTTCCAGCTCCAGCTCCCTTTGTACAGCAAATAGCGACGTTGTTTAGATAGATTATATAACCAACACAAACAAAGGGGATCTGTCATATTGGGCTTCATACAGGGTGTATTTGTTCTGGTTAGAATTAAGAATCGCAGCCCACACACACACTTGCAGTCACTGTAATTATTTGCTATGGTTCAATGCTTTGTAATGGAGTGTTTTCATATGCACGGGGCCTGTTCCTCCTCATTCCTGTGCAGTTACAGAATCTTCCTCTCTATTCTGATCTCGGCGGCTCCACTGTACAAAAACACTCCTTCTTTAAATGGCTCTTAACTCAGCTAATGGCTTTTATTAGTGTTTTTCTTAAATCACCCAAATGTTCCTTAAGTGCACATTGTTTTGTTTTGTAACTACGGTTGAGTTTCGGATTGTTACTTCAAAGATTGTAGGCGAATGTGAATTGTTGAATGTAATGGAAGGAATTCAGTTAATGATTTACATTCCCAATGTAACTGAGAGGCGTGGTTCAGGTAGTAATGGTTATTTTAATGCATCAGCTCAGCACAAGGTTCAGGCGCCAAAGTGACACCTGCCACAGTGAAGCCGTTTTTCAGACATGAACTCTAGAAACTATTTCCCGGAGTTCATGTCTTCTGTCTTCATGTCCTTTCCACATATGAAGAATGCAGCAGGAGATTGTTCCGGTCAGACGTGTTTCTGACGCGTGTTCGAAACGCCATCAACACGCTCACTCGTTCGCTGTGAATGTTCCTGCTGTATTCTCACATGGGCTTTCATAGAAATTTTATTTGGGAGCGTGCCTATAAAGTTCCGGACATTTGCGTTCTCAAACTCAACCCCTCCGGAAAATGTCTGAAAGCAGCTTTAATTAATCACATCTACAAATAATTAGTCAGCAATCATTTTGATAATGGATTATTCTATACTAATCAATTGAAATACATACACTCTGCAACTTTCTCTGTTCCTCCTAAGCTCCTCAAAATTATAAGTTATTTTCCGGTGTGGACATCTCTTAACTTCAGTGCTGTAAATACCACACAAAGCATCTGCAGTAATAACGTTAAGTGTGACTGTGACGTGACTTTGCTTCCATTGCGGCCCACTGAGCCTTTGGACACGGCCCATGTAGACATGCGGGGGTCTCCTTGTCGAACTGCCCCCTCTGTAGAGTGTGTGTTCTTGTGGAAAGCCCCTCGGCTCCCTCTTTTCATAGCTAGGGGTTGAGATTTAATGTTGAGAGTGTGAGTGTGTGTGTGTGTGTGTGTGAGGGGGAGGGGGGGCACTCCTCTCACTGTAATACCGAATGAGCTGAGGAGAGGGGGACCCTGGCAACCGTCCATTGTTACAGTGGTTGCTAGGCATTGTTTAAGCTGTTGCGTAGCAGCGGCCCATTGTGAAACGGGCGGTTTCCCACGAGCGTCCCTCCTCCCGCCTTTTTACTTTACATTGCCCCCGACCCTGCCTCACAGTCCCGTGTCTGATCTTTTAGACAGCGGCCGGTCTCTCCACTTTGTTTCTGATGAGCAGAGAATAACTTCCTCTTCCTGCGGACATTCATTCCAGTGTAGTGGTCTAACCCGACATGACACACATAAGTGGTGTTATATTAGCCGGCCTATTTTAGTCTTCTGTCAGAGTTCAGTGAAGTGGACAGGACAGAGTATCAGGGCTTTCTTGGAAATTGTAGTAAGGATGGACAGAATCGGGGCAACAAAAGAAAAGTGAGTTCTGAGACCCGGGTGACAACTTCAGCCTTTTTTGATGGAGCACCAGTTTTGTAGGGTTGCAATGAATAATTGATTTAAAACTTAATTGTCAATAAAATGTTTGAAAACCGTCAAAGTAAAGCCCCAAATCCTGACATATTACAAGCAGGATTAATTAAGGTCATAAAAAGGCTTAAATTCAACTTGTTGAAACCTGAAGAAAACCCTGTTTTACTCGAGCAGCCAGTTCATCGGGGTGAAGAGGTGACGTAGGTACAGTACACTGGACACCCGCCTTTGTTTAGACAGAATGTGTTGGTCACACGAAAGTAAAACTGAAATATAATGAATGTAATTGATTTCCAAAGAAACCCTTCGGAAGGAAGTTGCTGATCGGATGGTTTAGGTGTGGTCAGCTGATGTGGGTTTTGCGTTCACATAGATAGAAGGATAGATATATACTGTAGATAGATAAATTGATGGACAGATGGATGGATAGATAGATAGATAGATAGATAGATACTTTATTGATCCCGGGGGGAAATTTAGGCAATATCGGAGGACTAAGACTATGCAGACCCAGTGTGTGTGATTTCTCGGTGGCAGGTATATGCAGAAGTGGTTCTCGGGAATCAAACGTTCTCTGTACTCCGAAGGAAGTGTCTGTGTTGCAGATATTTTTGGTTTACTTCCCGGCAGCTCCAGTTGGGTTGCACTGTAAAATTCCACACATTCTGACTGAAGGCGGGTCTGTTTTGGTTTTGGTGGAAATGAAACTGTAGAATTGAACCTTTCTGTGTTGGTCAGCGCGGGCGTTTCTGCTTTCAGCTCCATTTGCTCTCTACCTGTGAACCCTTTCAGCCGGTGCCTTACCTGTGTCCACTCAAGCCTAAGTGTCAGTCTGTGAGGTCTTGGAATCAAGCACACAACAGACTGATCTCTGACCCAGGCAGTAACGTAATACATCAGGAATTCAGACTGGCAGCTGGATTAGAGACGGCACAAGGACGCCTGTGTGGCTCCCCACCATCGTTTGTGCATCCCCTTCTCTTCTGTCTGTGTCCTCGTCCCTGTCTGTGCATCCTTTTGTTCCGTGTGTGCGTGTCAGTGCGCCGTCCCCATGACCCTAATGTTCTGTCCTCTGCAGAGTCAGTAAATGGTGCTTCTCTATTAGTGGAAGAGAGCAGCTACAGAAGTCTGCAGCAACAGTTCTGTTAGTCAGATACACATGTAACACAAAGCAGCAGCGCTTATGTAACAGCCGGAGGAGGAGGAGGAGGAGGAGGAGGAGGAGGAGGAGGAGGAGGAGGAGGAGACTCTGCTGCATGCTTCAGCATTTTAAAAATAGTTTTTATGCTTTTGTTTTTATGCTTGTTTTTCATTTTTGTTTAGATGACAACAAGAAATTTGCTGATGGGAGATGTTCAGTACGACGGAATATTAGGACCTTTTTGTAAAAAAGTCATAATTTAACGAGAATAAATTTAGGAAAAGACCCCTTTTGACTATCACACAGAAATAACCAACGATATACAGCAATTTGTACGACACATTTAATGACAGAAGTGCTAATAAATAGTAAAAACTACATCTTTCACTGCTGTTGATATACGGAGGGGCCATCTTGGTTCTATGGAACGCGGCATAATACATGAATCTATGTCACGATCAGATACCACGTCTCAAAAATATAATTTATTCGACTTTCACCCAGATAAATAGATTAGATTATCCCCTCTTCTTCGCCGCTCCAGAACAGTAGTTGTGCTGTTCTGCCACTGGCAAGTTCTATTTTTCGAGCAGTGAAGAAGTGAGTTCTGTTAGAGTAGCGTTTGCCAAAGCTAACTGAAAAAATGAGCTGTTTGGCAATATTTCACTCTGCAAAGTCCATGTGTACGTGTGTGCAAGACTTCAGCTTCCAGCTATTTAAAGGAAGTAATTGTTGTGTATTCCTAGATTTATTTATGTGTGTTTATTTTCAGTTAAACTAAAGATAATAAAAGAAGTTCTATGGCATTCATTCAACCTGAGCCAGGCCATAAACAATAATAGCAATCATCACTTCTATGCAGAGTGAGTAGCAGACAGCTGTTAAAATATGTAATAGAAGTTATTATTATGTTTTAATACACTGGTATTGGACTGGTACTCTATATTGGCCAATAAGCAAAGTCCAGGTATTGGTATTGGTGAGGGGAAAACTGGTATCAGGACATCTATTATGGGAATTGTTCCATCTGCCGGGATGGAGATGTTTTGTTTTTTCGGAGGAGTAGGAATTGTTTCCAAATGCTGACAATGTGGTTCAGTGGAAACAAGGGAGGAATTTTGTTGAGAGTAAACAAATCGGAGAGAGTTTGCAGAGAGAGCGTTACGAGGAGAGGGGAGTGATAACACTGAGATGAGAACCAGTGGCCTGGTGGTGATTTGAAGTTGGCAGAGGAAGGAATGTTAGAAAGAGGCTGTCATCAATCTGTCAATATTCTGCTTGTGTGAAAGAAGTTTTCCAGCAGCGAGGCCTCTCTGCCTTTCACCGTTGAAACAAGCTCCTCTGGCATTGGTGTGATGACTCCTGTTGTTGCCATGTGGATAAATGCTTAAAGTCATAGGGATCTTTACTCCAATGACTACACTGATCCTTCAATGGCCTGCAGTCATGCACAGAGGAAGAGCCCAAGCACCTGTTTGTGCACATGCAGTGTTCACATGCCTCCATGTAAACACACGGGCTGCTCTATTTTACCTGAAACCTCTTTGGGTACATGCCTCACATTCCTCAGATAACCCATTAAATGCCTCTGAAACACATGGCGTTCTGTTCACGCCTGTGCACGTATACGTTGAGTAAGTGTACACTCGCAGTTTGAACAAAGTAGTTCAGCTGTTTGAGTGTGAGAAGGAGACCTGCCATGCTGGTGTGTCCTGTATGTGCACAGACTGGCGGCATGTGTGTCCATCTGTCAGGAGCGGCGACCGACAGCTGTCTTTCCCACAGAGCGGCTCGGATGTTTGGACTGTCACATTCACCGCAGAGACAAAGCCGGGGCTCTCTGCTGAAGCCCGTTTCTCTTACATGTGTCATATGGATTCACCTAAATATTATATTCAGCTTTGATTGATTAGCAATCACAGCCTGATCAGTGACTTTCTGTTTGACAAAAATAGAAAATTGTGCATATTTACCTCTTCCACTTAATCTTCTAAATGTATCTGTTGCATGTTTTGCGATGTGTGGACAATAATTAGCTACGTACAAGATTTGCTGCCCCTATTTGTGAATATAAAGATTCTTCTTTTCGGCGTTGTTTTTTCTCGGGATGACTGTCTGTCCGTCCCATTGTTGTGAACACAATATCTTAAGAACCCCTTTTGGGAATTTCTTTAAGTTTGTTAAAAAACGTTCACTTGGACTCAAAGATGAACTGGTTAGATTGGTCAAGGTTAGACTGGTTAGTTCAAGGTCGCTTTGACATTATAAACCACATATTTTGCCTTGTGAACGCAATCCTCTGAAAACAATTGAAAACAAGTGAAGATTAGAATTTGGTGGTCAAATGTCCAGCTGGCCTCGCAAAACCCTTTTTTAGCATAGTGAACTTATTATCTTAAGAACACCTCAACAGAACTCATTCAAATTTGGCACAAATGTTTTGGACTCAGATTCACTGTTTAGATTTTGATGGTCAGAGGTCAAGGTTTTTGGTCTCTTGAATAAGCTATTTCAAGTTTGCTTTTCTGGAAGATCAAAGTATAAATGTATCTGCAAAAGCTAACAACATTCTCATCAGCACTATCTTTGCTTTGTGTTTACAGCTAATTGCAAATGTCAGCACTCCAACTCGTTAAACTAAGATGGTGAATATTGCAAACATTATAACCGTGTGAGCCTCAAAGATTGCTTGTTGGAAACAATTACCACTTTTTTATGTTATATTTTCATCACTTGACAGGTAGGGGATTATTTATACTTGGACTTTGAGCCCATGGTGTTAAGTTACCATCAGAACCAGCGTACGTAGACTGTAAACCTAATTGTAAAGCTCCAAAGGTTTATTCCGGTCATTATATTACACTGTGTGTACACGTGATGGCCTCTAAGTTCATTATTGTATTCACAGAAGAGGTTTATGGTGATTTTGTAGTTGTTGAGTGATGACGTGACCCAGTAATTTACAGCTTATGTGTCCTGAGAAGGATCAGAACGACATGTGGACAATGGAAACACAATAATCAGCTCTGACTCATGGGACTTGCTTGTTTGAGGTCCAATTTAGGCCTTTGTGAAGAAGTTCCACACAGATACCACTCAGTCTGCGATGTACCCATCCCTGCACGACACGGCCATATGCCGCTGAGTCACAGAGGGCCTCAATAAAAACCCCTCTGGTTCATTTCCTGAGTCCACCCCCCCCCTTTTATCTCTCCCTCTGCCGTTCTTCACTAAATCCCCTCCTCTGCTCTCCGTTCTGCAGTTAGATGAGAACAGGTGAAATGAGAGATTCGTGGAATCCAACCTGTGTGACTCCACCCAGTGTTTTAGTTTTTTTTCTTTTTTCAATGAAACGCAAGAGAGAGCGAAAGCACAAGCGGCTCCTGAGAATCAGCCTTTGTGCTTGTTCTCCTCGTTTTCCTCTGAGTGAAAACACACCTCTGTTCTCTGAGACAGAGGACAGAGGGGAGGGAAGACGAAACCGGCTTGAAAATGAAATTCAATTAGCTGCCAAAGCCTGTTTACTTGTGTATGTATATGCTCTGAACAAAAACCTTTTGCATGTGTAATACACAACAAGCAACTCTTTCAAACACAATTTGGGTCGTCAACACCACAGCACTGTCATGTTTCAGGAGTTGTGCAGTTTAACTCATGAAAGTGTAGAACTCGGATAAGTTTCATGAAGTGTTTGTGTTGTTTTGTGTTCTTACAGAAATGAGCGCGCTCGATGGATCAGCGGTCTGGGCCAGAGCATCAACAACAAGAAGAGTGAAGACCGAATCAGTGAGTTACACACACACACACACTTTAACGTGCTGCATCCACTGAGCCTCTTAACTTCTCCTAAGGCTATTGCACCACCTTGTGGCTGCTAAATGAAATGTCCCCCCCCCCCCTCCTGCTTTAGGTGCTTGTTAATTCAGATAAAATATATTCAAATAAGACCAGAGGACTAAAATAAAACACTCTCTTCTCGTTGCTGATTAATGTTTGTGTGTGTGCGCCTCCAGACGCCATGCAGATGGAGGTGATCAGGACGTACACAGCCAAGCAGCCGGATGAGTTGTCGCTGCAGGTGGCCGACGTGGTGCTGCTCTCACAGACTGTAGAAGACGGTGGGTGCCCCCCTCTCGCTCTTTCTGTAGCTGTCACTCTGAAGTATTTCTCAAATGTTCCCTGTTTCAGTCGCATCTTTTCATCATGCACTTCTATACACTCTCCTTTTCACTATTCATGTTTTCCACATGTTGGATGTGGTTTAAAATCTACACAAACACGCAGGGGCCAGAGGTCCTTTCCCTCTTAGTGACCATAGCAACTGCCTTTCATGTTATAGTACAGATTGTGCATCGAAAAACAAACAATTGCTTAAGTCGTCATGTCCATTTTTTTCCCCTCCCAGGCTGGTGCGAAGGTGAGCGGCTGCGCGACGGAGAACGGGGGTGGTTCCTCGCCGAGTGTGCCGAGCCCATCACGTGTCAGGTCACCATCGAGCGCAACATGCAGAGGATGGATCGCCTGCAGGGGCTGGAGACGAACGTGTGAGCGAGCCGGCTGCCTCGACCACAGAGGGCTTTTTTTCCGCAGCTGTTCGTGACCCTTTGACACAACAGTGAGCTGCCTTATGAAGTGGTGAACCCCGGACAAATGAGTTCAGGGACAACACGAGAGACCCGCCCGCTGGGACCAATGCGTGCGAGCTGCGGGGCTGCTGGGACAAAGATGAAGCCGTAATTCAGAGGTTCAACGCAAAGTCTGAGTTCAGAGCAAATGCAGAAGGAGGACTGATTTCCTTAACTGGTGCTCGGTCCTCGTGTGGGGGGGGGGCTGGTGGGTTTGACGGTGGGATCTGTCACATTCTCTAATTACCTGGTTGTTTGGGAAACGTCACACCCACGGCCAAAGTCCCTGAAGTTCTAAACCTTATTGTTTTTTTCCCAAACATATTTTTAAGTGATGTGTGAAGTAATAATTTAGACAACAGCACCACTGCTATCGGACATAAGGTGGAAGAAATAGAATGAAGACGACAGCAGCCTGATGTCTGGGAATGAGGCTCGGGACATGTAATCAGGAGCTCTGCCAGTAACAATGTAACTATGCGAAAGTGATATTGATGCAGGAGGGTGAGATTGGCAGCTTCTTTACAGTGTGTGGATTAAGTTTCATCCACACCGCTACGATTCAGTTTGACAACACATCTCTGTTGCTGTGTTTACGCCCCCAACACAACCCCACACTGGAGTTTTTTCGAGCACCTGTTTGGAAACACTACTGGTCCCATTTTGGTTTGAAAACCTCTGGGGCTGTGTAGGGTCAGAACGGAGAAGTTTGAAACAACGACCAAGTCAACTCACTGATTGGTTCACATTAGTCAAGACTCCACTACCACCAGTGAAGCCAGAATGTATTTCTTTCCACCATTCTCGTTTCTCATTCATAGTATTTTTCTATAAGTAAGCAACCGACTGCAGAGTAGACTATCTGCTTCCTGTTTAAACCGGCACTCGCATGCCCAGTGTACGTGAATGGTCACATGATTTGCGTTTCAGCGATGTTATTATGGACGAGCATAATTAATGATACAGAGCTAAAACGCATAAAACTAGAAGTCCCAACGATCCCTTAAATTCAATCAATATGCACAAAATTGTATAAAATATTAGTTCTCTAAACAAGCCTGATTTCTTTTATCGTGATCCATTATTTATTCCCCGGGAAATTAGTGAAAATTTCAAAAAAAATTCCTGGATCAGCAAAATGATCTGGATCCTCACACAAGTTCTTACCTGACTCATACAACGTCCTTCCACCAAGTTTCATGGTAATGGTCCTTAAAAACAAACCAACCAACAAGCGGACAGGGATGAAAACATAACCTCCCTGGCGGTGGTAACTAAAACATGGTCGTATGGATGCAGCTACTGGAGTGTTTCAGTGGCACCTGACGGCAAGTGAAAGTATTCCAGGGATTTTTACAACAGACATGTTGGTGTGTGTCGAGATGCAAAAGAAAGGAATGGACTGTTTGTCTAAAGAGGCAGAGGCACTTTGTGTAAATAGTCATTAATTGGATATAATTGAGAATTACAGTCATCTTGGAGGGATGATTTCATTTGTACATGTTAAGCAGAGGGGCCAAGTATCTGTTTTCCACCCTGCTGTTTGTCACCGGTTAATGTCCCCCTCATGACTCCCACTCCAAAGATTTGTGTCACAACTGCCATTATTCTCTCCATCCACTCTGATTTGTACGGCCTGAATTATTGCACACACACACACACACTTGATGCCAGCCAGAGGTGTATAAATAAATATCCCCCTTCAGGATTTATATGCGTGATGCTACAGAGGCAAACTGAAATTAATTTGCGTGTGCTGATGGGAAGAGACGGAGCAGCCCCCAGCCCCGGCCCGGCTTTTAATTTGATTGTCCACAGTGAGTCATCTTTTTAGTGTCCACCTAAAGGAAATGAATGGCTTCGGTCAGTCTGATGATAACGCCGTCCATCAGGCCCACCGCTCTGGCCCCGGCACCAAACGACAGCGACCACGACCGTCGAGCTACGTGAAGCGAGGTATGACAGAAGTGGGCAGAGCAGACAAAGCTTTGTATTTGCACTCAGGGAAAATGTAGCTCTGTGATACCACACGTCTCAACATGAATTCGTCTTTGCTTCAATCACTTTCCTCTTCTTGTAACTATTGTAAATCAACTGTGTACATGTAAATATGTAAAACAGCCTGAATTGTAACATGTTTTCCAAAATACAGATTTATATTGCAGAAACTATCCTAGTCGACCTTATTAATAAAAAAGCTTAATTGCCTGTCATGTTTCCTCATTGATCAATGTGACACATTTTTTTTTTCTCGAGTACTGCTGCTTGAAAATGACTTAACTTCTCTTCTTCCAGTAACTTTTGGAGCAATAAATCAGCCGTAAGCTTTCTGGACATTCAGCGGCACATTAATCAGAAATGTGCATAAATCCTCACCGGCAGCACTTTCACGGATATTTACGAGGTATCGGCTGTTAAACCAAGGGGTGAGCAACCGAGTGCGTATTTCAGGGTGATGCTGATCTCTCAGTTGTTGAATTCCTAAATTTCGGATGAGTAAGGCAAGTAAAACGATGCAAGGAGTTTTTTATCATACAATCTCTTTTTATTGCTCAGTCTGTTAAGGGACATTTGCTGAAAAACAAGAGTGTGATTTATCCAAAACAAAAAATGTACGAATGACACAATAAACAAAACAGCTATGGTAGAGTATTTGAACATGGATTGGTCCTTGCAGAATAACGACCAAGTAGACGACGACAGCAAACGGGAGTCAATCAAGTGCACGCCACCTTCCAGTGCTCCAGCGTCCAGAGAGCACTAACTCCAACCAAGCGGCGCCGTCAAGGAGGCCAGCTGGTTATCATAAATATCTCAACTAACCTCTGGGTCCAAGGATGCAGTCAGTCATTCCTCCTCTTTTCTAAAGCCAGCCAGAAAGCTGTCCACTTCTAATCATCGTCGTCGTCGTCATCGTCATTGAAGTGAATATGTGGCCCTCTAGGGGCCGACGCCCACGGTCTGCTATAGCTCTTAGTGCCGCCTATAGGCTTCTCTTGGGTGGTGATGAGATCTATGATGGCCGAGATGACAGCGCAGTCTTTGGACTGACGGTTCTGCCAGTCCACAGGCGCAGGGTTACGGATCTTCTCCTCCAGTAGAGAATCCAACTCCTTCTTTAAACTCTGTGGAAAAGAGAGGGAAGAGGCTGGTCAAATGAAGCTGTTTTCAGACATGAACCCTGGAGGATATCTGCACAATTGGGTCCGGACTTTCTCCAGAGTTTGCCTTTAACATATGATGAATGCAACAGGAAATTCTCCGGTTAGACGCGTTCACAACAGCACAGAAATCTCCAGAGCGTTGAGGCGAGGGGTGGCGCAGCAGGTAGAGGCAGGACATGATGTTTAAGTCTGCTGCAGATATAATTCTTTTTTGTTTATAGCGCATTGACTCCAGAATGGCTCGTACCACGAAAAAATCTTGAATCTCTTTGTCTTTCCAAGTTGTCAGCGTCCTCTACATGTATGACACCTTTTTTCATGCTGAGATATTTGTATTCTTTTTCTTTATTCATTTTTGAGTCCATGTGTTAAAAACACCTTCAACATGCCCACTCGCTCGAGGGAAAATCCTCCGGAGGATCTCCTGCTGTATTTTCACATGGGCTCATTCTGAAATTAGTTTTTACTTGGGGGCTGGCAGGAGAAAGTCCGGGGGGGTCTGACTGGGTCATTTGTTTTCTCACATACAGAGGTTATCTGGACTTCAATGCATGTCTGTAAACAGCTTTAATCTCACAACTGAGATGGGTTCATGTGAGTAATGCACTTGGCTTACCTTGACAAGGTGAGCGATTCGTGCCGGGGAACTGAAGACGATCCACTTGTCCACAGCGATGGTCTCCTGGCCCTCGTCCTTCTGGATTGTGATGTCGCCTCCGAAAAACAGCAGCGAGAACGGGGACACTTCGGTGCAGTCGTACAGGAAGATCTGGGGACGCACAGAGTATTACAACAAACATGCTCGGCGACAGGGAGCGGCATCATTATGACACACCATGCCCGACAGCTATTCTGTGGTGTGGGCTGAAAGTGTCCCATTAGTGAGGAGAGGCTGTGCGAGTCTGAAATGTGTTTCGTTGCCTCCGGGGTTTAGGAGAAATGTCATCTTGCCCCCGTCTGTGAATCTCGCTAACGTGTTTCACTTTTCAACATCCATTTCCTCCCGGTGCGAAACTGACAGCTGCGTATGTAGAATAGTTTGACTAGTGAAATCCAAAATGAAAAATAACAGATTTTTCTAAACAGATGCCGAGGTAAATTAATATTGTCATGCTTCAGGCAGACAATAGAATTGATAGTCTGTGTAATGCTGATCTGTGAGCACTCAAAAACTGCTTTAAGGTAAAAGCTACAGAGACAAAGCAGCAGGGCTCAAGTCAAACGAAACCTGTCACAGGAGAAGGTTAAAAAATAAGTGTCACAGAGAAGAAAGGTGAAGATGAACAAATGTTTTTTTGCCCCATGAATGCGTAATGTAATGGACCATGAGGGGCGAGTGTGTCACTGGAGGTAAAGTTTAATGTCATCCCTCACTTTCTTTCCTTCTTTCTAACAGCTTAGGTCTTCTACTTTTCTTTCAGGAAGCAACTGACCGTGACAATCTAACATAAGACACAAATTCAGCGTCTTGTGCCTAAAAGCACAAACAGACAATAAGAAGAAAAATGGTGGCAATAATGATGAAAATCCAGAAGAATATATTGTTCTTAATGGAGACGAAGGCAGCGAAGGCAGACAAAGGCGCGGAGGCAGCAATCGGAGAGGACATGAAAGGTGTTGTTTTGCCGAATAGTAACATTCACAAAGAGAGACGGCACAGAAAGAACAAAAGACCGATAGATGGGAGGGAGGGGAAAGGGGAGTGTGAAGGACAGAAGTGAGGGTGGTAGTCGGGGAGCTGCATTGACCGTTTTCGCCCGCCACCACCACATCTTACATTATGTCTGGACGCTTTGAAGCACAAGAGCCTTTGAGCAGGAGTTGAAAGGCAGCGTTTTAATCAAATATTAATTCTGAATAAAGCTGGCGTGGCTCCACTGCTAACCTTTAACCACGGGCCTTTCTTTCCACTCACATGAGGGCTTCAGGGGGACACACACAAAATCAAAAGGACATGCAAACACACACTCAAAAGTAAAAGCGCACAACATTGATTCACAGTGTTGAGATACAGCATAAAGCGCTCCTGTGACCAGTGGCATACTCACGCTGCTCGTTCTCATCTTGAGGTGGTAGACGAGCCACTTGTAGTTGAACTCTGTCTCTTCGGCGTTGACCGACTTCGGGTGGATATTCACCTTTCCATCAGCCTGGGTGTAGACCTTAACCCTGAGAAAGGAGAAATGTTACTGTGTCTGCACGGTGGGATTAGGTGTAATGGTAAAAGTCTTAATATTAATATTTAATACTATAATGGCGCACGGTAGAGGGCATCCTGGCAACAAGGCCCAACAGTCCCCATATGAAACCACATTTAAATTCAAGAACCCCATTTTCATTTGGATCTGCACCAAATTACAAACACTCATAAATAAACATTCCCTGAACATGCCAGATTTTTTCTGTGTGGCGGATCTACGATTTCTTCTAAATCCGATGCACGATTCCTGTTTCAATGTGGTGCAACCTTGAAGTCATTTGTTGTTTACTTTACACGACAGTAGATATATTTTGAGTAATTTCTGTAACAGTAGTTATTCTAACAAACCCAGATGAAAACACACAACCTTGGTGGAGATAATAAAAACAAGGTTTCATCAGCACCTGAATCTAAAGTCAGTCTGTACAGTAAAATAAGTCAATGTGGGCGATGAGGTTTGTCATAGAGCAGGAAGTATTGAATAAAACCATTCTATTTCTGCTGCTTCAAATTTGATATATTTAAACTGTCTTTTAACTTTAAGTCCAGTAATGTTTAATTGCAGTAGTACTCTGTGAAAACGCATCATCACAGAGTACGTTTTGTTGATTTCAGTCACAAAGTAATTCCAGAAACAAACTTTCAGATGCTTTTAGCTTGTTAAGACAATGCCCAAAGAATGCCTCCTGCCATTTTGGCACAAACGGTACAAAAGAGAAAACCGTGCTACCGTCTGCAAATCATCTCTTAACATGAAAGCTGTGTTACAAACTCCTGCGTGTCAACCAGACAGGGCTGATTACTTGACTGCAGGGAACAAACTGCTTGTACCAGACAGTCGACTGAAAAAACACAAACAAAAAGTGCCTCACCGAGCAATGAATTCATTAAATACTGCAGAGCTGCGACGCAGACACGGCATAAACTTGCAACTAACTTGGCATCACAGCTGCTATGGATTACTTGTGCAGAGAGAATGACCCTGGTTATTTTACGGTGCAAATGGATTTAAAGCTGCCACAGAGACAGACGAAGAAAACTGACAGCAGCGCTGTGCGAGAAACCGTCTCCCTCTCGCGCGCGTCTGTCTTTGCACACAGGTCACAGCCGCTGTCGATGACAGACGCCTCAGGGTGTTTCTATTATGACTGCATTGATCTTCAGCTGCAATCGTGCTTGTGTTGTTGACAGGTTTCCCAACATGGTCTCTGCACAGCCTAACAGGTAATTGCCACAGGACCCTTTACACAACTCTTACCTGAGAGCTCTGATATTGCAATTTCTTTTTGCCTACAGATCAATAACAATGCATTTCTGTGTCATGTACTGTGCAGCCATCCCTGTCTGTGAGTGCTACCCCCTCCCCCTTGGATCAATCGGCAGACTCACCCCGGCCTCTTTTTGCTGTGCGATGGTTTGATCATGGCCACCTTCGGGTACAGACCTGCGGCAATCACCGCTTTGATTAACTTCTCATTGTCTGAGGAACGAAGAAGGGGATGAAAAAAGAACAAATGAGCGCTGGTACATTCAGATGTCGCATTTTTCATTACTGCTCCACGGCTGATTTTAAGATTCATGAGGATGAATGTGTTCCGACAGCTGGATCGCACCCAAAAATACTTGTGTTAGTTACCCGAGTTGACATTAGATTTGGGGTCTCTGGGGTCCTTGCTGCTGACAAAGCCTGCATGCATCAGATGCTCAGCAAACTGACCCTTCATGTTGTGCAGCATCTGAATAATAAAAAGGATGAATTACTTTCAAAAGAGGCTTCATATCGTCCACTGCCCAGATAGAGGTCAAAATCAAAATATAGTCATGGACAACCCCTGGTTTTATTTTCAAAGCCTTTCAGCTCAGCCTGGCTCACCTGAAGAGTGTTGGCTGACAGGAAGTTTTCCCAGCAGAACTCCTTCTCATACCTGACACCGCGGCGTTTGGCTTCCTCCCAGCCCTGGACAATCAGTGGATGACAGATTCAGACATGGTCCTTTTATACAGCAGACATGCTATAGAGAGTTGAGAGATGTGGGTGGTTTTACCTGGAAGGCGTTGACAATGGTGAGGTGGTCACTCTTTGAGTTTCTGGACAGGGTCCTTCTCCTCATGTCTGCCATCTTCTCTTTACCCTGAGAGAGGGACGTAATAAACACTGATGCTGTGAAAAGTAGTTTTTGGTTAGGACGGTTTCTAACTGAGCTAGATGACTGAGACATATTTCATCGGCATTCATGGTGAGAGCTGGTTTAATTCTCTTGAAGCTTTCTATTGTATCTCCTTTCACACAGGATACAATGGACCATCCCTTACAAAAGAAAAGCAGGTAATACTGTCCCACAATGCCTTGCGGCTGCAAGAGGGTGGCTGCACCAGGGCAGAACAATGTAAATGTAGAAACAGAGCAGAGGATCTGCTTTACTCTTGTAATAAGATCTGAAGCGTATGGAAACCCCTGCATGATTGACCGAGCTCCAAAATCCATAAATATAGATTTCTTCTCTTCAAATTTCTGCAGTTAGGAAAAAATCTTTAAGATCAACCACTGAGTCTCTTGTTACAATACAATTATCGCAATGATCACAAATGTGATTTCACCAAATCCCCTCTATTGGGGAATGCACCAAAATAAAAATGTCTCTACATAACAAATTTATATTCTATATCCCTGCTGATCATTATTATTTAAATGTTACTGGCTCAAATTTTGTTTTCAACAGCATTTATTTTGTAGTTACTTCTGTAACTGTTGGTTAAATGTTAAATCTGCATGAACTGATTTTGTTTTGGACAGAAAAACCTAAATTGAAATGTAGGTGCACATTACAGTTGTAATTAAAAAGAGTTTGTCACTGTACTTAACTTCCATATTATGTGAATAAAGTTGGTTTTAAGAAAAAGCCTCGTTCAAGTGCAGTCTGATATTCATCGCACTGAAATATCTGTTCCTAACTTTTTTTACTTTTCAAAAGCGGACAAAATTTAAGGCCTATTGCACAATTAAAACAGTCAGAAGTTTGAGTGCAGTGATGTGTTGAAGTGCGCCTGTGTGTCGCTGCTTTCAAGCCTGTGAACTCGGTGCCCTACCAGGGGTATGAAGAAAGGGTCTTTGAAGCTGAGCGAGGCGGCGATGGTGAGCACGGGGTCGAGGCAGCCCAACAGAGCTCCGAACAGGATCAGTTTGCCGATGTGAGGCTCCACGGGCAGACGAGCCAGGTGGAAACCCAGCGCTGTCAGGTTCTCCGAGTGGTCCAGGGCATTCTAACACACGATGTCATCAACAAAAAACAAAACAAAGAGAACAAAACGTTTAGTCATCTTCAGCTCTAAACAAGGTGTTTCTAAAATAACCACAGGAAAAGGAGTGGGTATCCCAAAAGTCAAAACACACCGCTTTGTTAAAGTGGAAAACATCAAAACCATTTTAACAGAGCAACAGGTTCAAGAAGTCACGGTTCTCCCAGAAGGCCAGAGTAGAAGGATGAGTTTCCATGTTAATTAAGTCTTCTGAAAATGTCCAATGCTCAGTTTCTAAATTGTCAGATCCAAGTGCTGCTTCCTCAACTGATTTCCATTGTGTTTAGACCTTATTAGTGTGAATTAAAGCTAAACGTTTTATCTTCTTACCCTTTGTAATAAGTACAGATGAATTAAATGTTTCTATTTTCCATCTCTTTCCTCCACTAAGCTTCCTAAAATGCTACAGTTTCCAGAAGGCTATTGTTCTCCTGCTGCCAGCTTTGTAGATTTTGGTAAAACAGTAACAATGTATGGGTTTTTAATCTTAGGTGTTAAATTCATGATTTTGGACTATAAACTGGACAACACAGTTTGTGTGTGATTTGGATTTTGTGAAATTGTAAGAATTTTTTCTTTTTTGGCAACTTTCTGACATTTCATAGAGTAAATGACTATATGAGAAAGTATAATTGCTACTATTCGATCATGAAAATGTTGGTAATTATAGGTCCTGGTTTGTCCTTTTATATTATAAAGCAAATTTGGCTGAAAGAAGACGATGTGAAATACAACACATGTTTTTTGAATAATCTCTCATTCTTACCAAGTCCACGAGGTTCTTGATGGCCAGACTGATGGCCCTCTCAGTGGGTGGGTCGGGGGCTTTCTCCAGGAATCGAGCTATAGACCCGAGCTTCAATATCTAGGTAGGACACAAAACATCAAATTTCTTTATATACAGATAAAAAAAAAGAAAATCACATCTAAATTCTAAAATTACATTCCTTTCTAAGGGGAGTAGTAGTCCCTAAGGAAAAGGGAATAAGCACAAAGTGGTGGAAGACACTTAATTGTGAGCAATACATGGATAAAGGAAAGTCTACTGCGATTAAATTATATTTCTGTTTAAAACAGCGTTAACCACATTGAAATGCTCCTCTAAGTGCTCGGCTGAGCACAAAACACCCGACTGTCCACATTCTCTAAAAGTGTATTCATTTTAACATCAAAAAGTGATTTTTAAACACACCAATCATCTACGTGCAGCAAACTCAAGAGTAAGGAAGCCACCGCACTTCTGTGTCTGACTAACAGGACGGTGTTGGAGTGTTAATGCATTCGAGAGTCTGCTCAGGGTGAGCACGTTGACAGTTTTTCTCCCACTTTAAGGACAGCCTGATGCATTAATCCACCTCTCACCCACTTGCTTAAAAAAAAACACATCACACACATCACACACATCAAGTGTACACACACTCAAAAACATCCGACAGCGCCAGTGGAAGATACACACTCGAACGCATTTCCAATAAAGCCGGTGGTGAGAGCAATCATTGCGAACATTAGATCTGAGTGAACTTTGGCTTAATGTTCCATTAGCACGGGTTGAAACGTGTCTGAGTGGAGCGTGAGGATGTAAAAAGAGAAAGCAAAAACCAGCAAGGGAAAATATTGTAGCGAGCAAAGAAGAAGAGCAACTGTTCACGTAGCAGAACGAGGCTCCGAAGAGGGGCGATTATGTTGTCTGCAAAAAGAGCGAGAAAGAGCTGGAGAGCAAGGGGCATGAGTCAGCCCAGGATGTTCATCCCGAGTTCTCATTAGGCAGCAGAGGGTGTAATTCAAGAGGAGACCAAAAGCAGCAGCTCTGTCCTCACAAAACCCATTCACAGCAATGGTGTCCTCGTCTCAACTCCTCGAGCAACACCTTTTTCTTCCCCTGTGTTATTACGCCTCGCTATTTCTCTCCACATGCACAACCTTAATCTGCAGGCACAGCTCCTCCAGCGGTGTCCTCATAATTTCGGGTAATTGATAGGCGTCCAGCAGGCTGGCCCTGAGACCGTTGTACAGATGATAGCACTTCCCCGGGCGCACTCTGGACATGAGTAGAGAAGAGGAGAGTTGGGAGGGGGGGGAAGAGGTTATTGCAAGAGTAGCTTTGGCAAGGGCTTAATTTAAAAGCAATGGGATGGAACTGCACACAGTAAGCAGCTCCTGCTAATTGGGCCTCGCTCCACTTTGATGTCAGAGCTTCGCCAACAGAACAGACGTCTCGAGTCACAGACTGGAAACAACCTGGGAGTGACTACACCCAGCCTCTCTCTGTGTTTACAGATGGGAGGGCAGGAAGGAGTGGGAAGATGGGAAACACTGCTGCAGAGCTGAAGTGACAAATAGAGGGAAAAATAATCCTCGCAGATTTCGCATTGCATACCCAGAGGCACTAATATGCCCTCTTTATAAAAACACCAAAACCCCCAGACACACCTGCCGGCGCGTCCTTTCCTCTGTTTGGCGTTGGCCAGGCTGACCCACTCGGCCGTCATGGTGCTGATGTTGTTGTTGGTGTCAAAGTTGGTCTCCTTGATCTTTCCTCCATCAATCACATATACAACATCCTCTATGGTGATGCTGAGAGGAAGAGAGCGAAAAATGGGATGAATTAAAGAGGAAATCAGACATCAGAAAAGATATAAACTTCAAAGGACTTTGTCAAGAACACTTAGGTCTCACACACAGACACACAAACATTCAGAAGTAAAAATAAGATGTTGCTCTTTGGTAGGTTTAGAGTCTATATTTAGAGGAGGGATGTGATGAAAGTGCAGACAGCTTCTTAATTTGCTCAGTTGGTGTGTGTGTGTGTGTGTGTGTGTGTAGCTCTGTGAATGCATAAACAAATTGCCTGTCAGAGTCAGTGTGTTCCATCCAAGCCAATATGACAGTATTCATTATCGATGCAAGAAACGTATGCTAATTAGCCCCAAATCCGCTGTTTCCATGAATGACTGGGACCTACAGCATTACACTCATACACACCAACTACACACAAACAGGGAATGTGACAGTTTCACGGCTTATTTTTTCCATTTCTTGTCTAAACAGAAAGTAACAGCCAAAAATACATTTCAAAGGGAGGAAGCAAGGACACACACACACACACACACACACACACACACACACACACACACACACACACACACACACACACACACACACACACACACACACACACACACACACACACACACACCTGGTCTCTGCTATGTTGGTGGCAATCACTATCTTTCTAACTCCAGGAGGAGGCCTTTTGAACACCTGAGAAGAGCGAGGGAGACAGATGAGATCAGACTTTTCAGATACTGACAAAAAGTGAATACAGGAGGAAGATGAGCAGACGCCGAGATTGACACAGTCACAGAGAGACAGACGGGGAGGGAGACAGGAGAATGCTGACCTGCGTCTGATTTACGGTGGGCATGAGGGAGTGCAGGGGGATGATAACGAACCGGTCTGAAACACAACAGGACACAAAAGAAAGAGTTCCGTCAGCAAAGGGTGCAAACATAGACACAAGTGCTAGTGTGTGCGTCTAAAAATAACCATGAACAACCTGGTAAATATTGATAATAAATCAAGTTACCAACATTAATTATTCTGTTGAAATGAATATGCGAGTGTCAGCCATGTTTACGATGTGATAGACCAGAGCAATCTCTCCAGGCAAAGCACATGTGACTGAATATAATTAATTGTGGATGATAAAATCATATGTATTAAATTGAAAGAATTAAATGCTAAATTGCAGACCTTGAAGTTTCTGTGGGTGGTAAAAGGCCAGAGCTCACCTCAAAATAATTACCTATAATAATTATTTGTTTTAGATACTACAGAATTATGACATATGAATATTGTCTAGTTATTTAAATAAATACAAAATATAGTTCTGAAATCAAATTAATATAAAAAATTACATTTTCTTTTGATTAACTAATCAATTAATCTTGGTCTGCAAATGATTATTTTCATTATTGATAAGTCTGTCAAATATGATTTTGAAAGTCAATGATTAGACAGGCCTGAAGATAAGATATGTGACAACTTACTGTCACATACTACAAAAACCTGTATGCACATCACATAGGTGTGTTACTATGTGTGTGTACCTGATCTGAACATCTGCTGAGCCATGAGCAGGTCATTGAGAGTGCTGATGTTGTCCCAGCCTGGGAGGAAAACCAGGATCGCTCCTTCCTGTCGAAAAAGACGTGACAACACATAGAAGTTGAAACACACAAAACCAGCAGGGTTTCAATAGAAGATAAGGAAACCAACAGAAACCAACAACAAAAACTGAGCCAAGTGAACAAGGTGCCCGTGTCCTGAGAGGAGCTGAGCGGAGGCAGATGGAGACGACCTCCACATGCAGCCAAACAATGGTCCCCGACACTCACTGCCAACATCATTATGACAACACCTCCTTCCCCCTCCAGGGCATCCCCTGCTTCACATTAACACTGGGACACACTTGCTTTATCTCAAAACAGCAAAAAATTAACAAAATAAAAAACCTAAAAACATGTTGTTTAAAAAGAATAATGTTGGATAGAAGGTAATATTAATAGTAAAACTTTGTTTTGCTACCCATGATCCGGAAAAAACTCAATCAACATTGAAATGGATCAACATGATACAGATATATACTTTTCAAATGTCCAAATCCAGATTAACAATGCTCTAAATTGGACTAAATCATGTAGGATGCTGGCAATCTTAGAATAACCAGCTCAACAACACAATAAAGTCGTGTAAACATCCTCTACTATTTTCAATTTCTTTAAAATAGTCAAACTCCTCATCTGACATTTTCTGATAGGAAACACATCTCAGCAGAAACATTACAATGCAGAATAAGATGGAACCACTGGAAGCATTCAACATAATTCTGATCTGTATTCAGATCGCTACCAGATGCATTGCTCCTCTGTGATGATGTTTGTGATGCACGTGACCTGAACCCTTTGATGACCCACATCAACCTGTGGCCTTCTATCAGACAATGTAAATGTAGGTTGCAGTTTATGACCGACACATACAGATGAGATTGTTCACAGCAGAGCAGCTACAAACAACTCAGTGTGCATTTTGCTGAATACAAAATTTGCTCAGACATTAAATATTGAAGCATATTTGTCTTCAACAATATTTTCACAGCACAGATATTGAACTAAAGGCTAATAATTGATTAAGAAGTTCTAAACTTCTGAAACTTGACCAAAATACAATTTATCTATCATCATCAATGGGGAAAACTTTGTGAGGATTCTGTTTCACCACATCAAAGACCTATATTTAAACAAAGATAATTCTCAGGATGATATCAAGCTCGTATAAAATAACCTTGTCTTTAAAAGAAGGACTATTCTATTCATTTCCTGAGAGGAGATGAGAGAACACATTAAAAGCAGCTTCAGGGCCCTGAGCACCGCTGCCTTTTAATTAAAGCTAATTATTATTACCAGAGCTCAAACACTGGTACCCATGTGTTACTGTATGTGCGCGTGTTAATGATTGTGCATGTGTACGTGTGTGTGTGAATGAGGGAGGCGGAGCAGCAGAGGAGCAGAGAAGCAGAGAAGAGCCTATTTACAACCTGACGGAGACACACATGCAGCACAGACAGAGGCTCTGATTAATTCCAACTAAAAATCAAGTAACAGTACAGTTGGCTCTGTTGTGTTGGCCCACTATTTAGCACATCCACACACCAAAAAACACCCACACACGCCGTTGCACCTAGTAGGTGCTCATTATTGCCTCGGTGTCAGCCCCCTAGGTGTCTAATCACAGGCCCCTGCAACATAATTAACCAATCATCACACTCGAAAGCCCAGCAGACCGCCTCCCCCATCCTCGTCTCAGAGGAGCAGTCACGGCGGATCGGCCGCTTCCCTGTCAAACCATTTGACAACGCCACGGCAAATCAGCTGGTTGACTGGCTCAGGGCGGCCGTGACTGATAGAGATACAGCTTTATATGAGAGGGGATAATTATTCTGTCTATCTGTGTTAGTCAGTCCTCATTCTGGCCCCGTCTCTTTGTTCCGATGTGTCTCTCGTATACACAAACACACGCTTCATTTGGGAAACAGCAGAAAAAGTGAGAGAAAGTTGTCCCATTTATTCTCCAGCACTGAATGTTTGTCTGCTCCATTGTTCAGGTCTGTTCTCACACATGTTTGCCACTGGTGTGAATGACTAGAAACAGCAAGAGGATAACACGAGAAAGATGCTGCTGCAAAAACATATTTGAATTTACTGAAACTGTAACTATGTATTTTTTGTGTCGATGGATTCTACCCAAATAGTGTTTGCTCGAACAACCCAAAACATACATAAAAAGAGCACGAGGCACATCTGACGTGGTTGACATTACAGTCCACATTATTCTGAATTGAGCAACGAAAAGATGAGACAAATTAACAAGAACTGGGAAGAGAAAAAGAAAAAGGGAGAACTAACTTGAAGCGCGTTGGGAGAGCACGTTCTGTTTGATCACTCGTTATCACAGATCTGCTGCCAGGACCTGTTATTTCATGGAGCTGCTCTGTGATTGGAAGCCAGTCCCTCTTGTTTCTTTCATTTGCTACAGCCAGGAGTAAAACTGAACTTCTCTCCTTTTGTTATTTACTTTTATTGGATCTGAAATCATCCTCCACTGGGACCACTGCTCTGTCTGCCTCGTCTAGGATGGAAACTTTGGGAGATTTATAAGCCGATGAAACACAAATCTTAGAAATCCAAAAGCAGGGTTTCAGCGAGACACCACTCGGACACACACAGACGTAGTCTCCCTGGATGAGAGTATACTTAAATCAAAAATCTGATTTCTGAAAAAAGACATCCGAGATTAAACTCACCTCATCGTTGAGCACAATGTGACGGATCAGTGTCAAGATAAGCTCCAGGTCAATCTTGTCATTACCGTCCAACATCTCTACTGTAGAAATCGTGTTTTCAGAGTATCTGGGAAAATATAGACAATCAAAGAATAAGTAACATGAGAATCATACATTTGCAGACAGACTTCTTTTTCTCCACTGAAGCTCTGTAATGGATCTATGGTGAACCCTGAATCATGTCAATTACGTTTGAGCACAAAATAATAATGCTGGTAATAATGGGTGACTCATACTAATCGTATTGGAAATCTTGACATCTTTAAAATGTATTATCTTTATATTCTGGCTCTAGTGTTTGGATTTGAACTATTGTTTTGTCAGAGACATGAATATGGAAACTCTTCCCTGGGTATTGCCTTTAATGTGAGATTGACAGGTCATTAATGAGCTCATCAGAGTTGAGAGAATGGACACTTGTCATCGCTTATGTAGGAATATCACGGTCCTTGCAATCTTCAACATAAACTTTTCATGCAATAAAGAAAAACAAATATTTGTATTCAAAGGCCATTCCCGCAAGTATGAACAAAATGTATTTCTGTTATTTTGTGCATGTGAAGTATTTATATTAAGTCTTTTTTAAGTGTACAGCACAAACATATCTTCTATTTGGTTAAATACTGGGTTGAATGTAGTAAAATGTATTTAACATTTTCATAATAAAATAAAATGTAGCATCAAGATAAAAAGCACAGCACATAGCATTTACAACAATTTAAAAAATATTTAAAGTTAAATCTAAAATTTCAATTTATATATATGATATATATGTCTTTAGGTTTTCAAATAATAGTGTAAACGATAGGTTCACAAAAGCTTTGAGTCACAGCCGTGGTAAATGGCTCCTTCCTAACACTGCCGCTGAATTATAGTTTGGCATCAAGGTCTTACCGTACCTGCGTAGAGCGTAGGAAGACAGTGTGTGGGTGCACACAATGTCGGACGTGATCTATAGTTCTGCCTAGAGCTCTGCCCACTGACTGCTGTTGCACTGTAGGGTCATGACATTGTGCTCACCTGTTCTGCAGTGTGCGTTCATAGCAAGGCCAACTGTCCTTGTATTCTGCCTCTTTCTCCTCCTTCTCAGGTCGGGAGTTCTGCCCCTGCCAAAAGCCTCTCTTCCATGAGGGCCGACGGTCCTGATTCTGGGGGCGGTACCTGAGCAGGGAGGCACCAAACAGTTCATTTAAAACTAAAGGGACATAGTGGCTGCTTTTGTATTTGTATGGGTGTGTTTGGGAGTAATGTTGTCCCACCTGGTCATCTCTAAAATGTCCTCAAGTAGGAACTCTTCCACTGGGAAAGTTGAACCGGGGATGTGAACCATTGGACAGTTGTCTAAAGGGAGTTAGACACAGTCAGACACAGTCTAAACCAATTAAACTGCAACAGCTGAATAAAGGATAGTAATGTCACTTTGCGTACCAAAGTATTTGGAAAACTTCTCTGCGTTGAGCGTGGCACTCATGAGGATGACGTTGAGATCATCCCGGAGGGCGAGCAGGTCCTTCACGATGATGAGCAAAACGTCCGACTGCAGGTTCCTCTCGTGGATCTCGTCAAGCACCAGGTGACTGATGCTGGACAACAAGCTGACAGTAGGGGAAAAATAAAGAGGTAAAAGGTTTAAGTCTAATGGATCAACGGGAAATCTGATTGGCGTAGAGGCTGTTTGTCCTTAATAGGCCTGAAAATGGCAATTCTGTGTCCGGGGTGTGGGTGTGTATTTTTCAAAATATTTGTCTTTGTTCACATTTTGCTGTATAATGTTTGAACATGGAGCATTTCTTGTATTTTTACATCATTTGGTTGAAGTCATATCTTGAGCAATGGAACCAGGGAATTTGGATTAAAATCTACACCCATTTCAGACAAGAGAATTGCCAATGACAGTTTTTCGTCACTTTTCGAAAAATCCCATAACTTTGGGAACTGAACTAGAAGTTGAAGAAACCAATTTTGTGTTCTGTGCTTATATGTGAAGCATTAGTCTGCAGCGATAAGTAAAAAGTGTCCGTGGGAGTGAAAGATTTACTGCATCATAGTCACAACAAAACAGATGAGTGTAGACATAGCTGCAGCCTATATGGACTGTCAGCTTGTAAGCCATCTGCAATGTAAATATACTTCAATGCCAAAAAGTTGCAGTGTTTTTTGTCTGACAACTGTGTACCTAAAAAGGACTCGCTGGAGTCGTGCCAATTCTGAAAGAGCACGAAGCAACACAACAAGAGAAGCTGGCTCCCTCACTTAGTCTCTGTGGTTTTTCTGAAGACACTCAGAATGCAAGGATGCGTGTGCAGGGATGAGTCAACGGAGCGAGTGCGTGTGCGTGTGTGTGTGTGTGTGTGTGTGTGTCCCATACTAATGCTTCTTCTACAGTGAGTAGAGTCAACAACAAATCAATAGGGATAAAACGGAGTGACAGACACAGAATAAGAGAGTGGACGAAGGACACCTCGAATAGAGACACAGAGGAAATGCAGA
The DNA here is from genome assembly GCF_022539355.2 of Hippoglossus stenolepis. Lineage (NCBI taxonomy): Eukaryota > Metazoa > Chordata > Actinopteri > Pleuronectiformes > Pleuronectidae > Hippoglossus > Hippoglossus stenolepis. The sequence continues at coordinate 9,664,463 of NC_061486.1, read as the reverse complement.
GAAGAAGAAATGCTGTGGACGAGATGTGACGACGATTATGAAGCTGGGGGGGGAGACTCACGGGTCTGAGTGAAGCCACTGAAGAATGATGCCAGTTGTACAGTACAGGATCGAACCTTGTTTCCGTGGTAACCGGCTGAGAAACAGAAGAAGGAAGAAAAAGTTTCAGAAAAATACTTACAATTTACAAATTGACATAAGTAAAGCACAACAGATGTTGCCAGGATGATTTTTCTTTGTTGTTTTTCCTTCATTTGTGGGTGTTAATATGAAAGACTTTATTCATGTTCACCCTCCACTTCCATTGTTGAATTACAAACACACTTTTTTCCTGTTTTAGGTTTGTTATACACATTATCTAATCGCAGCAATATCTGCACACAAAGATGTTGCTATAAAATCTCAATGATGTGGAGAATGCACTGTAATGTGTAATGCAAGGCACTTTGTGTTCACACCAACTTTATAACATAATAGTCGGTCACAAAAAGTTTATCCAGTGAACAGTGCTCATAAAGTAACGTCTCATTTACTTCAATGTCAACCAAATATGACACATCTAAAAAATTAATTACACTGACAACTGAATCACATTAACGTTTGTTGAATAATTAACGAAAGTGATAAACATTTTAACAGAACTTGGAATAATTTCACTTGGAGAAATAAGTATAGCAACAATATTTTTTTTATGAGGCAACTCCTCCGAAACAGGGTTTTTCAGTATATCAAATCAAATATACTTTATCGTGGGGAAATCTTTCTTGGGCCAAAGTGCTATAGCAGCTGCAGAACAGTACATTTTACAACAAACAACAAAAACTGGTACACAAGGACATATCGTGTAAGACACAGAATAATAATGCTGAATAAAAGTGAGCTGAATATTGCACCTGCCCTAAAAACACTAAAAGGATATAACGCATAAAAGATGAAAAACAAAAACAGGCATTAAACCTAAAAACCAGAGTGTAAACTTTGCCAGACAAAGTGCAAAAGCTTATTGAGATACATGGCTGAAGCAAGACGTTTCCTTATATATTTCCACTGTATCAACACACAACATAAAGAGTTAAAGAAAAGCTAAGAAACAAAAAATATGACAAATTAGTCCTGAGAAAAATATTATGTTACATTTGCAATGATAGAGATAATAAAAAGAACACAAACACAATAAATAATAGTAAAATTGAGTGAAAGCAGCGTTCCATCCTAACAAGGGTTATAACAAGCATGTTTATGATAGATGGTTCCATTATAGTTATGTATGGATGGGTGGGTGGAAGGATGGTTAATAACTTTCAAATGAAAAGAAACTGAAGGAAAAGCTTGCCAGTGGCCAAACGCTGCCTGGATCTGCTGAAAGAAGAGCTGCTAGATCAACTTCTCATTCTTCCCACTGTCTGTGCAATTTATGATTTTGTATAATACAACATTACCCACCAGAAGGTTTGCTGAGTCATTAGTTAATTAATCACAAACTAATTGAATTTGTTGTAAAAAGCAAGTACAAACTTGAATCAGTTTTATCACAAAGACCCATGAGACACGTCCTCAGGCACAAACCGTAAGACTCAGTGCAAGAAGATGTTTCATCAAAATAATAAATGTTAATGACTGTGAACAAATCCCATGTCTGAGATAAAACATTATGAATCTGATATTTACTCTACAGCTCTCTACTTTATCGTTATTTTTAACCCGCCATCGTTTGCTCGTTTGCAGCGAATACACATTTAATGCAATGAGCGTCTGCACTGACTGAGTTCCCTGCAAATGTGACTGAAGCTGGCAAAATACTAAATCAAATGTGTTCTAATTACTCACCAAGAGTCCAACACCTGAACAGTAAAGACTGTAGAATTGTGTACTTTTATATATTAGGTTGCTAGGTGACATATTAATCACAAATGCTGTAACTTGATGGAATTACCTGAGATAATAGAACATGTAAAGACTCCAAAGTAGAATTACCGCCCAGTGGCTGTACGCCTCCGCTCATTCTTCTGTCAATCCTTTCACTTCTCTTGTATCAGTCTCCTTTCATATGAGTTGTGTTCTTTCTCTCTCTCCTTCCCGCATCTATTTCATCCTCTCTCATGCCTTCTATTCATTGCATATAATTCACTTTAGATTGCAGCCCCCTGGCCCTATAGATCCCGGTAACTCTCCACTTGCGTGGTCTATTTGCCATTGAAGGGCCTTTCTCCTCGGCTTTGTGCATCTCTTCCTACGCGATCATCGTTCCCATCTAATTCTCATATCTCCTTCAAAAAAAATAATTTCCTGTGGTATTCATTCATCCTATATATTTCTATTTTCATCTTTGTTTCGCCCTTCCATCAAGAACTGCCTTTGAAAACAAAATAAGACACAGTCTGATCATCATTCTGGAGGCCATCACTTCAATGTAACCTTGTTGATATTCATTAATGGCTTTGTAATGTCTAGTGATAGAGGAAAGCAACACTTTTAATTGTTTTAAATCAGAAACAAACATCTGAGAAGTTGGTACTAATTCAAAGTTTGGAACTAAACCAGGAAAGACATAGAGAAAGTTTTTGTGCTCGAACAATCTTCCCAATAACCCAAACAATGGTGACTTTACAGAACTTAAAATGTATGCATCAACATATGTCTGTTAAGACTTCCTTACCTCTGTAGGCGGATTTGGTAACCAGAAGAATTTCCATTCCCTACACTTTCAGCCCTCTCTGCTGATACACGCTCTGCTACCTAAGATAAAGCACAAACACACAAATAATGTAAGAGCAACAAAAACATTTAGTCCCACAGAGTCAGACTTGAAAATCGTGCAGAGTACATACAGAGATGGCACTGATGCGACGAGGCTGCGTGCACACGACCCGGCACATCGATCCCACGCCTCTGTTGATGTAGTCATCCAGGATGAATTGGGTGACTTGCGTGGTCTTTCCACAGCCCGTCTCCCCACTCACAACCAGGACACGGCTAGAGTTGATCAGCTCCACCAGCTCCTGTGGATGGAAGGAAGGAGGCAGATGTGAGAAAGTGGAGGGATAATGGCACGAGGAGGAGGAAAGGGGTGATAGTAGCTGACAAAAAAGTGTCTTAACCATATATGTGATACAAAATTTACCTCTTTTTTCCGGTAAGAAGGTAGTTTTTCCCTGAATTTCTGCAAACAGAAAAATAAGCATACATTTAATAATAGTTATGGAAAACCGTAAAATCAAGAGCAAATGTTCTACTTTTATAACTAAGGTATGGGACATATGCAAACGTCTGCACTATTCTAATAAACACAGATGAAACAGATTATATCTAGTAGCAGTTCTATAATTCCTCAGATGTGACAATATTTTGATACTGTGACAGACTTTTAAGACATAACATGGTTTTACAGAACATTATGAAGACTGAGATACTATTTTTTCATGAGACAGAGCCTTATTCTAAATTAGGGTCTTGTACTAAACTATTTAGATCTGCAAGCATCTGTCGTCCTGTAGATCTCAGAGTAGCCAAAGTAGCACAGCAACAAATGATTGCAAAACCAACTGGCATGTGTTATCAATCATTTAGACACGGCTGCTCTCTGCTCTTCATCATCTCCAATATGTTCCACTGCACACTCCACTTTCCATTGCTTTCGTAACCCCACACAAATCACAGTGCAACTTTGATCATATCATATTTTCGTGAGAAAGAAAATCAATTAACTTCGACATTCCAGTCAAACATCAAAGTCTTTTGGCACTTGATAGTAGTTGTTCTACTCACCAGCATTTCTTTGTACTTTGGATCTGATTTCTTGCTCTGCAGATCTCTCTGTAAGAAATCGTCCAGTGAACTATCTCGGACTTTTTCTTGGAATAAGAATTCTACATCCTTGTCTCTGTGTCTCAGTTTCTCTTTCTCCTCCTTCTCCTCTTCCTGGGGCTCGTCATCATCCCATGTGTCTGGAGTTTCATCTTTGGCGACTGCTGGAGTTAAGTTACTAAACAAAAACATGTGGAACGAGTGGATATAGTGGGTCAGCCGACAATATTTGTTATTCTGCAATTCTGCAATTCGGTCGAGTCATATCTTTCTAAGCATGCATCTAAATTGTTTACCGATGTTTCTTGTTAGCCGCTTTCTTCTGGCCCGAACTGACCTCTTCTTCCTCCTCCTCAGATGTGGAATCTATCTCCTGTTTTACCTCTTTGGGCAATTCTCCATCAAAGTAACTGCACACACAGGTCATACACATGTTGAGAGACCTACACAATCTCAGCCAGAAAAATAACAGTTCAGGCATTTTTCCTTTCCTGCTTTATCACAAGACAGAAACTACACTGTGCACATCGTAAATGAAAAATCTCTGCAAGCTGTTCTCACCAGTGACTACTTCTGTCGGCATCTGTTTGCCAATTATCAGACGTAGAGGCTCTTGCTCCCCTGCTGCCTCTCTCCTGACCAGGGTGGTCATTCTGGACAGAATTTAGCAGCTTGGTAATGTGCTCCTCTCTGGCCTCATCCATCTGGACCACCGCTCGCTGCACACAGTCAGGAAAAGGGGAAGGTTCAGCGACAATCTTGCAGATAAAGTAACTGAATGTAATACCAGGGCTTGGTTTGAAGCAATATGATGTCCAGATATCATTTTGATCCCACGGAAAAATCCCAATATAGCACAATATTATTTACTTGACTGTTTGCATTTTAGTGACAGGCAGCTCCTTCAAAACTTTGTGACCTCTGTTTTGAAATGTTTTTATACAATAAATCACAATTCAGAAAAGGTGTCCATTGTTTTGGCCGTAGGAGACCCACTGAAATTGTCATGGGACAAGATGAGTCAGGATGTGGTGGATTTACAAAAAAATCTGCCCCAACCTCTGGACCTATTCTATCCAACCTGGCAGACATTAATAACTCAGTGAGTAAATAACTGTCACCTTCTTTGGAACCTCTGTGTCTCTCTCATATCTGTGGTGAACAGCAAAATTATTACACTGCTAAGGATTTGATCTTTTCATTGCTATTTACTGTATTTGTTTGTATTTGTGTTTGTCCGTTTGTCAGCAGGGTTACTCAAAAACTACTGAACTGATTTTAATGAAATTTTGCAGAGGGGTGGTGCATGAACCAAGGAAGAACCCACAAGCAGATCCAAACAGAGAGCAGGTTCCAGGGATTTGTTTTTCCACTTTCTTTAATATGGCAAGATAGGGCACCCTTCTAGTTGTGTTCAACATTGTTAATATGGAAGAATCGCTAACTTTCATGAAACCACGCGAGAGTTTACAGTCTCACAGACACTGTAAACATGAGATCACAACCCAGAAAGTTTTTGAATTACTGCTATGATGCTCAAAGCTGTGCGGTATTTTACTAACTCATCCTATTGGGTTTTACACAAAAAACAATAACGAGGAGTGAAATGTGCAATGTTTAACTCTGAAATGTAGTGGAACAGGACTATACAGTACAATACTCAGTACTCACAGTGCAAGTACCTCAATATGTTTGAGTAAAGTAAGTGAAAGGTGTATTATCATGTACATATTCTGTTGACTTCTTTTATATTGGTATTCTCTTGTCGACCTCAATCTGACTTGTTTGATGCTGTAGTTCCCGGGCTGTGGGATCAATAAAGTTCCCCGTATCTTTTTCAAATGTACTCTGTTACTTTTCACCACTGCTACACAGCCTGCTCGCCACAGTGTGCAAGAGGATGCTCTACTGAGCACTATGCCTACCGATCTCCTGTCGGCCTGTTTCCTCCTCACGGCTCCGTATCTCGCGTACCACATCCCGATCTCACGGCCCTTCAGATGTGGAGGAGGACGGTCCCGGTGTCCACCTCCTTCTCCTCCTTCTTCTCCTTCTCCTCCTCCTCCTCCTCTTCCTCCTCTTCCTCGCCCCTGGTCACAGTCGGATCTGGATCCTCTGAAACCTCCTCCTCCTCCTCCATCTCTGTCCCACCTTTCTCTGCTCCCGTCCCGGTGCCCTCGGCCTCCTCTTCGGCCTCTCCTTCCACCACCACCACCTCCACCACCACCGTATCCATAACTCATCCCGCCGCAGGAGCAGCAGCAGATAACCGTGAACCTGCTCCTACGATGCTAACTGCTAACACGAAGCAACGAGCCGCGCCGGATGATTTTGTGGACGTTAAACTCAGATTTAAATCATGACGCTCCAGTCATGAGCTACCGGAATTTAGTTTCTTAATATATATGTGTGTAGTTTAATTCATGGCACAGCAAATACTCGTAAAACAGCAACACTGAGACGCTGTTGTCAAAATGAAAATACTGGCTCGCTCCTTTCCATCCGGCATGTCGCACAGAAGTGACGTAAGAGCTGTCTGCAGGCTGATAATGACGTAGAGCTCTATGATTCGTCGCTCCACTCTCCCAAATCACACACTCACACCGAAGGGGCAACATCCCGGGCTGAGCGATGAGGCCAATACGGGAGTGCAAAAAGCTGCAGTTCACTGGGTGGCCACTTGAGGCTGGCTCCAAGAAGGAGTCAATTCCCATTGACTCCCATGTTAAAAAGCCCGACTTTAGAGCAGAATTAAACCTGTTTACAGCCTGGTTCAAAAAACGGTTTTAGTCTCAATCACTAAGTTCTTCCTTCATGACAACTCTGAGGGGGGTGATTTTTTTTCTAACTCACTCGTTTAAATTATATAGAGGTTTGAAATTATGAATAATTATCACTTGACGGACAGGTGACGTCACCGTTAGCTCGCGACTCCAGCTCCTAGCCTGTTGCCTGCTCGGCTTCACCTGAGCTAACAAGCTAACAGGCTAACAAGCTAACCCCCGTCACCGAACACGACCTGAGTCTGTGGAGAGGAGACTGTGTGTGTTTAGAGAATAAGCTCCACCACGTAAGATATCTAATGTTATGTGAAGTTGTTTCACTCGCCAACCCATTTGACTTGACCACGTTACACAGATTAATATTCTGCAGAAACAGATTTACTGTGATCAACTGAAACGTGAGTATTTAAAGTCACATCTGCATTTTAAGAGCAGCTGTTTAAAGTAGCATTACGTCTCCTAAAGCTCTTTATTCAGAGTATTGGTGTTGTAACGTGTTAGTGAAAACTAAACCTGTTGGCTACATTCAGTTTTTACATCGTTAATCTTAGGCAGACTTTACTGAATCATTGTGTTAAATAAGTGGACATGCAGAATAATGTATTTTTTTCACATAAATAAATTTTAGGAAGTGTAACTTTACTAGAATAGACATTCACATAGAGAACCTGAGGCTGATGTCCACCACCTATTTCCTAAGCTGAAATGATTATGATCTGATGAACTTTGAAGTAATACACTTTTATTTTTACCATGTAAAAGTCTGTTAAGGAGTTAACCTGGCACATGTATGACTTTACATATCTGTGTATTTGTGTTGAATGTTCCTCTAGGTGACTCAGACAGCCTGCACCTGTGGATGTCCAACATGAGACACAACTGGAATCCAACCAGACTGAACACTGAGAGTCATCACTTCAACACTGACTCCAGGTACAGACCTGTTTTCATAACTTACAAACAATCAAAGCAAAGTATTGCACATAATACATAATGTATTAAATTATATATGCAATACTATTAATGTGGAAGAACTCCATACTGTACATTCATTGTCTTGGTAGTGCACTGTTTAATCCAAAACCATATTCAAATACATAGTTGAATATCCACAGAAAATAAGGATACAAACTTTGTTCATAAGTAACACTTCCTCTACAATAATGCCATACTTTTATGTTTCCTGTCGTTTTATTAGGGACGGACGAGCCTGAAGGACACAGCTGTGCTGACCGTGTTCTGTCTCTTATGGCAAAGAAGAAAAATAAAACACTGGGTTTTTATCTAAAGTGTATCAAATCAGAAAGTAAAAGATAAACATTGTTCTGATAAGTGTTCATTTTTTTAACCAACCATAATGAATATAGAAATTAACTATATTATCCATGACACTTAGCAATGACTCTAAACAGTTGCAGGCCATCTTTAGTTAAGGGAGGAAAACATGAAGTGTTGTGCAGATGAAGCTGGTGCAGGTCGTCCTCATGTTGACCAGCCTGAAGCTGCCGATCTCCACCATGTTGCTGCTGCCACAGTGGATGCTGAGGACATCAGGTGCTGCAGTGCTTCATCTAATGAAAAGAAGAAACTCACTATAAAAGGATGTTTTATGTTGTGTATGTTCCAGCAAAGACTGGTTCTTACAGTTTATTCTGTGTTCAGCAGGTGGAAGCACCACCGATTTCAGACAGAACCGATGTACTGGGCTCTGGGTTTGTACCCTCATGGTTAAATGCACATATTGTAAGTCATTTTGGATAAAAGCATCAGCTAAATGAAATGTAATGTACTGAAAGTTGTACAAAATTGTACAAATACATAAAATGTCTTTCTACCTAAATATATAATAAATATGAGAACCAACAGTGGTGTGTGTCTAATTCACTGTAAATTCCATAACTATAAATAAACAAGGTGGCAATAGTAATGGTGGTTATACCAGCCTGTATCAGCACATTTGTGAAACATAGTTACTATCACATGCAACTTACACATGTAGCGTATTGATATTAACTTATTAAAATTAAAATCAAGTCACAACCAAACACACGACTCTGTAGTAGTGTAGTTAATTAGCTTCAATCTGTTCATTACACGTGTTAAATAAACGGTAACTTTTATAACAATTACATATTAAAAACCACTTGAGGCATGTAAGCATATGATTATGATAATAGATAAAGCAATAGGTTTTGTTGTTGTGTAGTTTCAAGGTTACTTACCTCTAGTGAGTTCGTTGTAAACATCGCGACCATCCTGAAGCAACAACACCGCAGCGCTAGCCGGTTAGCGGCCGCAGGTAGCATGTAGCCTAGCTCCTTAGCCTGAGCTAACCAGGTAACGTTGAGCTCTGCGGGCGTGGCTCAGCTGTCAGTCTTCACTCGCGCTCCTCCTCTTTGCCCATTTATTGGTTAGCCAGGAACTAGGAGGAGTCAGCACCGGCAAGATGGCGCCGGGTGAACGCCGACTACTAGCCTCATTTTCACTCTTCAGAAACCAACGGGTGACGTCACGGACCCTACGTCCATTATATATACAGTCTATGATTTTCACTCTTCAGAAACCAACGGGTGACGTCACGGACCCTACGTCCATCTATACAGTCTATGGTCTTCATCTGTGATTAAAGGAATCCTCATTTGATAGGAATCCTCCTTTGATCAACTTCAAAGTCATACTAGTGTAGAATGACACAGATCATAGCAAATTAGCTCACCTATTTAAGAGAAACATTTGTCAGTGGAACCAGACACGACGACTGTGACCTTGCTACACTGCAGCCCCTGTTAATCGACATGGCGGGGATCAACAGCTCAGGAGATGAGCCACACAAGTGCAACTTGAGCAAAATACTCTGCCGAGAACTCAAGGACTTGCATAGGGAATTACAGGAGCTGGGGGCTGAAAACGCCCGTCTGAAGGAGCTGAAGGCTGAAAGCACCCGTCTGGAGGAGCTAGAGGCTGAAAACGCCTGGCTGAAAGAGCTGGAGGTAGTAAACGGCCGACTGGAGGCTGAAAATGCCTTGCTGAAGGCTGAAAATGCCTTGCTGAAGGCTGAAAATGCCCGGGTGAAAGACTTGGAGGCTCAAAACAAACGGCTGGAGAGGCTGAGGGCTGAAAACGCTGCTCTCAAAAAGCAGATCACCGTGAAAGATATTTCCAGGGGAGAAGAGAGGAAGAAGATGGTCGAGAAGTTGGAGTCTTCTGCCTCACTTCTGTTTAAGTCCAAAGACGACGTGACCAGCTTGATTCAGCTCGTGGAGTCTGAAAAAGCCAAAGAGAAGGAGCTGGAGAAGGAGCTCAGGAACATGAACCTGAGGTTTAAAGTAAAAGAGGTTGAGGTCGTCTCCCTGAATGCAGACCTGAAGCTCCAGGAGGACAAGCTGCAGCAACACATCCTCAAAAATGAGGGCAGGTCCGAGGAAATAGAGGAGCTGCAAAAAAAAAATAGAGACTTAGATGAAAGGTGGGGAGAAGAGAGGAAGAAGATGGTCGAGAAGTTGGAGTCTTCTGCCTCACTTCTGTTGAAGTCCAAAGACGACGTGACCAGCTTGATTCAGCTCGTGGAGTCTGAAAAAGCCAAAGAGAAGGAGCTGGAGAAGGAGCTCAGGAACATGAACCTGAGGTTTAAAGTAAAAGAGGTCGAGGTCGTCTCCCTAAATGCAGACCTGAAGCTCCAGGAGGACAAGCTGCAGCAATACATCCTCAAAAATGAGGGCAGGTCTGAGGAAATAGAGGAGCTGCAAAAAAAAAATAGAGCCTTGGATGAAAGGTGGTCCACCGAGCACAAGGAGTCCCTAGAAAGGGAAATCAAGCTGGAGGACGACATCAAACTCCTGATCCAGCAGAACATTGTGCTTCAGGTACGTTACACCAACTCATTCTGATTGAATAATATTGGATTGTTGATTTGTTTCCGATTCAGACTTTGAAAAAGAAAAGAGTGAAACTTATGTTGTCTCTGTCTTTTCAGGAACAGGCCTTGAGGACCGACAGCTACAAGGAGAGGGTCAAGAAGGAGAAAGAGGAGAAGAAAGAAAGGAAGAAGAGCGAGAAGGAGGAGAAGATGAAAAAGAAAGAAAGGAAGAAGGAGGAGGAGATGAAAAAGAAAGAAAGGAAGAAGGAGGAGGAGATGAAAAAGAAAGAAAGGAAGAAGAGAGAGAAGGAGGAGAATGAGGAGAATGAGGGGACGACGAGGAGGAGGTTCCCCTGTTTTCCCTTCAACTTCAAACCCTCCTAATCTCCTCTCCCATCCTTTCTCTCCCTCTGCCCTGTCAATCATCCCCTCATCCCAGCTCCCCCACTACCTTACACCTTAACCCCCTCCCCTCCTCACCCTCCATCTACCTGTATGTGTTAGAAAATAAATAAAAACGATCTATCAATAACAGTGACCTTTCCTCTGTCTAGTGATTCCAGAAAGCTCTGTCAGTATGCGACTTGTATATCTCAAGAACTGTTCTTCTTATCAGCTACACACATGTTTATTCAAAGGCCGATCGAAGAGCAGTTTTTGTGACTGTTGTGATTTCTTTTTTAATAAACTTTGAATAAACAGACAACCAGCGCTGTGGCTGATGTTTGGTCCACAATCAAAATGATGAAAAACAAACATTTATATGTAAAAAAAACTAAATATCTATTGAGATTTGATTCCTTTGTATTTTAGCTGGAAAACACACATTCTCCGCAGCACTATCCTTTTATTAGATTTAATTATATTATTTTGAAAGACACTGACAGACTATGTATCTACTTAACTAAGGTATGTTTACTTAGTTTTTCTGCTTATTATTCTGCATCAAAATATACAGAGGCTGTACATCACGTAATAACTCCGCTGCAGCGATCACATGGTTTTGTTGACACCCCATCGACACCGGTGTCGGCTATCCTCACAACAAACTCTCTTTACGTCTTCATCCAGTCTATGGTTCATCCTCAATAGACGATCTTTGACATGAACCCACTCTGTTAGAAGAAGCGGGTTCATCCCTATATATATACAGTTTATGACTCACACACATACACACACATACACACACACAAACACCTACATTCCCAACTCTAATCAATACTTGTCCAACCCTAAACTTTTGTATATTTGTTTTACTACTAAACTTTTATACTACACATTGATCATATGTTATTTCTTTTTTTCCCCACAAAATGAATCAACTCCATTGAGAAGATGATTGTCATTATTATTGTCAAACACATGCCGTCATCTGTATTCTATGTCCAGGGCTGTGATTCAATATCTTCTGAGTGTTACAGTATTATATTCGAAAATATGTTTATACAAATAGCCCCAACAGTTGAATTGAATTACTGTAAAACATTTTATAGGCCTATTGTATCATTCCCTGTGTATCCATCTATCCATCCATCCATCCATCCATCCATCCATCTATTATCTGTACGTCTTATTCTTTAAGGGTCGCTGGGGGCTGAAGTCCATCCCAGTAGAAATTGGGCGACTGGGTACAGCCTGGACAGTATCACGGTGCCAAAAAAAACATTAATGTTCACGTTCACACCTACAGTCAATTTACCTCAATGTGCATGTATATCTGCATATTTGACCGACAGGGAGGAAGCTGGGGTATCTGGAGAAAACCCATGCAGACACTGGGAGAACATGTAAACTACACACTGAAATCCCAACCTGTGCATGCAGTACAAAATATTTAATTTTCTCCTTCAGGGACCTCCACCCCCAGGCTATTTATCATCCTGACCTGGAACCTAATCCTCCTTATGCCAATTTCTAACTGTTAGGATTTGAGAGAGACAGTTTGTGCTGTAAGTGTAACCGCCTGTACCCGACTGATTCTGCTCCCAGCTCAGCAGAACGTCAGGTAATGACCTGTTGTCTGGGCTGTAAAGGTTACAGCCAAGTGAAGCAGATCCACCATGACTGCTGTGGACAGTATCACCTTAAGGGCTCCGGCTCTGCTGGAGTTTGTACATTGTTGGTGAATATTGTCCATCAACAGATTCAAAACATTTACCCCAGATTTAAAAGAAAGTCTGCAGCTTTTCCCTGAGGAGCCTCGTCGGCCAAATCCTCATTTTTATAGCTGTGCTTTCTCCTAGTTTAGTTCATTTCTCATCTTTATCTATGCTGTTTCGCTGTGTGATCTTCTTTTATTGGTTTTAAATTGTTTCTAATTGTTTGCCTTCAATTCAAGATATGATCAGCAGGTTTGTTGTGATTCAAGTTTGTTCTTATTTCGACATTTTGGGGAGATTGGAAACGACACCCTCTCAGCAAATATCTATATACATTGTATTCAACACTGTCTTGTTTTAAATTAGCTGGAGTTTCAAATGGAAGAGATGTTCTATTTCCTATTCCCTCTCATTCTTTCTCCTGCTCTCTCCTTCTATCTTTCACTCACACAATGCCAAAGCAATATACACCCAGCTATATCCGTGAAGCAATATATGTGAATAGAAAGAGAGGGATGAGAGGCGTGAGCGAGTCATTCATGGGGTTTGTGCACGATCATTTTTGCGGGATCATGTTCATGGGAGGCAGCAGAGAAGATTCTACCCTTAAGCTCTGTGTCGCTGTCACGAAATATCACACATCACCACTTCTAAATGAACGTCCTCCTTTTGCACTCTCATGTTCTCTTGTCACCGTGGCACAGATACAGGCGAGGATATGATACTTTTCATTTCGTGAGCTGTGAAATGAAAATTTATGCAGCTTGTCCACATTAAGGAAAATTCAGCTGCCCACACACACACACACACACACACTCACACTGACAGAAGCAGCAGAAGAAAATAATTTCCGGTCCTTAGAAAATAATTTTTTGTCACAAAGATAAACTAAATTTATGGGAATTTCTCAGTTATTTGTTGAAGACTGTGTTTTCATCAGCTCTCTCTCTAATTAAATCTCCACTGTATCTGTCTCTGTTTTTGACTTTGACAGAAATATATTCAGTCCTCTCTGTGAGCACGACTCCAAAAAGACAAAAACAAACCAACTGCAATATGCTAAACTTTGCTTATTTGAATTAGGAGTGACTCATATTGTTTTTCGCCTCAGCTTCTAATACTTGTATTTGTTATTAGTGTGAAACAGATACTGTGCACAGCTGGCTGCTCTAAGGGGAACAGGTGAGGGATTCAAAATGAGCAGGAGTCAGAGGGAGCAATGAAGGGAAATAGTGGAGAAGAGTATAACATTTTGCTGAGAATGAAGCCGAGATGGAGCGGGAGACATGTGATGGAACCTTTTGAGTGAGGGGACGTGAAAACAAATGGATATTAAAGGAGAAAGCTCTGTTTCGTAGCCCCCTCCCACTTTAATCCAGTCGGCACTGTCGTGGATGCACCGCCCTTCTGCACACCTTGTTTTCACACCCTGTGGACGGCCTGTGATGAATACAAATGACCCCTGACCCTAATGAATCATTTAACCAAGATCAAAAAACCCTCAGATGAAACACATCAGGATTTAACATTGTTGGTTTCTTCTCCTCTTCTGGCTGTGGCTTATATTCTAAATAATGCATGCGCTCACTGAAGGTACATGGAGGTTTCAAGCCGCTCCAATTGATGAAGACTTACCTGCACCTTATTGTTGCAGCATAAAAATGAGAGGTTGTGAGATCAGAGAGAAAACATTAAGAATAGCTGCTGGTCTTTGATAATTACTTTTCATGTTATCTTACTTGTTGTTTTTGCTGCCTGCATGTGCCTTTCCTACCATTTTCCTCCAAAATGTCTGCATATACACACGGATATGCAAAAATATAATGAATAATTAGCAATAATTGTGTTTTTCATTTCAACACTGATAAGCGCACAATAAATAATACCACATCTGTATACAGCTGTTGTGGATTAGTCACATTAATTTCATCCCCAGGGCACAACAACCCATGATGGTTCCACTCTATGTAGGTCAGTCTCTTAAGTAGTTACTTATCACGCTTTATTTGCTTTTATTGCGTAATAAAGGATGCCGTTTCAGTAGCTTGTGCATGACCTTATCGGTCCAGATGACAGGAATGAGCGAACAGACCGAAACTGGTGCAGCTGAGGTGCAGTTTCAACCTCTTACCAACGGGACAAATGACAGTTTTACTTGTGAACCTATTTTTTGCGAATATTCGACCAGAAGCTGAACCATAGTCCTGTTTAAACGAGAGAATAAGCAGATGATCGAATTACTTCCACCACGTTAGGCTGCAGAGATGAAGCCCCGCTGAGCTGAAAACCTTTGGCACCATTAACAGCCGTCGACATAGAATACAAAACTTCACATTAATTATGATTCATACACGGCCGTGCGTTATTTTTCTTTTACCTTTTTCTTTTCACCCTGGAGCCCTCGACACAGTGAAATGCATGGCAACTTTGTTGGAGGCAATTTTCCCGTATGAATCTTTAATGACCACATTCTTCAGGAGCATGTGACACATTGCCGCTGATGAAGTGGGCTCACAAGAGGACAATTTAAAAGGCTGCAGATGAAGTCCACAAAGTGCCGACGCTGTATTGAAGATCAAGCGAACAAACAGCTGATATATAAGAGACACCATCAAAAAAGAAACTAGAATACACATCTATTCTTAAATAAGTCTTTAATACCTACGTTACTGCTGATTGTACACACACATGTGCATTTAAATGTAGATATAAGTCATGATACTGATACTGTCAGTGAAAGAGAGTAAAGATTTGTATGCTTCTGTTTACCGGGATGCTCAAATTATTCCAGTCCTGAATTTAAAAACCGAAAGTGAGAGGCCTCTTTGGCTCACTGATTGGATGCGCAGTGAACTGAGCTGGCAGAGAGACGATTCCCCGCAAAGTGGTCTGGGGATGTACATTCATATGCTGCCTACTGTAGTAAAAATATGCACACTGTCACTCATGTAAATTGCACCGAATGTGCAGGAGGCAGAAAACAGCTCTGCATAAGTATCCCCTCAACCCCTTCTCCAATGATCACTTGTACTCTCCTCTAAAAGCTTGACTCCTCTCCTTTCCTTTTTCCTCTCCTCCTATTTCAGATTTTCAGCATGGATAGTGGTCTCTCGAATTTGATAGTGGCAACATTAATTGTGTTACACATGATGGACGTATAGGAGCTAGGGTGCAATTAAGTTAAACACGCAATAAGTTAAAGAAATACACAGAATTAACACGTTCTTATAAGAGGAACCATGGAATACGTTTGGTGGTTGACATCACAAACCATTACTGTCATGAGGTAACCCTCATCCTTATGGGTAAGGCTACTTCCCACACACAAAATGCACAACAACACACACTGGGATGAGTCAGACTCATGGGTCAGGTGACCCTCCCCTCACAGCTGAGTCACCTTCAAATCAGACACGTGACCAGACCGCGGCCCCTCCTCTTCCACGTCTAAGGGAGTTTCTCTGTTAATGTATCTGTTTTATGACAACAGGCGGCCACACGGTGAAGGTCTGGGCATGAATACAGATGTTCTGCTGGAAAACTGTTTCTCTCTCCTGTCCGCCGCTTCCTTTGGTTCTATCTCTTTCTCTCCCGCTCCCACCTACTCACTACTATCTGCTCTTTCACAAGCTAATCTATCTCTATGCACTCCACACACAGGTGATGCATGTGCTCTCATGCTGCTATCTCAAGAGGAAGTACATGAGAAGACGATTACATCAGTGTTTATCTAAGTCTCTATTTTGGTCGTCTGTCAGATTGGATCGAGTGATCAGAAGGAAGTAAACGTGGAATGATTAGGAAATTTGTCTCTGATCTTTGGTGGCAGTGTTTCTCTTTCAACCTCCTCCTGAGAGCCACCCTCTTGTTATCCTGATAGTGTGTCACTCGCCCTCCTCCCCAGATTGCTTTCTGTAGCCCTCGTTGAGCAGCTGAATCTCCTCTTGATACCCAGAGTTCTCCTGCGTCTGTCGCCGACTGTTCTGCCGGTGCGCCTCTACAGTGTCAGGTATAGAGATGTTGATGGTCTCTGTCTCGGGGTTGCCGCTGTTGGGGATGAGCAGCGAGTAGGAAGCCGTCTCGCCCAGGTCGCAGGAGACGAAGCGGTTCTCCCGTCGCGAGTAGCGCAACGAGGGCGAGCGAGCGTGCGTGGAGGACTGGCTGATGTTGGAGATGATGGAGACACTGTCCATGGCCTCCTCGTTGTCACAGATCTCCAGGACCTCGAGGTGGATCTTGACATTTGTGTCCCCCACCATTGCCCCGATCCCCATCCCCATTCCTATCTCCATGCCCATCTCCACGTTGCTGACATTCACGTCCCTGGTCTGGCTTCCTGCGGCTGGGTCATCTGCACTGGGCTCGTGGCCAACTGATTTGGAGCGATACACCTCCACCTTCAAGGCAGAAAGATTTACAGTACAAGTTATACACAAACAGTACGGAGCACAATGTAATTCAACAATCAAAAGATATCTATATATTTTTTAATGATATTACAAGTCTAATCAAGACTTGAAGCTTTTACCTTCTTGGCGTTGTGTGGGGATATTCTGAGTCCATCACTGCTGACCTCATAGGTGGAGAGAGAGAGGGTCTTTCCCGTGGGTGCTTGCAGAGAGACGGTGCCCTGGAAGGCGCACAAGGGGACTGACAGACCACCCGATGACCGCTGCATAGAAAAACCAAAGAAAAGGGCAGAAGATGTTGAGTTAACATCGACCAAAATAGATTTATTCACTGTGTATTTTCTTCTAATGTTTTTTTTAAGATGCCAACCACTTGCCTAGGACTGCGGATGAAAACTTGCTGTATGGCTTAATTTGGCATAAAGTGCTCATGTCAAGGTCTTAATACTTTCCAATACCATTCAATTCCATCTTAACATCACCTACAAGGTCTCGGTGCGTCTCATTCACTTTGTTCAGACTAAGCGAGCACAGATTGCGTCCATGTCAATAGCAGGGAGATGAATGACTGATCACTTCTATCCCAAGAGTTACTGAGGCTTATATGTACTGAGTCCTGTCAACAGCAGCTAAAGTGAGATGTCTGGTCTCTGTGCATATAAAGGCAACCAGAGGCTTTGTATAATGCAACTAATTTCCTCTGGGTTTCAGCTTGCCATATTTTTTTCAATTACATGGCTCATTTATTATCACTGGCATTATCAAATTTCATGTTTTGTCATGTTTTTGTATTGCTTTCATGGAGATCACTTCACCACACTGTGCATTAAAGTGAGCCTCAGTCAGCGTGATGTGTTTGAGAAAATGCATATTGACGGCAGGGGAAAGGAGAAGAGTCTTGTGGTGCGACAGCAGGGAGACTGGGGAGGGTCTCATTAAGTTTGATGTAATGACTAGATTGTGGCTATGACGCACAGCAGAAACAAAGAGAATGTCATTATCTTGTTCTCTATGACTATCTGTTTTCCTTGTCATTGTCTTTGCATCATTGTGAAATGAGCGAGAGACGAGCGGGGGAGAGAGAGACAGAGTCCGCGATGTTGAGCTGAAAACACGTTGTCAAATTTACTACCCAGCACATTCGGCAGTTAGAAAGGTTGCCACTTATTTAGTCAAATACCTCAACTTCTATGAGATGAGTTTACATTTTAAGTTAACTCTGAAATGTCTGAACAACTTTGAAGAGCACTGACATTGAATTTGGTTCAAGCGTTCATTCTATCAGCAACGCTAATGACATTCACATCACCCTCACCTGCACTTTCTGAGATGCCCATTACCTCTGCCCTGTTTTCTACTCCCCCGTCCGTCTGTCTGTTGGTTGGTTCATTTTTTTGTCAGCAGGAATATGTAAAAATTTGGAAACTGGGCGAAGAAAGAACCTATTACAAATTGGTGTGGATCCAGGAAAAAGAGCAAAAATCTACCAGTGTGGGCAATTTGGTGTGGCTTGATTTAATTTGAGGGGACTGTTGGGACTTGTTGAGAGGGATGTGCTGTACTCGGTGCCATTCTTGTTGTTTAATGATGAAAACTAGAGTGACACTCAGTAGAGTGCATACCTCCGCCAAGGTCCAACAGTCCCCTCATGAAACCACATTTAATTCCACTCGATAAGATTTTTATTTGGATCTACACAACGTTGTACACATTCATAAAATGAAAATAAAAACCTGCTTGATTAAAATCTTTCTGAGAAACCAAAAAATCCTAAACCTAATCTGGATCCACACTGAAATTGAATGGGTTTTTCCTTGATTCACACCAAATCCTTCCACCAAGATTTATGGTAATCCTTCTTTTAGAATTTTGCCTACAAACCAGCAAACCACCAAAAAACGGACAGGGGTGAAAACATAACCTCCAACTACAAAACATCAGCATATTAAAATTGTTGTCATGACCTTACTAGCATGCTAAATTTAGCGTTAAGCTCCAAGTACTGCTGTGGATAAGAAGATTCTCACAGAGCTGCTGTGGCTGTCGACTCTATGTGTTCCTATTTTTATCAGATGAATTCAAGCGACTACATAAGCAACAATACTGTAAAATATCTGATATTGACGTTTGCTGTATATTGATTGTGGTTGTGTTATTTCTCTGTCTGACGATCAATACTTCCTCTCATTTCCACCTTAGAGCCTGGTTGGTGAGAACAACATTCATTTACAGTTTCTGATGTGTTCTCAGAAGGGTAAACAGGTTCCAGTTCCCCGCATCTGAATGCACATCATTTACCCCTGAGGGAGACGACTTGTGAACGCGCCCCCAGCTCTGTTCTTGCTAACAGAGAGTATAAAGTCACAGGGAGGGTAAAGATGTCTTTAAGCTCTAATTCCACCTCTCCCTGTGGATGCTGAAGGCCAGGAGGGCTAGCAGTAAGGAGGGGAGAAGCTGGGTAATGACATCTCGCCTGCTAACGAGGAACAAAACACAGCCAGGAACCACCATAGATCACAGAGTATTTAGGCCTGATGTTCATCGTTTGTTTGCCTCTGTGTGTATACACAGTATAATAATACCGCTGTGTGTGTGTGTGAGCTAATTTTGATCTTTATGTCGTTTGTGACTGTAGACAGTGGGTTGCTGGATCTGTGCAGCTTCAGTCTGTCTTTTGTCTTTGGTGTTTGGCTGTGCATGCACACACACACACACCCTCCATGTACTTCTATCCTAGTGAGGTCACTGTTTGGCATAATGCATTCCCTAAATGCCCTTATACTTCCCCTAACCGTAAAACCAAGTCTCAACCCTCACACAGCCCTTTGAAAGTGGGTCAGGATCCGAGAACTGGGCAAAAAAATCCTCACTTTCCCAAAATGTCTTTACCCTGTGATGTCTAGGCTCAAAATGGTACACACACACACACACACACACACACACACACACACACACACACACACACACACACACACACACACACACACACACACACACACACACACACACACACACACACACACACACACACACACACACACACACACACACACACACACACACACACACCGGCAGCAGTCACAGACTTATACATGATGCAAAGTGAGTGGCAAAGCCGGGCAGTAGATGCATGCTCCATGGATTTTCATCCTCTGGTGATTTCCAAACCGAAACGTTTCAGACTTATAAGTAGAGCAGATACAGTGTGGGAGAGAGCCAGAGATAGTGTGTGTGTGTGTGTGTGTGTGTGTGTGTGTGTGTGTGTGTGTGTGTGTGTGTGTGTGTGTGTGTGTGTGTGTGTGCCCATGTACACGTCCATGTTTGCACATCTGTTCATGTCCTCGTTAGTTTTATGACTTTGATCAGCTTGTTGGTGTTTATGAATTAAGCTACAAACCCATTTTGTTAAAGCTCACGATTCACTGCTGCTCTGCTGTAAATCGGTGAAATGTGTGGCAGAACACATAAAGCAAAAACATAGTCGATGAAATTGAAGATAATTGATGCCATAGAAGATACATTAGTGAAAAGACAATAACATAAAGCAGTTATGTACGAGGTGATATGATGGGAGCCACGCAATACAGATTAGGTTAGATTAAATACGGGTTATGTGGATAATAGATGTGTTTGTATCTGAGGTAGTGATTTAGTGAACCTAGACACGTGGTGTGTGTAGTAAGTAATACAGCATATGAGGGGGAGCAATGGAAAAATACATAGTGACAGACAGTGTTTTCCAGCAGCCTGTCAGAGGTGAGAAAATGAATGCACTTGTGCAATTATGAGGTTTCATCCAGCGAAGGGTAAACCATTGATTTTTCTGTCAATCCACTCTGCTTGTTATAATTTACTTTAACATATATGAACCAGAGTAGAGTGGAGCTTTTAATAGAGATATCCATATGGATTTGCCAGATAGTAAGGGTAGGCCACCTCTAAATTATTTTTTCTGCAAATTAGATACATTGATTTTGGGTCTTTCATTTTTTACAGCAGAAGTGTGTCATCACAGAATTCAGTGATTGGAACCATTTCGCTGTAGCTGAATTTAAAACTAGATGGTTGCTAATTGTCAGCTTAAATAGATGGGAAGGTTAGACCATCACTTTAGATTATTGTCAGATATTTTGAATAGTGGCCGGATATTAGGTTATTAGATATTTGATAGATATTAGATATTAGAGCTCTGACAGCTAGGAGGTGAGGTACCAGGGTATCTAATGTTACCAAAGGTGAATGAATAAGAGGACTTCACAGAGATAGGAAGAATATTTTGAATAGTTTGGTGTTTTTGAGACAGACTTCCTGCAGCGAGTTTTGTGAATCCTGAAGATAGAGTAAGATATCGTCGGCATATGAATACATTTTTCTTGATTACTTTCGGTGTAACTTACTTTTATTTGTCGGATGGCAAATTAAGAGGTTCAATGAAAATGGGAAAGCATAAGAGAGAGCTTTGTTTTCATTTTGGCCAGTGTCCATCGTAGAGCTATTGTGTAATTCAGAGTCTGCTTGATCTTGGTCAGATCAGTAAAAAGTTGTTAGGTTGGGTTTATTTTTCAGTGGAATATCGATGGCTATAAAACATTTGTGCAAGTGAGTTTCATTTTATGATTTCAGGTGCCTGTGTATAATTCCCTGCAGAATTTCTTGTTGTTATGATTATTTGTCTTTGATGCATTGAAGTTGATTTGTAGAAATGTGCTTGATTTATTATTTTGTTCACAGTTTTTATATCTCTGCTGTCAGAGGAAAAAATTCATTTATTTTTGTCAGTATATTTAGTTGAAATTTGACAGTTTGTATTTTTTTCTGAGGTGTTGTAAACAACAAACAGCTTTTTATTCCATTTTCCATTTTCGAAGCTACTTTCACTGTTGGTACTAATCACTGTAGGTCTTTCATATGAGGGCAGAATGAAGTGATGGAATATGAGGCCGTTCTCTCATCAGTGGCTGGCATCTCGACTGTCAGGACACATTAATCATCAAGCCTTTACTGTTATGTCCTTGTTTAACTATCAGTTAAAGGCCAACAAAACACAGAGAGAATGAAGCTTCTGGTTTTACAAGAGCTCATGATGTCAACAACAAACAAAGAATGTTGCATGTTCCTGTTGCAAACTGTCGTGAGCTTCATTGCTTATTTAGTGTGTTTAGTCTCTGACTTTGCTTCTACTGGATGCAGCAACTAGTGAGTGACTGGGCAAATAATTACTTCATGAGCTTAACAGACTAAACTGTGCTACATTCCTCATTCATGGAGTCCATTCATTCCATGTGTATACCAAACTGCAGGAATGCTTTCACAAGCCTCAAAAGGGAGCTAACCTTCAGTGGATAAATCTCATTGATCTTGAACCTGTAAGAAAGAATTAACAAATAGAGCCGAGCCTTGAGAGCGCGTCTGATTTTATCTGTGGAGCAGTAATGAATGAATATTTGGCTTTGAAAGACAGCCTGGTAGTTGATACTAAAATGGTACGTTGCTGATAGTATCTTGATCAATTGCTCTATTAGTCAGAATCAATTAAGGCTTGGCACAGACAACGATACCCAGAGAGGAGATTTTAACCATTTTATCTAAATCACATGCTCGGCTCCCAGTCTGTCAGCTTGACGATAAAGAAGAATATTCACAAATGTGTAAAATAACAACAACCAACAGAGACCCAGACCATAAAAGCAGAGAGCCAGACAGGGATTGAGACAGACAAAACAGCACAAATACACACACACACACATCTTTAAAGCCTGGCTATACAGAGACTGCATCTGAGTCCACCAGGTGTGTGTCTCTGTATCTCTGTGCAGATGCACTGCAGTGGGAAAACATGCACTTTCCTTTTGAGCTGAATGGAAACCCAAAAATGGCGACTGAAAATCCAACTATTTAATGCTCCCAAGATACTAATCACTCCTAAAAGATCACCTCGAAAGTAAATCACCATAACGCAGCAGTTGTTTTACCGAGAAAGTAATAGACTGGGTAGAAAATCCATTAATTCCAGCCATAAATACCACAATGACAAGTATAAACTACACAATGTAATGGTTCAACAAGAGACTAATAAACCGACTCCTCTGGTAAGTGGTCTACCTGTCTGGGCGTTCTCTCTGATTTACTCCTGCACCACTCCCAGTCTGTCAGCTCGATTTTGCGACAGTCCTCGTGCGACAGCCTCCTCTCCGTCCCCTCGAACACGGACGACGTGTCAGGGAGATTGCGCTCCTGCTCCCGGTGATGAGAGGGCACCAGAGGGACGCAGCAGAAGTCCTCGTCATCCCCGTGGCTCTGGTAGGGAAGTGGAGGACAATCAGCCAGCGCCTCCCCTCCTCCAGCTACCGCCTCCAACAGAAGGTCTGTGTTGGAGGAGCTGTCCACCGGGCATGTGGTGCTGAAATCAAAGTCAGGCGCCAGGCTGGAGAGCCCGCCACATTCGAGTGCATCGAGGCGGGTACTGGGGAAGTCACAGTTGAAGAGGCTGTGATAGGCAGGCGTCTCAATGGGAAGACTGTTAGGAGACATGGTGGCGTGGGACAACTTGTACACGCCGTAGCCTTGCTGCAGGGAAAGATTGAACTCAAATCTTCTTTTCATCACTAAAATAAAAGAAACAGAGGACACATTCATTGCAACCTGACGCCACGAAAAGAGCCTTTGCTCTTTATATCGTAGTATAAAACTTTTTATGTAGAGACACACTTCATGGCGCAATGCTGATGAATTTGTTACATCATGGTCTACCTGAGGCCTCCTGTGTTGGATCTCGCTGGCAGTTAATGAAGCAACCGCATGGCATGTGGATCCAGCGCTCAGACAGCATGAATAACGGAGTGACCGCAGGGGCGAGCAGAGTGAGAAAGAAGCTCAGAGTCTCCAGGGACGAGTTGTGTGCATTCAGCGCGTGGCGCACCAGGACCAAGGTCTGTGAATGAAAGGGAATGGGGACATTAATTCACCTGGGAGTCCGTGGTTCAATATGCATTAGGAAACTGGGGGAAGGGAGGCACGTGAATGAAAATGAAATCACACTGATCCTTTTTTGCTTTTCGTTTTCTTTTGTTTCGTATTCAAATATGCCGATATCATTTGGGTGGATATGCAACACGACGAGACTGTTGGACTGTTGTGCTGTGTATAGCTTTACTAAATAGAAAATTAATGAATGCATAAATAGTTTTTCTTAGTAGAAAATAAATGGGCTCCTTTATGAATATCATTTTGAGGCCCAGCAACAGGTGCAGCATATACAGTGTGGACATTAACCTCTACAGCTTTCTAGGAAATACTTGTCATTGCATAAACAGATACGAAGATCTAAAAATGTTTTTCTCTCAAGACATAATTGTTTAGTATGTTGCTTAAAAATATTCACATCCACAGAAAGAAAACTCATTGTGAGCTCATTGAATTTCTGATCAGTAACAGTGTGACATTTTCCTGCATTAATCATCTCCAGTGGTTTTGCATATTCTCAGGGTCACAACATTGGAATGCCAGTTATGTTTGCCTGTGCTTGTCTGTCAATGATGAATTTCATCACCTCAGTTCCTTTTTTTTTTAGCTTTTGTTTTTCACTGTGTAGCAATCTTGCAAAGTACTTCACAAGGCAACATAATGAAAGCTTTCCTTTAGGTGTTGACTAAAACCTGCCAACTACTGCTGCCAGCTACAAGGAATGTGAATTTAATTGGACAGTGGCAGGGCTGAAAACAAATATTGTTTTCATTTTAAATCAGTGTTTCACAAATCATGTGATGTTAAATGGTTTCCAAAATGGGTCTTGTTTCCCATTGTGGACTCAAGGGACATTCAGGGTTTTGTTGATCTCCAAAAGTTGAAAATTATTTAATATTCTTTTTTTAATCACAGGAAAAGATTTGAATAGAATATTACACTTCTATTCTGACTTTAAATCCCACCTAATGTCACATTTGTCTACATTATTACCTCTGACAGCTCACAACAAAAATGGTCTTTTGATTTGGGGTTATATGATATTAAAATGTCTTGTAATCTTGTGCTGTATAAGGGCCCATATGTCTGACCTATATGACTCATTGGGTTTGAATAGAGGCCTATACAGTAAGCTGACGTATAACAGTTACGTTTCAAATAACAGAAACACTATGAGTTTGACAGGAGGAAACAGGTGGTTAATTTTCAGGTTATTTCTACTGAAGAATCTTAGTGCAAAAAGGGACATTCAATTGTTACTGAATTCAATTGTTAATTACACCAGATGCTTTGTCTGGCAAATAAGTGCAAACATTAGATGTCAAGTGTTTCCAGATACACATTAAACCCTCTGGATACAGTAAACTGTTTGTAATGGCTAAACGTTAACATATGCCCACTGTTGCTTTTGGCTTACCATCATTGGCATCCACAAAACAACTCGGACCACCGCCAGGATCATGGAGAAGCGCTTTTGCGCGAACACCACCGGTGTGTCCCCGACAGCTGGTGTCCTCTGTCCGTTTTGGGACACCGGGGACATGAGGCTGTCCTCCCTCTCCCTGAGTTCTGTTACGCACGAACTGGGGCTCAGCTCGTTGTAGGCACCGAAACTTTTGTCCAGGCTTTCCCGGGAAAAAGACTGGAGGTCACAGAGGGGAACAGAACCACTCAGTCCCCTCGACATCTCCAAATAGCTCGGGTACAGCAAAGTCCTCTGGGGCTCTCTGGAGCACAGCAGCTGGTAGGTGAGGGGGATGAAGAAGAACAACAAGCCGCAGAAACACAGGGAATATAAAGAGAACAGGAGCAGGATGTAAAAACTGTCGCTCTCAGGGAAGCAACCAAGAGAAGCCGGAGTAAAGCTGCCCCATCCGCACAGAGGCAACACACTGACGGCCAGGCTGACAGCCCAGACGCCGGCGATAGCCCACATCACTCTCACAGGCCGGCGCACAGACTGGAGCACCCCGAACCTCTTGGTGACATAAAAAGTGTAGGCTGCTATCAGGCAAGCCTTCATATTGCTAGAAACACCCTGGAACACGTACAGAAGTCCGGACAAAGTGCACAGGCTGCTCGACCCTCTACTTCCATCCGTCTCCCACTGGAGGAGGATGAACAGGGAGAGGGGGACCACGCTGAGCAGGTCGTCCACAGACATGGAAGCCACGATGAGACACAGGGACGTTTTCCTCCGCATCCGCAGGAGCGACAGCAGCGAGTACGCGCCTCCGGTGAAGGTGGCGGCGGCGATGGTTACGCACAAGCCGAAAAGCAGCAGGCGGATTTGCCTGTCCACCTCCGAGGCGTCAGTCCTCTCGTAGCCGGCGGTGGGGGGGTTGCTCCGGTTGGGCGCCGGGGAGCTCAGGTGCGTCGTGGACATTTTTTTCAGAGGATGAACTTCTCCGTCTCTTTTGGCACTTTTTTTAATTGGCTAAATCTGCCTCAGTACCTCGTAAAGTTGAGATGCGCGTAGGATGGCACAACACGCGCCACGCTCCTTACGAAAACCAGATAGAGGGAGATGATCAGACAACATTCCTCTTCCATCCAAATGACAACTCACGCGTAATGGAGGCGTCCCACGGTCCCTTGGATGTGGAGCCTCGGGGTGCGGGGCCAGGAAGACTCACCGTTCAAAGCGCGCAACTCTGGAGCACCTCTCGTCTCCAGCTGCAGATTTACGCGCTGTCGTCATCCCCGCTCCCCCTCACGCATGTTATCTGGGGTTGGGCCAAACGCAGCGTACTACTACTATGGGTGTCCGTGTGCAACTGGTCCGATACACCAGGCTGCCTTTTCATTTGTGGCTTGGCAAAAATCCCTTACTGTTTCTCCCACTTTCCTTCCCCGCCATTTAAATACTGATTTAAAAACATAAGCTCACGTGTTTTCACTGCCAATGCAGATTTGTGTTTGTGTGCAAGGGCCCCATCATCGTGTGCTTAATTCCATTTAAGAAGAACGCCCATCTACATAGACAGCCTGTGTCCCTGGAAGCCAGTTTCAACAGATTACCTTTTATCCTTTTGAATTTCAAAACCTTCCTTAATGGAATCAGGACAGTAAATGCCAGGGGTTAAAATAACGGGGGGGGGACCTAAATTAGATAAGATTTTAGTGGTATCTTGTGACCACGTGTGGGCCTCATGTTCTCTGAGCCATGACTGAGAACAGTGTAAGTTTAAACACATGTGTTATTTATCCCAGTCTGGAGCAGTTCTCATGAGATAAGAGGGCAGAGGATTCATTCGTGGGATTTGAATCCTCGTCTGACTCATTTAAATGTCGGACAACATATTCATCTGCTTTGTCACCAGAGACGTGTTTCAAATGATGACTCAAGGAATGAATAGATTGTAATTAAAATAGTTTCATTAGATGTATGTTGGCGATGGGAGTGTGTGCGACCAGCTTGTGTGAAAGCTTGGCCTCTGTGTGTGTGTGTTTGTTCATGGGTGTTGATGGATCCCAGTGGTTTGCTGTAGATAGAAATAATACTCCTTGTGTGGAGCTAGGTTTATCACTGCTGATAGATTTTTGGACCCAAGCCAGTTTTGCAAATGCACACACGGATCTAAACGATGACAGCCCATGCTTGTTTATGTATTTACACTCCTTCATCATGATACCACCATTACGACTCTATGGATGCTGAGTTCTTTTCGCCCTGTGCAGCACGGATATCGACGTGAACGCAAACATGACTCTAAGTGCATTTAACTCCAGGTCGTGTAATTGAATTGAGGTTTGGGCTAAGTGACTCACAGCCCAGTCCTATGACCAGACTCTCTCTGGGGACATGAGGACACAGAGAGGAACATGAGAGGACAAAACCCAATCCACCAGGGAGCATAAACACAAACACACACACACACACACACACATACAGATACACCAGCTGAGCTCAGCATCACACATCAAGGTGACCTACTTTGTGTGTGCGTGTGTGTGTGTGTGTGTGTGTGTGTGTGTGTGTGTGTGTGTGTGTTGCTGCGTGGTGCATGCAATAGTTTGTTCATGTGAAAAAGCACAAGGTGAAAGTGCAGCGAGACAAATGCACCGGCGAGGAACAGAGCAAGTGTAATGAAACGGGATCCGTTCGAAAATATGAAACGCTAACATTCTGTCAAAACACATCTCGTCATCCTGTCACAGAGGGACGACTGAAACTAAATATCACGTCATGGTTGTTAGAGATGGAGAAGAAGAAGAGACATATATTAACTGAGGATATTCCCCATACGAGAATATGGGAAATGAGGCATGTGTTGTTGTAAATAAGTGATTAAAATGATGTTGCATGCTGCAGTGTCAGTTTAGATGTAAACTGTCAAAACCAAACATTTCACCTATTAAACATTTTAAAATAAAGCCCATACAGATACGCACATACGTAGATTAGGAATGCATAAGGAGCTCCTGTAACTCTAAATACAATGCAAGAATATCTCCATATATACATTTATATAGCATGATTTTAGTCTTGATGACCAGTCAGAATGGTTTACTGGACATTTTTGCCTTTCACCCATTCACATGGTGCATCTAAGTCCAGTACTTCCTCTAATACACATCACTCACATATTGCTGGCTCATGCATCAGGGCCAGTATCTTCCCCAAGGACAGTTTGTCACATGGAATGGAGGAGCCATGCAGGGATCGATCCACCGGCCCTCTTGTTCGTGGACGACCCGCTCCAGCTCCTGTGCCACGGCCACTGAATAATATACAGTATCTGCTACAGTATAAACACAAAGCATATTCTGAACCTATTATGAATGACTAAACTGTGAATTTTGTTTTGTTCTATTCCTTTTCTCTCCTCAGCGCAGTTACATGCTTATTTAAAAACCAGCCGAATCACAAGCTGAAATACTGCAGCACCTTATTTCCCGGCTGTAATATCCCTGTTTTACTGAATAACATTCGATCAAAGAAACCTTTCCGTCTGCAGGCTGATTATACAGCTGGATCTTCCTGCCTGAACAGAGTTTACCCTGTGCAAACAGAAATTATCTGTCTTTTTGCACCGCTGCCTCCTGTTTGTCGAGAGTTTTGATAGCGAATCTGTGAAATGAGGCTTATTACGTCTGATACTGTTCTTGTGTTAACACCTAAAAAAAAAGGTGTCAGGCTAAACCCTGACATTTTCATTACACTTCCATCAACGTGTCTGCCTCAATAAACGTTTAATGGACTCTCATGAAGTCAAATGAAATTACATTTAAACTAATGAAGCGACGGTTTGATTTGGGAATTACACCCATCTTACAATGTCTAATAAATCATTCATCCACAATATCGGCTTGGAAATGAGAATAAAACCATGTGAACGCTGAGGAGTGAAACCTCATTGTGTCTCTGTTGAGATTCATCTGGACCATGAAATGAAAGCAGCTAATCAATGATGGATGGCTCTAACATGTTGTGTATATACCCTTCACGTTCATTAATAATGCACTGTGTTGCATACAGGCTCATATACATGATTCATGTTCGCACAAATCACACAGCTCACATTATATTATCATAATGATGATAATAACTTTATCTGTACGGCACTTTTCAACACAAGTAACAAAGTGCTTTACAACAAACGATGTGAAATTCACAGAGTAAAACAAGTAAATAATAAAGATACAGATCATAAAAGTCATAGATATCAAGCAATAAAGGCTTTTTTTAAAAGATATAGAGAGAAAAAAACGCAGATAGTTCCAAAGCAACCAGAAAGCAACATTACTCACTGTAACGTTGCTCACTGGCCTCTGGTGGTGCGTCCTTAATTCAGCACAGCAACGTTTGTAACTACAAATTGTCAAAACTGCTGGTGTCTCCCATCAAACACAAATCCTGCTGCACACAAACACACACACGCACACACACACACACACACACACACACACACACACACACACACACACACACACACACACACACACACACACACACACACACACAGCCCTAAGTGCGTGATTATGCTATGTCAATAAAATATTAATGAAGCAGCACTTGACACAGAGATACAGAGACGGAAACAGAATGGAAGATTATGTTTGCATAAAAGCGAGCAGTGAAATTGAATGAGGAGAGGAGGATGAATAGACCGTGTCATGAATCCATAATGACTCCATCTTTAAAGCTGTGCTGAGCCGCTCTGCGGGGTCCAGCGTTTAAAATAAAGACATGTTAGGGTTGTTTAACTGCTGATGTTAACAGTTTGATTTACTTTGAGGGCCGAAATGCACTTGATGTGTGAGCAGACACAAAGAGCAAGTTAGTTCCTGGAGATACAAGTCAACACACATGTATTCCAGCACATGCAACAGATATATGAAGCCTGCGTGAATCTATTATTTCTACTCTAATTACTACTATTGTTGAGTCTCATCACTCCTCCTCATAATAAACACAAATAAATCCATTGAGTAACAGCTCAACACCAGAGTGTTGTAGAGACTAAAACAGATCAAAAACCATGTAAATATATTCTATTTAAAATCAATTAAGTAAATATTTAGTCTTTAAACCACATATATGGTGTCTAGCAGCTTGTTTTGTTGTTTCCTGCCCCCTAGTGGCCAAACATTGATTCCATGCATTATCAAGCTGCTACCATGTGTGTCTGTCTTGTCAATGTTGGGCTTTCCAGCATATTGTGTTTTACTCTGGGAAATATAATAATTAATAAATAGATCGAGTTCATTATTTTATCATTCCTTGAAAAAATCAGGGTATGAACTGTTGACGTTTTTTTCAGTGTGTGTAAATGATGAATAAAAAGTTATTTCATCAAACTGGCAGCTCAAGATTGAAATGTCAATGAAAAATTAATTGTATATTTGGATGTCGACCTTGATGCTTAGAACAAGTCTAAATTATTTGTAGTTAAATTGAAACGTCTTTTTTAAAGATTATTACTTAGTATTTTAGAGTACTTTATTTGGGAGAGGCAGAAGAGATAAAGGCAGGAAAGGCAGGGGGAGGGAAAGACTGTCGACGTGCATCAAATAAAATCCATGATAAAATTCATACAAAAGAAAAATATCAAAACATTCAATTTTGCAAAGGTGTACAAATATTCATAAAGCATCATTCAAATTCAGAGCATGAACTAGATTTGTTTGGGAACTCTTTCACTGCACATTTGAATTTGGGTGTGTGCGCACCTGTAGGCTCAGTAACTGATGATGTTTGTGAAAGTGTGCGTGTGAATGTGTGAAGGGCAGTCGTCCATAACACATGAGGCGTATTTCCATCTCTTATTGATGATGAAAGTGCAGAGTGGGAGAATTAGTTTCTTTTTGTTTGCTTGCGTGTGTGCGCCATTTCAAGTCCGCCCGAGTTGATGGTCAGAAAGTCCTGACAGAACACATTTAATTCACAGCCCCTGTTTCCATGGCAACACTGACAGGAGTGTATGGTCATACACAAACACCTTTTTGCCTTCCGCTGTCTCTTCTCTCTCTCTCTCTCTCTCTCTCTCTTGTTTCTGTCAAACACAGCATTTATTTTATATTTCTCAGAAAAAGGTGACTAATGGTTTTCTCTGAGAATGTTTGAGGTATAAGTTTACAGCCCGCCAGACAATTCGTGAACAAATGATTGCATCTCAAAAATATGGAAAAATAAACATGGGAGCAATAAATTTTTTTTTTGCGTTTGAAGAAACAAAATAATGGACTTACATGTTCTCCAGGATGGTCACGAGTGTCAGTAAGGCTGTCAGGTCACGGTCAGGGTAGCTGTCATCACTGACAAGCATGATGGCAGTGGTTAATGTAAATTTGGTGTAGTGTGGAGAAATGGACACTTTAAAGGGTTGGTTCACCGGAAAATGGAAATTCACTCATTATCTGCTCATCACTATGCCAATGGAGTGAAGTGTTTGAGTCCACAGAACACTTTTTGAATTTCGGGGGTAAACAGCGTTGCAGCCAAGTCCAATACAATTGAAGTAAATGGAATCACTTCTTCAAACATAAAATGCCTCCTTACTGCTCCTGTGGTGTCTTCAAAGTGTCCTAAATGTCCTCTGATATTCTCCTCTGGAGCCATGTTCACGCGTGGATTACAGCGAACATGGTGACTAAAAACATGGCGTAAACTCCAAAGGTGCTTTGTGGACGAGTGATGAGTAGATAAAGATCTTTATTTTCCCTTTAAGCCATAAATGGACTGCTAGAGATAAGGATTTGTTTTGGAAAGTAGTTTTGCCCAAAACAAGCCGTGAGTATTACATCATCATCATCATCATCATCATCATCATCATCATCATCATCATCATCATCAGCAGCATCATCATCATCATCATCATCATCATCATCATCATCAGTTCCTGTTCAGGGAGAAGTGAGCTTGATATATGTGTTGAATAATGTAAAAGACCTGAAAAAGAAACTGAAATAGCCCCTCCTTAGAGACACAATTAAGATCTTTCTTTTTCTAACAATTCTATTCTGGGCAAACATGTTCTTTTTTCAGAGGGATTTCGATTGTATCATTGTGTTGTTTTATATATTTTTAATGTGTTTTGTGTGTTTGTATAAAGGCTCATCTAGGAACAGGCAGTGCACACTAATAGGCTGTAAATGCTATTGTATGTTGCACTGGTCCATGCTGAATTCTTATAGCCCTATACAAATGTACTTTAAATAAATAAATTATTGGTATATTTAACATATACAATAATATATATACATATTAATAAAATATGATTTAGGATATGCATCATATGTTAGCTAGGAGCTAATGGCTGTTAGATAAAAATGCACATGACATGGTGCATATCACTGTGAAAATGTGTGGAATATGATCACTTTTTTGGAATAACGTTCGTTGTCTTGTGTCATTATTAAACTAAAAGTACATTCCCATTAAAACCATAGTATACTTGTAATGTAGGGTCACACCAGCAGAGGGGAACAAAAATGGTAAGGGTTCTTCGGCCTACAGCCAAATTAATAAAACAATATGACACAGAAATGTAAAATACAGACTGTAATGAGGATTTAATGGGGTTCATATAGTTCACCTGATTTAAATGTATTGATTATTAAAGGACTATTTATTTTTGAAATGTGTTTCTTATTCCTAACTGGGAAACAACAGTTATTTCTCGTTATAGTCCTCTTGTGCGGACTTGCCTTGAAAAAATCCATCTCTATTTCAATTGTTCATGTTGGGGGAGAAATTCCACTAAAACATATTCATAAACTTTTTATTAGTTAATCTGATCAAATGGGTTGATAATTCTGTCTGTGTTTCCTCACTGGACTGCAGTGCAGGGTAAATTATATATATCATTAATTTTGTACTCTAAAGCCTCAGATTAACTCTAGATAGATTTTGGAACATATTTCTGCGCAGAATCAGGACTATGGAGTTTGTCTTTCTGACTTTACATGTGGAGGGGAATCTTTTTGTGGATCACTAAGAGCAGCGTTTCTGATTTATCCACCAGATGGACCTATTGCACTGTGGGAAAGCAAACCTCTGTGTGCATCTGTGTGTGAGTGAGTCTAACACAACCATTATTTGTCACTTAGGATGAAGCAGGTGTCCAAACATATTCCCTAAAGCCAGTTAGTAAAAATAACACAACCACAATTACACGGCAACATCTTTATCTAGTGCATTATGGTATATTATCCTGCAGGTTTGTAACCCATCTCATTATGAATCTGTAAGTCCTGACTGCAGAGGATCCCGTGTGTCTTCAGGTGGGTCACAGTTACAGTCCTGCAGGGACACAAATCATCCAGGCGTCTGACTGTGAAGAGATGTGACAAATTAGTTCTCTGTTTTTTTTGTTCCCCCCCCGCCACTTTCTTTCCCCGTGATCTCCAACCCTCCATCCCAACAACCTGCTCCACACTAATCAGCATAATGAATTCCTGCAGCATGTCGGCTTTAATGGAATCAATTATTTGAAGAAGAAACAAAAGGTCAAGAAAACAACCAGCACACAGTAATTTAACTGGATGGTCACTGGGAAGAACATAAAGGGAAACCTATGTAAAGTGTCTGAGCGTTAATGCAGATAAAATAATGAGAATCCATCATTTTTCTTTTTCGTTATTATTAGAGTGAAAGACAGCATTACGTGACAGAGAGGAGAGGAGATGAAAGTGGAGCTTTATAAGTAAGTGATGTGACAAAGCCATCTGTTTTTACCTGAGTGTTTGTGTTTGTGTGTGTGTGTGTGTGTGTGTGTGTGTGTGTGTGTGTGTGTGTGTGTGTGTGTGTGTGTGTGTGTGTGTGTGTTTGTGTTTGTGTGTGTGTGTGTGTGTGAGTGTACATGTGTGTGTTGCCTCCCCGTCCCCAGCCCATGTGCATGATGTGTGTATATTTCTACATTAATGAGCAGACTAGAGATTTTCATTAAGGGCCCATTAGTACCTCTCTTTCCCTCCGGGCCCCATCTCACTGTTGCGCTCTCGTTCATTCCTCTGATGCAATAACCACAGAGAGGCAGGCAGAGCGGCAGCAGACATGGCTCACTGTCACGGGAATCCAGTAAACTGCACTGTACGGTACCTGGCACCATTCTTCAGAATAAAACAGCTCTTTAGAGCTGGACTGTCAACCGGGCTCTGGCAGAAAGGCAAAGCGGCGAGAGGCAAATTATGAAATTTAATTCATATTAAATAAATGTGTTTGCATTAGGCTTTTTAAACAAGGAGCTAAATGAGTGAGTCAGCCCAACACAAACAGATCATGTGGGATTGAGCCTCTGGTAAGAAAGCTCCCCTTGATTGACAGCTGCGCACCAGCTCGCCTATCATCCACCCTGCCGCTGATAAGCCTGGCTGGGCAAACTTTTCAAATCCTCTCAGACAAGCGTACTATCAAACTAGAGCGCTCTTCAAAACACTGCGGAAGCGCAGCAACTCCCCAGCAAGTCAACTGGCAGCCGATTTTTATCTGGGGAAGTGTGTTTTCAATCTCGCTCTTTCCAATCCAGCGCACATCTCAGAGACAGGAAATTTTTGGCCGCATGGCGTGAAAGAAAAAAAAAATCTGTCATTTGAACATCACTAAAAATAACAAGCGTGTTTCAGCACGGGGGGGGGTTATACAGCCAAATGTGGATGTCACTGTGCTGTCGCTGCAGAACATTAGAGGGCAGTGGCTTTACGGAAAGCAGCTTCCAGATGAGCCAGAGCCATTTGAAATACTTGGGAGAGGCAGACAGCAGTGGTTAGTATTACCAAGTCTCTCTCTGTAGCCTGCTGGGTGTTGCACCCTCACGCTGCGCTCACCATATTGCTGCATAATGTCCCCCCCCCCCCACACACACACATCATCTGCTAACTCGCTGCAGAAACTTTGAGGAAGATGGAAAGTCGAGAAGGAAGGAATGGTCCTCTGGTGTGTCGAGGGTGAAAGAGCAAGAGAAGAGATGGACAGTTTGTCTGCTGACTGCTCAAAGTCGAGTAGAGTGAAACATTTCCTGTCAGAGAATTTAGGGCAGAGGGGAATGGGATGGGAGAGACGGGGGAGGAGGCGAGGAGTATAAATCCTAATTGAATTGCAGGAATGTCAGCTGTGGTTAACAGATCAACTCGGCGTGTTAGGACGTATATATCTGCTCCGAACAGTAAGATGTCTGTTTCGCAGAAAACCGAGCGCCACACAGAGGTGACCACATTCGCCAGGGCTGGGGATGTTTGTCACAAAGCACAGTTTAAACCACTGTCACACCACAGCTCCAACCCAAGGAATCCTGGTGGTTCACCGTGGACTGAGCTGAGCTGTTGTAGGAATCGGTCTAGACATGCCTGACATTTTGATCAACGGCTGCTTTCAGTCAAATCCATCCTCAGAATCCGGATTAGGATGAATCCCACCGTTGCACCTGCATTGTTTTTCTGTCCACACTGTGCCGTGCCCAGATTCCTGCTGAAACATGCCGTGCGATGACAAGAATCTGTGTTGAAACCAGCGGTTGCTTCAACGCAGTGACGTTTTTCAGTACTTTGAGATTACCGTAGTCGTCAGTGATACCAGGAAAGAGAATCGTTGTGCAACCCACCTATTCTGCTTTTGTGGCTGGAACGGGAAGTTGATGCATGTCAGCTTTACCCCTCCCATTTTCCTTGCAATACAAAAATGACAAATAGGCATCTTACAGGAAAAACATATTTATCAGTTTAGACAGCTTCACTGAATTGTAAAGACACTGGTGGGAATTCCTAATTAATACAGTCAGGATATAAGACTGGAATGAAAACACTTTCTATTAAAGCAACCTTTGTAAAGACTTTATAATTAGCAACTTATTAAATATTCATCAAACATTAACAGAAAATAAGACATAAACTAATACAATATTACATTTTGGTTTTCCAAGTTGCTAATAATTAACTTTGGCTTGTGTTTCCCCCCTGTTCTGCTTGGTAAGAGCAGTATTATCAATGTTGGGGATAATAAACAAAGTTTTTAATTCATGACGTACACTTCAGGTTCTCCGCAGCTTTTTTAAACTTACACTTTTAGCATTTGTTCTTAATTTAACTTATCTCTATACAAGATGAGTAAGTTACTTATTAGCCACCATTAAAAACCATTAGTTACAATGTAAAAACCCTTTAAAAATGGTGACTTATTAAAAGAGCTACAGCGACTTTAGTACATA
Source organism: Hippoglossus stenolepis (assembly GCF_022539355.2). Lineage (NCBI taxonomy): Eukaryota > Metazoa > Chordata > Actinopteri > Pleuronectiformes > Pleuronectidae > Hippoglossus > Hippoglossus stenolepis. The sequence goes on along the minus strand of NC_061486.1, from coordinate 9,627,902 downwards.
TCCTCGAGCAGTACTTTGCACAAACGAACTTGCTTTTGATTAAGTCAATGAAGACAGTAATTACACTTGATTATCTACTCGTCGATCCTCTAATGCTCGGGGTGAATTTTCACCCACACTGCGAGCAAAGTCACTCGAGCACATGGTCCAGTGTCCCTCTGTCAGATCATTTGTGTACTAAGACAAATTGTACAGTTGTGGGACACAGTAAAGTAGTTTATCAGTCTCTGAGAGCCCGGCACTGAGGTGCCGCAGGGTAAAGGAACCGGCTCTGGAGAAGGCACGCTAAGTGGCCATGACAGATGAGCTCCATCTGCGGTAATTCTTCTGGGTCTCGCTCAGACCGATTCAGACACAAAGAGATGCAAATGCATTGAGGAAGACTCCAGCAAATGAGCATTGATTTGGAAAATAACTCATATTTAGTTGATTAAAGTGTCCCGTGGGAAACAATTAAGAGAAAGAGAGTTATTTGGAAGGTTTCGCCACAAGTATGACAGGGTTAGTTTCGGGACCAATTACGCATAAATGCACTGGAGACGGGGGAAATCCTTCACAGCAGAGCAGTCAGCTCCCTGGTACAGTCTGAACCAGGACAAACGATCACACTAAGCCTGAGATCAAAGGTTTTGTAGCAGCATTCAACTTGACCCTCTCGACCTCCAGCTGTCAGCATGTGAGTCTGTGGAGGGACAAGGGTATGAGGGTAAGAATGTGTGTGCATGTCTGTGGAAGTGTGTGAGAGTGAGAGATGGAGTAAAATAAGTGCACAGACTGATGTTGATGAAGCACCTGTCTGCTCAATATAATGCAATTACGGGGCAGAAGTATTTTAGGAGAGTAAACGTTGGACCTTCTGTCAAAGTTGTGTTAGAAAAGTAACAACTGCAGCAGTTTGAAAATATCAGCTCAGGTCTGACAAAACAGCGCCCCTAGTGGAGAATCTGCACCTTGTTTGTACAAGTCATGTCCAAAAGGTGTTTCTCATTTTACAAAGACCAAAACGTTTAGCCTCTACATGTACAGGTCATTTCTTTACATCCTTATCTTTACATTTAGTGTAGTTGGATAAGTTTTTGTTTCCACTACTGGAAAAAGTGCTAGTAAAGCAGGTTGGATCCATGTTGGGCCTCACGGATCGAGACGTACGCTTCTGTTCCCCAAAACATTTATTTTGGTGCTACCATTGGAAGCCACCACACAAAGAATTTGAAATTCTGGCTATAAAGTTACATTAATAGTTTTTTTGACCACTTGGGGGCAATAGAACAATACCTTGTTAGGCCACAGTCAAACCAGGCTAGCATAAAAAAACGTACCCCTCACATTCATTGGAGTGGAGCCCTTTCATTCAAATTAGAACAGGATCTTATCTAATCCACATGGAAAGTCCTTTGAAGAGGCTGCAGTATCTATGTCACTTGTCAGTCCATCTCACATCAGCAGATTCCTATCGATAAAAGCCCACTACTGCAAAACGAGTGGGCAAATGAAGAGGATGATAACCGTGCATTTCAAAGATCAAAAAATTCTCGAGAGCATAATAAAAAAAACCCCATTTCTGCACAAATTTTGATTGGAAAAATCTGAGTCTGTGTTTTGGACTGAATGAATCCCAGTGTGAGGACAAAACGGGACACAGGCACTATGTGGGGACTCAGACATTAAGTAGGTCCCAACAAGGTAAAGCATTAAAGTAAGCAAATGCAGTTTACTTACTTTATGTGAATAACATCCAGTCTCAATATTGCGACCGCTTACCTTCCTCTATCACTTTGTGTTTTTTCATCCTGAGTCACATGAATCGTCAGCAAATAGCAATTATACCAGTACCATGGGGTTGTGAAAAACAACAAAATACCTTTGTTATCGTAGTGGAATTTGGGTTTTTTGGGGCACACACAAAATATTATTTCCCTCCTTCCCATTCCTCATAGATAACAAAAGCAAATATAGAAAATCCCAAGCTGTCTGTGACAGTCTGGAAAGTTTGCACATTAAACCATTTTTTTTCTTTTTATGACTTTTCTGTTCCTCTTCTTAAGGCCTCATGATCGGCATCAGTCTGAAAGCACCTCTCTCTGAGGGCAACAGGGGTATTTTTGTGTGTCATATGTGTGAGTCTTTGTGTAATTCTGTACTTTGGTGCCGCATTGTATGTGAATGTGCGTGTTTTTGTGCGGAGGAGGACTGGCACCCGGTCTGGTGCTGATAGCAGAGTTTCTCCCCTGACAGTTGGTGAAGGGAGGTGCTGGGAGAACATCCCTCCTGAGTGACCTTGATCCAAACCAAAAGTTTCTCACCTCGTCCGAAGACACCAAGCAAACAATAATACATTTGTTATCATCTGATGGGAAAAAAACACAGGTTCTTGAAATGGTAACAATCTTGTTGTTCTGCAGTGACTCGCTGTGATTCACAATCATATGCGGATAAAATGCAGAACAATGTTTTAGTCATGGTGTTTGCTTCTGAGGAACACATTACTCATGTCTTGGAAGAGGGACAGCTTACACGGAAACAAACTGATCTGAGAATACAAAGGCACAAAGGTTTTCCAAAGAAATAAATTCCACTAAGGTACAATTAAGACCACACCTTTCAAATCAGAAAAAACATGGATTGCGAATAAATGCTACCAATGCATGCTTGTGTGCATGTTTAATGTTGTACTACAAGGCCTTTAGAGCAATGCAATATGTGTCTATGTATCTTTGTTTAAATGTGCACCTTTTTTTGCAGCAAAAGACAGTTTAATACCTGTGTCACCCCAGGCACAGCGCAATTAAAATCCAATACTCTCCAGGAGTCTATAACACGCTGCGTTTACTGACAGCGAACACAGCTCAAATGGCCAATGGAGAAGGGGTGAGGGGTTTTATTTCGAGAGCACGGCAGCAAAATGATGGAAAATATGATCACTGCCGGCGAATGTGAACATCTTTTGGACGCACCGACGGGCAGCTACTGTGAAAACTGCTGTCGGTTCATCTTTGCAGAGATTCTGAAGATATACACACAGATGAACATTTCTCATAAGAGGAATCATGCTGGGCAGAAGCAATGAACCGTGGATGGTATGATGGGGTGCAAAGAAATAGGTTTGCATAGTCATTTACTGTATTTTTTAGGTCTAAACTACATATTGGACAATGGAGCTGCAATGAGCCTGCAAAGCAAAAGTCTAAGGTCCTTAAGGAAAGGTTTGGGTGTAGTTAAAGTTTGCTTATAACAAATATGCTAAGTTTTCCCGTCACAGCAGGTAGGTGTTTATACCAGTGCTGTGCTGAACCTAAATTTATTTTAAAAAGACATCAACAAACACAGCCTAATATATATTGCATGACTTTGGTGAGCCACTGAAAACAATGACATCCAGTTGTCTGGTCCCTTGCTTCCAATAAAATTGGGTCATTTATTCTATGAAGTGAAGCATCTGTTTACTTTCTTCTCACTTTAACGCTAATTTACACTTTTACGCTCCAAATCCTTGAGTTAATTGCCCGTATGAAAGTGACACTTTGGTGATCTTCTGTGTTTAATGTTATGGAGAGCAGGGACAAAAGGAAAAGTCATACGTGGTATAATAATAATTGGATAAAGAAATATTTGATGGGGCCTAGTCTGAGAGATATTTCCCGATACAAATTACAGGTTACTGGCTCAGTCACTGATAACAGATCAGGCAGGTTGTTATTGGAATAGAATCAAAAACATTATACAGTGCTGGTGATGGCTTTAACTACTGAGCGTGAGGGCAACTTCTGTATTCAGACGACACAATAGAGCCCGAAAGTGAAGCCAATTCATCTCCAGGGGACATGGACCAAGTACACCAAAATATCTTGGAGATAAAGGTTAGATATAACCACTTATATTTAGGTGTGAAACAGACCCTGCCAAGAATGACATATGGATATTGACATGTTGTTGAAACAGTAGTTAGTTGTTAAACCGATAACTTAGTAACACACCATTACCATAACTGGAAGTATGAAACAACACTTTTTGATAAAAAAAAAACCTTTTTAAAATCACAGTATACAGTATATTAACAAGTGGATATTTTGTATAACCTTGTGTAACTTTTTTAGCTTAATAACTTAAAAAGAACCAATGGGGTTGTGTTTCATGCTTAACTAGGTATTTCTATATATATATAGGCATATGTTCTCTATGCCTATGAGAATATATTCAAACACCCTGACTACCCTTTATAGAGTTGTTGAAAATATGCAGTACTGCCAACACTGGTGACACCAGCAGAGCCACATGATTTACACCTAGACCTGATATTCAGATGCAGCATTTTGTTTTTGCACGGATAGGGAACCTCAGGCCTCTGGGGGCATTTACAGCCTGAGAGACAATTCATGAATACAAGGGCAACACAAAAATGATCTCATGCAAGCAACTATTCTTCTGTGGTAAAAGCAAATAACAGTAAATTGTAGATGAACATGTCCTTCAGAGTTGTCCATTCCAGTTGTAAAAATAAATTGTGCATTGTGTGAAACATTTTGAATATGTCTACTCTGCAAGAACACATGCTATCACACGCCTATTCTGGTGAGTTTCCAAAACTCTTCCGAACAAGAAAAGTAAACAAAAATACATTTTTAAGCTATTCAACGCGGAACAGGTTGATCCGTCAACTTACAAAACCATTGAGCTGCAGAGCAACGTCAAGCTCAAAGATAAGTCCTACAACCTCCCTCTGCTCTGTATGTTTGAGACAATCTCCTGCTGGGATTATTTCCTTTCAAAAAGGACTCTTGCAAATACTTCATCAAGACTGACTGAGCCAAACCTGGAAAACCAACAGCCAGTGGCATCATCATCATCATCACTACCATCTGATATCAGATGACACACGAAAGAGAAGCAGTTCTAGCCAGTCTCTGTGTTTAAGGTAGAGTGATATGTGTCTTTTTAAAATTTTGTGAGGCCCTCAAAGTATGTTTTGAAAACTAGAATAGCGCTCAGTGGAGCACCAACCTCTGCCTATAGGCCTAATAGCTGTCCTAGATTAAATTATGCTGCAGCGAATTGTACGCATTCATAGAAATTACTTATTTTTTTTCGTTATCAAGATCCACAAATTATTCCCAGGGGAAATCAGTTAAAGCAAGTGATAAAACATTTCTGGATCTACCCCTTGATCGAAGATCCACATCAAAATTGATTGGGTCCTTCCCTTACCCATACCGTATCCTTCCATTAAGTTTCACGGCAATAATTCCAGTAGTTTTTGCATAATCTTGTTCACAAACAAACCAACCAACTGAACAATACCTTGTTGCAGAGGGAATAAGGAAAATGTCCCCTACCCCAGTTTTAGAAGATATGCTGATTCCCTAAGCAGGACCCCGGGACCCCATGGGGACCTCACTGTAGAAATTAAGACTAATCTTTTACCTTTAGCCTCAGGGTACCCTCAAGTTCCGCCTGTATCGTTGATTACAAGTACAAAACACTTGATGACGCTAAGGTGCAAAGGATAGGATAACACCTGCTAACATCTAATGGTAGTTGGTAACTTAAATTGTGAAGAAGACCTTCAAACGTACAAGGGATATTCACCACCTTGTCCTATATTCTAAAATTCTGTATTACTGTAGGTAAAAAGTCAAAAACAGTAGAGTAACTCACTTTAGTTACTTTAAGTTCTTGCTACAATGTGAGAGATGGTGATGGTGATGATCATTTTAATATGTACTCTCTGATCCGCACCACAGAGTGTTCTGGATCAAAGGCTACTGGAAGCCCAGGCTATGATGAAGTACACTGAAACACGCTGCGAATCACTTCATCGCTCCACCTGAACCTGCGCCCGGGAGCTGCCGAGGCGCCGCTGACAGCAAGTGCTGCTGACAGGGTCACTTCTCACCGCCGCCCTGACAGAGGAAGCGACGACTCGGTGCATGCGAGGAACTTCAGAGAGGCGACTTCGGGGCAGCGCCTCACATGTCACCGGCTGCAGAAACCAGGAATCCCCCCCCACCCCCACCCCCCCGCTTGTGGATAACACGCTTGACCAGCTGCGCAGCGCAAGAGTCTGATGGATCATTTGAATTCAGCGATCCAGTCCGGGTAGATGTGGTGCTGTGGGTAGTTGTAAGTGAAGGGTGTGCGTGCGTGCGTGTGAGTGTGCGTGCGTGTGAATGTGCTCTCCTAGAATAGAAAGGGAGAAGAGAGGCGGGATCGGTTTTGTGCCTTGTTGGAAATCCAGGGGTGAAGCAAATAGACCGTCTGGAGCGGATCGATCAGCAGCGCGCGCTCCCTTCGTGGATTTGATGGATGTTTGATCAGTGGATGTGATGCCCATTTATATCATCGACCGAAAATTTCCCGACACATCTGGTAAGTGGCTTCACGCGCCCGGAGCGCGCCTCACCACGCGCTGCCATCCGTGCGTATGGGGTGTTTGTGTGTGCGCATTGGTTATTTATTTATTTCGGTGCGTGTGCACGCGTACCGGCTTGGTGACACCGGGACAGCGTGCACCAGTTGATCATGCCACCCACCCGCCACACACACACTTGATCACACACACACACACTTGGAGTTCCCGACGTGCAACAGGAGATGAGGAGCTGGCACCCGTTTGGCTGCGGGCTTGCTCGTGTGCCGCAGGTGAATGTTTGTCTCACTGGAGTTTTAAAAAACCAAGATGCTTTTCGTCTCATCAAGAGACACTTCATTCACCCTGGGCAGAGCAGAAGCGGAAATTCAAGCTGCATGGGCACCGGGGATTTTCTTTAAAACAAGTTTTTTCTCCATTCCATTCATATTCCTATCAGACAAGCCATTGGGAAAGCAATTTAGGAGGTAGGGTTCATTTCAGCTAGATCACTGCACCTCTGGGCATCGAGTCTGTTCTCACAGAGATTTGGACTCTTCGTGTGCAGCCATCTGCCCCAGTGCTGAAAATCATATCCCAGAGAAGGTGTTATTTTGAGTTAAAAGTAGGCCACATTCCTCTACTTCTTCAAACTCAATTAGGTGCAAGAGGCGTCCGGGGTCTCACAAGACCTGCAGACTGTTTGTGTTTGAGATACTGTACCTACATCATGACAGACAGGGAGAGGGAGTTTTGTCTTTTGGAACTGATTAAACCATTATGGTGCAGACACGGCAGCACATACCTCCAACAAAAAACAAAAAAAACACTCACATAGGAAAAACAGTATAGAGCCACATTACAGATCCTGCAACAGAGGCAGTAACATCAGCAGCAGAAATGACAGCTCACCCCACAGATAACTTGGCTTCCTCCCTCACAGAGCGAACAGCCATAAAGACGTCACTATCACGCCTGCACGGCACTAACAGATTCTGTAATCTCCTCGGAATCAGCAGTAACCATAACGCATGAGTGATAGTGCACGGGGAGGATGTACAGTAAATGGTTACAATGATTAATACCAAACATGCCTCAGCTCACCGAGAGGGAGTCGCTTAACAGCATGATTTAGGACCTCTTAGTGTTTCACTCTGTTTTTATGGCTTTCTTCACCCCCCCTCACTCTATCACTCTTTTTGTTTTTTTTGCACATATATACCTCCACTCTGTCTTTATGTCCCTTTTCCTTTTCAACAAATTTTGCATTTCTTGGCATGCACTGTGTCAGGATTAGAGAGGATGAATATATAATACGGCCCCTCCAATTGTGTCATGCACGCATCGTTTTTATGGGAGCCGTGGGGCTGCTGTCACAAGTGATGTGTTTGCCTGCGGACGAGAAAATAGAAATGATAATATTTAAACCGAGCAAAGTTGTAAAGCTCCTGCACTCCCCCATGCGGTTAACATACTGTATCCACTTGTGTGATAGTAATGCTTCATGGCCTATTTTTATGTGTTCAATCATTCATCTTCCTCCGTTACTTCTAGTTGCCTTTTACGCCTGTTGTAATCACATCCGGTCACTAGTCTCCCATTGCAAATCTTATGACCCGCTGTGAAGTCATGCATGCTTTTAGTGCTGGTGTGGAGCTGGGAAAGCAGCCTGTAGGGAGCTGTGTGTACAATCATGGCCAATTACCAGGCGGGATAATGACTGCACCCAGGAGAGGTGGCTGTACGCTTTGGCTTTGGTTTGTCATAAATGAGGAGTGATCTGGGAAATCACATTCGACAGGACCGCGGCCACATGTGATACCTGTGCATGTGTTCTCATTCGGTGGAAGCTCTGAGAGACTTTGTCCACTATCGGCACACAGGCGCCTCATGACACCAGCTTGTAAAAGTGTGTGTGAGAGACAGATGTGTGTTTGTGTTTGTTGTGTGTGTGTGTGTGTGCGACGTCGACAAGGGATTAAGGATTAATTGTCCTCAGAGATAGACTTAACTGCTTGTAACTTGAACTTTGTAAAGTTCCCACTCGGCCCCAGAGAGGAAAACAGCGCTGTGTAGTGAGGAGCAGAGGACAGGTCTCTCTTTTTTCTCTGTTCTTCAGAAGTGTGTGTTGGTAGTTTATTTTCCTTTTCCGGAGTGCACTGTCTCTAGAGGGTAAGAACGTCCATTGTTCTCACCTTTTGCTACAAAACCGGTTTGAAAAACATATCGTTTGACTTTTATCTTCCGTTTTTTTAAATATCACAGCCAAATGACTTTATTTCCCTTTTTTTCCTCTTTTTAACTGTTTCTCTTCTATTCTTCTTTTCATTATCAGCATCTGTCTAAAATGATGTCCTGAATGTTTGTTAAAAAGCTGCAATCAGCAAGCGTTCAGTATTTTTGCTTTGTGACTTTAAGGTTAACTGATTATGCAGATACAATGGAAATGTATGCATTAAAAACACGTTTGTCTTATTCATCTTTATCTTCAAATCGCTTTGTAGTCTTTAAGAGTCCAAAAGAAAGAAAAGAGGAACAGCACATTCTAAATATATTATCACAATGGATTATCAGATGTGTTCAATTTCTGTACTAATCTTTAGCTCTTCCTCTGTGGTTTTCAGGTCAGTTGTTACAGCCGATAGCTGAAGGAGGAGACCTGATAATGACAGAGACCATCCCCCCCAATTCGGCTAAGAAGCCACGCTGGACCTCCCTGGAGATCGGGCTCACCACCATCGTCTCCTTGCTCTTCATCGTCATCGTTGCCCTCATCATCCTGTTTGCCACACAGAAGACGGGTGAGTCGGACTTAGGATTCAGGTTGACAACAAAAATGTCTGAAACCTTTTCAAGAATCATGGCGATGAAACTTTGGTAAAAATAACAAGCTTGATCCAAACGTGTTTTTAACGTGACCACAACAATAAAGGAACCTTTCAGAACTTTCGAAGATTGACACCTTTTAAATCTGAGCGTGTGCACGGACCATCGTGTCTGTCTGAGTTCACGGACAATGTTAAGCACCAAGCAGCACACGCTGAAGAGCAGCAATTTGTTCGGGCGGAGAGAAAACACTTGAGTTGTGTGCTTTTAAAACACAGTGCAAAAGTACAACCACTAAGCCCGGAAAGAAGAATTCCCAGTGCAAAGGTCCTTTCTGCTCGGTGGTAACACCGAGTATCTCAAATGGCCGAGGGTTTCACATTTCAGAAAATTTCTGTGAAAATTATCAAGAGTTGTGCAACAGACATTTCACTGTTTGAAAGTGAAATTGAACAGACACCCCACCTCTTCTCTTCCCCCGCACCATGGGAAACCCCTGGAACCTGCTTCAGGCCAATGTCACAGTCCAATAGGACATTGTTTCCTAATCATTAATGTCCTGACTGCTGTGTTGCTTGCATTTTTTACTTAGATGTCAAGCTTATTATACTTTAATACACGTGACAAATGGTCTGGGCTACGTATTATATTGAGGAGATAATCCCTAAGTCCAAGGGCGGCTGATACGGATGCTATGGTCCAATAAAACTGCAGCATCTACCATTATTAAATCAACACAGACATTAAGCTCAACTTTAGACCTATTGATTAATAACTGAAGTATTAATTTCAATAATATTATATTTGTAAAGTGTCAACTCAGAACTTATATTATCTGAGGGGAACTTCAGATAATATATCATCCATCCATCCATCCAGCCACTTATCCTTGAGACATATATCTCTTTTATACAAAAAATTGCCGTATATGCTGTTTTTTGCACACTTGAGAAAACCCGGTAAAAAAAGGCAATTGAATCCTTTCCCATTGCCAGTAGAAAAGTTTGCCTCTCTGTTTTTTTTCCACTGGTAAAAAATGTTTAACGTCACAAACGCCCCAGAACTGGGAAGTTGTCTCACCTCGCTGTCTTGCCAAGCTAGCGTGTGTCTCGTACCCATCACTGCTGATTGGACCCGCAGCTCATAAAAACCTGTCTTCACTGTTTTGACCAGGGAGTGAACATCGATTTTATCCATTCACATTGCACACAAAAGTCAGATGTAAGTGGGGTTTTAAAAGGGGGCTATAAAGAGACAAATAACCAGTCACACTCACATTCACTCCAGAGTTTCCAGTTAACCCTAACCCTATTCTGGTATGTGTTTGCACTGTGGGAGGAAGCTGGAGTATCTGGAGAAAACTCTGAAAGACATAAGGAACCTTATAGCTGTGAAGTGACAGTGCTAACCACTGCACCACCGTGCCACCCGAGAAGAAAAACATCTCTTTTGAAGAGTGGAAATACACAATGACAGTAATAATGATAATACCCATACCTCATAGTACTTCTACCACTACTACTATTACGAATAATAATAATATATTTGAGTGTAGAACAATCGTGAAATTCAGCAGGTCAAGAACACAAAATCCTGACAGGTTCGATGATATATGAAACAGTCTGCAGGGGCATATATGTGTGTGTGTTTGTGTGTGTGTGTGTGTTGGACTGTTATTATCTTTTGCAGTTCACAAATGTGTAACCTGCCATGTCAGGAAAATGGGCTAGTGCACCCTTGAGCAAAGCATGTGCATTCACACGAAACGCATTGAGCAGCGTATATTTAAGGGTACAGCAGGTTTGTGGTGTGTCGGATTCAGATTCAACAGTTTGGCCTCTAAATTCCTCCTGACAGAGTGGGAGCAACACTTCCAACTGGGGCTGAACCTGTGTGAAGGATGACAGAGATGAAAAGAAATGAGGGGAAAACGGTTGAAGGGGAGGCAGAGGATGAACATAATGAATGATGACAGCAAAAATTCCACTGAGTAATGAGTTGTTTTGTATTTTTTCCCGTAGATGAAATCTGCACCACCGCCGACTGCACGCAGTCAGGTAAGCATTGTGCATTTTTTTTGAATTTGTATGATCTATTTTCTGTCATCATCCTGGAGGCTTGGATTTTTCTCAGAGGACAGGATGTGAAAATTGAGACCGCTGCAGGGGCCCAGGTATTTCACACATACTTGGAGAAAATGGGGACTTTATGAGCGAATATGTTGCCCCAACAGTGACCGTAACAAACAGAAACAGTCCCCATCAGCAAGCACATTAACCCCGGGCCACCTTTGGACACATGTAAAGGAGAAGTTGCGACACTGTTAATGGAAACAAGCATTCACAAGTATATACAGCTTGAGCAAATCCATCAGGGTGTAGTGTTTGTGTGTAGTGTGTAATGTGCTCAAGTATTTCAACATAGGTGAGCTTTGTTGTGGAGCTTTTACAACTTAACTGTAAGTGTTCTGTGACCCCGTGACTCAAGAGTAATGAGCTGAGACATTTTTGTATCATGCAAACCCATTTTTTGGATCGTTTCAAAATCCCCTGGACATGAAATTGATACAGAAAAGAGGCCAAACATTTAATCATAAACTTCTCATGCAAACAGATCCCAATCCCTCCCTAACTTTAATACTTTATATAACTTAATTTGCAGATGATTTTCATTGATAAAACCTGAAATCGACTTATGTAAAATATTTAACTATGCCTCCAGTTTCCCTCGATAGGAGCCATTCGTTCCTGATACATTTTTGTTGATCCAATGTCCCATTTCAGTCACTTTTGACAGACAGCCTTGTCACAAGAGATCACTCAGCTGCCTTCTTAGCAGGAAACACATTTCCATTTTATTCTCTTTTACATCCTTCATATCTATGTCTGCATTATTTTAATTATTTGCCCCATAAATGTGTCACCTTAGATTTTATAAAATGGAGTTTTGAATTATTTAACTGATTTCTGTGATTATGAGAAGAGTATGAAATATGTTCCCTCTGTTCTGTTAAGAATAGATCTTTTTAAAGGAATAGTTCAACATTTTTTAATAGTTTTGGGAGCTTTGCTTTCTTTCTGTTATATGGGATGATGGTCCCTCTCTCATATCTGTCCATCATTATAAGGCTTCATCCAGCAGCCAGTTAATTAGCTTATCTTATAACAAAACCTAGACAAAAGGGGAAACAGCTAAAGATGCCTGGCTCTGCCCAGAGATAACAAAATCCACCTAGCAGCACCTCTTAAGCTCACAAATTGAAATGTACTCTCACACTTAACTGATAACATTGTGGTTTCATGTCCCAGATGCTGGACGTAAGGTGCAGTGAGTCTGGAAGATAGTTGTCTGGGAACCTCCAATGATGACAAGGACTGTCCTTGGCAACAAAATAATTGAGCACGTGACGTCCCCTGATATCATGTGTCAGTTTTAAACTTTTGTTTTGTACAGAACAAAGTGTTTGGGATATAAAAATGCAAGATTAGTGCACAGTACAGATACAGTTGTCTGTGGATTTATTTTTACCTCGGACAGAGCCAGGCTTGTTTTCTACAACTGTAACCTCCAGTTCCCAGTTTTTCTTCTGACCCGAGCTAATGGCTGCTGGCCGTAGCCTTAAATTAAACATGTGCAAGTGGTCTTGAGCTTCTCATCCAACTCTTAGGAAGAATGCAAATGAACATATTTCTCAAAATCCCAAAATATATGCAGTGTACAGTACATACTGATTAAACCTTAACTGCAGTGGACTTTTTTCAGTTTTGTGTTTCAAAGACGAAATATGGCCAATACAACACATCCCATTCTACAAGAGCTCACTCACTCAGCAGTTACACTAACAGACAGTATTCCACCAACATTTTTCACAGATCAGACCTTTAAAATAAAATAAAATATAAATGCACTCTGGATTTTCTCCACATCGTCTGAGAGCTCGTCTCCTCTCTGTCCGTGCAGCCTCCCGTCTCATCGAGAACATGGACGCCACCGTGGACCCTTGTGACAACTTCTACCAGTACGCCTGCGGAGGCTGGCTCAAGAAGAACATCATCCCGGAGACCAGCTCGAGATACAGCACCTTCGACATCTTACGAGACGAGCTGGAGGTCATCCTCAAAGGTCAGACGCCTGTTACACACACATATGGACAGGCCATGACACAGACAGGCAAGGGGGGGGGGGATTTCATGAAAGATGTAGCGCCTGTTTTAAGTAGACTCATAAAATAGTGAATTACTTTGTTGTTGTTTTTAAGAGTTAAAAGCACATCAAAGCTGCTTTCTAGGAGAACTGAAAGCAGCTTGATTCAGTTGCTTTTGAATGTGAGCTAAAGAGGCCTCTCCTTCAGGCATAGTAGCTCTATAGATATCACAGATGTCATGGGAATTTGGCTTTAGCGCCGCCGACCATGTGAGAGTTTGTCAACAGCGCTGGCACTATCTGTGTGTGTGTGTGTGTGTGTGTGTGTGTGTGTGTGTGTGTGTGTGTGTGTGTGTGTGTGTGTGTGTGTGTGTCTAAGTGGACATTGCGTTCAGGCTGTGCTCAAAGATAACAACACATGGTGGTGAGAAACATTTGTGTGTGAGTGTGTGTCTCAGGTGTTTTGCCAACTTTCAGCAAGCATTACAGTCCTTTTAGTGTCCTCGTGGTTGTGGTTGATGAGGTTCAGATTACACTGCAAATGTGCACCCGTGGATCTGTGTGTGTGTGTGTGTGTGTGTGTGTGTGTGTGTGTGTGTGTGTGTGTGTGTGTGTGTGTGTGTGTGTGTGTGTGTGTGTGTGTGTGTGTGTGTGTGTGTGTGTGTGTGCGCGTGTGTGTGTGTGTGTGTGAAAGGGTCCATGCCTCATGTTGTCTGTGAGAAGACCAGTCGAGTCCTGAGCGGCGAGCGCTAAATCCTCAAGGAGCACAAACTCTCCATGGACAATCCGAAACCCTTCATCTGCCATAAATTCACACTTTATATGCCAGCCTCTTCCTCTGTAATAAAGACAGTACAGATCGGGCTGCAGGAGGAATAGAGTGATTCAGAGTGGATAGAGAGATTGATCCTCACTGGCAAAGAAAAACCCAAAGTGCAGCACAACTGCCTCCTGGACTTTTTTTAATTTGCAAAAGCATCGAGTGCTTTGTCCGTTTAATCTCGATGAAAAGAAAAACATGGAGTTTCTTGTCTCCGGGCGCCGTGTTGGTTCTTTTTGTTCTTTTGTTATCTGCTCTGGTGGTGCACGGTGATCACATGCAGATTCTTTTTTATCATTTTTTAAGAGAAACCTGGATCCTGGGTGGTCATGATTAGATTTTTCTGTTCAGGTTCAGGTCAAGGTTGCTTTAGATTTGGTGTGCAGTCTATGAAAGAGGCATCTTACAGACAGGACAGGATAAAACATAATAAAGCATAACATTAAAACATAATAAATACCACAACATGTTAGTTGCTAGAAAGAACAGGGAACCTATCATAAGTCTTTGGTTGAAAAACAGCAACTTTTTTTTTTTAAACCTTAGACTTTTCTACTTGGAAAAATTAAATCTTGATATATTTTTTAGCTCTCACTTTCCTCTTACTTCTCGATAAACACTTTCTACAGATCAATATAACAATCATTGGGATTTAGAGTTTGCTTTTCAGTATTCATTTAGTAGCATTTTTAGAGGGTTTTTATCGTTGTAAAAGCGCCTGTAATCTATAATATAATTCTAAGGTTCAGTGGATCTTCATTCATGTAATTATAAAAGCATTTTAATGAAATTTCTCTGTCCTATGTCTCTTATCTGATTTGCCTGAACATGAGAGGATTCAGAAATGCGGCGTAAACTATAGATAAACTGGAATATAAATTAACTAACAGCAGGGATTGTATGAAAAATACATATCTTTTATTTAAATTTGAACTTTTTCTTTTCCCACGTTGCTTAATAATAACACAAAGGCCGTCTGTTCCGTTCTGCTCTGTTCTCGCTCCCTTCTCCCATAAAAAAATCACACACAGGGGGGGAAGAGAAAAATAAACATTGCTCAACTCTACGTACATGGCGTGTTTCTGTGTGAATGCGTGGCGTCATTTTTACACTTTGTCGTGTTTTTACTGCAGTCGAATATATGGCGGGTCGTAACGGGATATTGAGGAAAAGAATTCGCTTCTGTAACTGTGAGGACGTGTTGGCCAAAGCTTAAAGGTTGATGTGCGGGAATCATTGACTTAATTGCTGTAAATGCTGTGTTTACCACGGGAGGGAACGGCGCAGCCACAGAACTGGTCCTAGATCAGTGCGCTCATTCCTCTCGGCTGTCTGGCTGCAGTCGGAGCTGGAATGTCTCACACTGTACTGCGTATCTTAAGGTTTTTCTTTGTGTGTGCATCTGTATATGAGTTTCAGAGAGAAAGAAAATGATTGCACTTGATCCTCCAAACCAAGGCATTTGTGTTTGTGTAGTCTTGAGCACTGACAGTAGCAACAAAGACCCACTAGCTCTTGAGTTAAAATCGTATAATGACTGGGGCACGACACGGTGAAGGCCTCGGCGCTGCGTGACCTCAACTGAGATGTGACCTCTACTCTGGTAGTGACATCAAACACGCGACCTCTGATCCTGCGGCTGTCTGCTGCCGCCTTCTTGGATACCACCGCCCGCTGATGGACGGATCCTTTTCCTGTCAACAGCTGCAGGGGCCTGGAAACACCTGGACACTGCGGCGCTCTAGGCCGCATGACAGTAATAAAAAAAGGGCCTGCGTGTCTGCGTTCGTGTGAGAATATCTGTGCAGTTTTGTGGTTGCTTGTAAATGCCTCGGATCGTTCTCCGCTGCTGTAAAAGGGCTGTAAAAAGGGCCAAGTTCCATAATTAGGAATCCAAACCCTAAATTGTGACCACAGCAGCGTGCACACAAGGGTTTGTACGAGCCCGTGCAAGTTTGTATTCCCCCTGTTCAGGTGTGGCATACTGTGCAGAAATCAGCCCAATTGACCGTGAGCTTTTTAATCACTAACTACTTTGCGTCAGGAAGAGGAGGAGTGCAACAGGTAGGAGGTGATGAAAGAAAGGATTCAATCTGAAACAATATGGAGGGAGCGATGGTATGTGGGTGGTGAGATACGCAGGAGCCGAGGGTTTTTCTGAGGTGAAGTGAGGAGGAGCTCTGGAGCCAGAGGAGGACGGTGTATCGAGAGGGAAAACGTTTGAGGATCGGACAGGAAATGTGAAACAGCATGTGGTAGTCATCTCCAAGTCCTGTGTGTACATCCATCCGTGCCTCTGTACGTGCGTTTGACTTCTCGCACGCCTCCAGGACGGGTCGAAATCTCACTTTCTGGATTCTTCTAGCCAGAGGCATGCAACACACCGAGCAGCTTGTTTTTCCTTGGAGAAATTTTGGCATCACCAGGATCGCTGGGGCACGCCTGTGAGATAGCTGTGATGTCAGAGGCGTTTCCGATGTGAGATGTTTGTGGACGCTCTGGGACAAACGCCGCCAACGGGACTGAATGTCGGTGTTTTCCTGCGATGGAAATAATCGAAAACAGAACTCAAGTCAAACACAAATGACCACGAGAGGACTTTTGAAACAAATAGCTGTTCACATGACCTCCCTGATATCAGAATTCCCCTGCAGAACCATTGCACAACACCCATTAATATTGTATTTTCTCATAAACGTATCAAATACAGATATCAGATCGGAGTTTGGTGTCCAAGCAAAATTATATGAATATTAATGCAGCGATTCTTGTCCAACACAAATACAAATGAATACAAATGCTGAATTGAATATGTTTTTGCGAGCTAGGATAAAGGGTTTTGACCCCCCCGCTTCACAGCCCTCCTGCGACACAGCTCTGGGAACATTGTTATACTGTGAGATTATCCAAGGGCCATTACTCTGACTGACAACATGGCACTGAGGGAATGACAGAGCTGGTTCAGGGGGTAGACGGCAGGGAAATAATAAGGAGCTCTTTAAAATCAATGTTTTTCTACTTGTTTGGAGAATATTGTACATGTGCTGCCTGTACATTTAAAAAAGACACAGTTGAGCTCTTCTCACCAACCACAGTGATAAGTTATTGCCATACCTGTGAAGTGGGATGAGCCACCTGGGTCTGTAATTGTTTTTCCACACTGTAAATTCCTTCATTTGTCAAGTTTTCTTTTAAATATGATTCTCAGGTTTCTCACCATAGAAGCACTGGAGTCTCATAGACAACTTAATGATACAAGGGTTTAATTTATTGCAGTTATTTACGTTTCTCAGAAATACAATAAATTGTGGTATTTGTCTGCTAGTTTGGTTTAGCAGATGGCTGTGAGATACCCATGGGCCTTTGCAGCCATCGCGCTGGAGAAGAGGAGGTGCGGAAAAGAGTCGTATAGCAAAACTCCATATCATAGTTTTACACACTCAAAAAGAGAAAGATCTGAGACTCATCACCATCAAACTGCGTCAACTCATCTCAGTTTTTAATTCCGTTCTCAGCCTCTGCTCGTAAAATACACTAAATATAGACTTCATAATGATAAAGTGGAAGCAAAACGCTGGAATAAGACGCTGCGATGTTTCGTGGCATTAGAGGAAGTCGAGGATAAAATGTCACTGCGGAGAAACTCAAAAAATTCAGATTGTGTGTCACGCTGAGAGGTTCGGTTCAAATTGACATGATGTCTCAAACAAACATCAGGTGGCACAAAATCCATTCTCAAATAAATCCAAACACACACACATGGGGCGACAGGGAGCGAGAGAAGAGAGGGCGAGTGTGTGTCTGTGTGTGTGTGTGTGTGTGTGTGCATGTGAGAGAGAGTGAGCGAGGGGGTAAGCTTTTTGCTGTGGTTAAACATTAGCACCAGGCAGTCGGTAATCCAATCACACACACATGATCTGTGCCCTTTTGCAGGAAGCGCCCTGCAAAGTGTCCCTGTCGCAGGACTTCATTAAGATTAAATGAGCACATAAATAGTGCTCACATGGTAATGAGAAAATGGAGGGATTACAAAAATGAAAGGGAGGGAAAAGGCTGACGTGACATGCAGTCATATAAGAGGAGTAAAACAAGTGGTACAAAACAAAGAGAGAGAAATAACAGAGCAATGCGATTAATCTAAAAAGATAAGCATTGAATAATGAATTAAATTTAGACTATTAGATTGAAGGACAGTAGAGTTGGTTTTCCAATAAATAATGCAATAAGAGACGAGGTGTATTCCAGACATGTTGATCTGATATGACATTACATGAAATAAGAGATTACAGAAAGGGATAAGCCTTGTCTGAGATGTGTGAACTGCTTTATCCCCTGTCTGTCACTAAGTCCACATAATTACGAAGAATGGGAAGAAAAAAAAGAAAAAGGAAAAATCTAATTTTCAAAGAGACACGATTGATGTGTGGACTTGGCAGAGTTTCCTGTCAGTTCGCTGCGTAATTGAAGATCCATCCGCTTCCTGGTATCGACCGTGAAGCTGCATTGAGACGTGCTGGTGTTTAAATGTTGATCCCGAATCTAAGATTTATTAGCGATAACTGTCTGACAGGCAGCACTGAAGCCACGGTTCAGATGTGTTATAGCTTGTCAAAATCAAAAGTCATGAAAATATAATAACCCCTTGAACAGGTTCCTTTTAATTGGTAATGATATTTATAGCTCATCGTTTCTCTGACATCTGATTTTAGCCCAACTGTTGCGCTTCAGTTCAGGTTTTGTTGTGGAATACTGTTATTTTATCAAATCGCATTGCCAGATAGGCAGGGTTACTTTCAGGCATGCTGGTTTAGGCATGTTTGTCTTTATCTCCTGGTTTGTCCGCCAATCATAAAAAGCCTTATGTAAACGCCTCTTAATCCTATTTTTCTGTTTTTTTGTATTCTTTTGACAGAGGGAGATTGAGCAATCGATTCAGTCACAGATACACTCATTGCACCGAAGCACACATTGTTTGCGCAGCTTGACTATACTTGACTTGGCGGAAGTCAACAAGTGGCGGCTTTGCAAGAAGGGGCACATTGTTAGAAGCGAAGATATCTGATACTGAAGATATATAAAACAATTTGAAAATTCCCGAAACTCTAGAAATACCTAAAATAATAATAAAAAACAAATACTCAATTCAGTTTTTCTTATTTCACAACTTCACTAGTTTTTTGTGCAATGACAGCTCAGGCTTGTGAGCGAGAAAACCAAAATTTTAAACATATACTAATGGATTTATACACCTTCCACATACATGCAAATGCACTAATATGTGATTTAATATGACCGCACCTGGATTATTAAGCACAAATGCTTTTAGCATGTAAAATTTATAAAGTTCAAGTCCATTTTTGCCTTTCTGCTGAATTACCATAAACAATACTAATAGCAATTAGGAGGTCAAGCATTTTCATACATTTTGCATGTGCGGGAAGTTTATTACAGGCACTTACTTCTTTTAAGAGTTTTACATCATTCATTATTCATGATGTAGTTATTATAAAAACACTGGGACACATCATGGATCCTAGGTCCTCTAAATAATAATCCACTGGCTTTTTGGAAAATCCACTCTTACCTAGTTTTTCAACAAATCAGATAAAATGATAAATCAAAAACAGTCGAGAGCTAGACTGGCACTCAGTAGAGCTCATACCTCCACTAAGGTCCAACCTTCCCAGTCGAGCTGCGCCAAGCTGCACACTCTCATAAATATCAGTCTGCTAAGATTTTCCATCAAGATCCATTCATTTTTCTCTGGGAAATCCACCATTCCAATTTGCAATGTTTAAGAGAGTGAAAAGATAAAAAACCTGAATCACCCCCGGATCTGTGTCCGCACAAATTCACTGGGTTCTTCTCTGACCCATAATGCATCCGTCCGCCCAGTTTCATGGTTTTCCATCCAGTAGATTTGACAGAATCCTGTTAACTCACAAACACACACAGATGAAAATATAACCTCCTTACAAATCGATAACAGCCGGGTATAAAAAGCCTCAAATAAATTATAAGGCATCTTACACCAAATGAAATATATGTTTGTGCTCTTTTGTTGTACAATATTGTTTTATTTGTCATGTTAGTGGGGCCGGTTAGTGCTGAGGCACAGAGCCAAGGCCTCATGGATTCCTGGGGATCACATTAGAGCCCTTCCAAATCTCTACCCTACTTAAACAACTGTGTGCTGTAAATCATGATAGCTGCAAACTAAGTTGCTGAAATGGCTCCGTCAGGATTTGAGCTCCCAATCCTGAAGTGTAGATGCCCTTTGGAAAAAATGTCTTTAAAAATAGTCCTGGGCCTCCTGCTGGTGCACCAGCGTGCCACTGACCTGCAGTCAACTTGATTTGAGTGAGTGAGAGTCAGGCCTGTGAGGTCTTTGCAGTTAATTAGTGCAAAGTGCAAAAGATCAGTGGGATAAAGATTCAAATGACCTATTTAACTGTGTAAGATACAGTCATCCAGTCAACAATGGTAAACAGGCTCTGCTAAGGAAGTTTCCTCTGTGTTTGTGTGTTTGTTTGTTCGCAGGATCACGTAAAATGTACTCATCAATTTACATTAAGTTTTGTAGAGGGGTAGCACATGGCCCAAGGTAGAACCCATTACAGTTTGGTGCGGCTCCAGATCAGGAGCCAGATCCAAGAATTTTCTTCACTGTCTCTAACATTAAGATTAAGGTGTTTATCAATATTCTCACTGATCTTTCAGATTCTTGATAAAAAAAATAAAAAATCTGAATAATATATATGAGTATGTGCGATTTATAAATGCAGTTTCATGGGGTGTAGGCTTTTTTCAGCCACTGTATGGCAAGAAGAAGAGTTAGAAACCTGGAACTACCAAGGTGTAGCTGAGAAACATAACGTAGCCTTAGCTATAAGGCTTGTTTTTAATTGTACAGGGACTGTTGGGCCTTGGCAGAGATATTTACTCTACTCAGTTCCATTCTAGTTTGATTTACATTGGCTGTGGTGGGTACACAGATACACATCAACACGGTCGGAGCAGCCCAGCAGTAAACAGAATTTTGGTTAGATGTCATGAGTTTCTAAAATTCCATCCATGCTGTGGTTACTGGGAAGCAAGGTAGATTAAATAAACTCTAACATGATACAACGGCTGATTGGTCTCGCATGCCGCTCTGAAGAAGACAATCCTTAACCACTCGCAAGTGAGGAGACGCAGCTGTTTCAGTTTGGAAAACTACCCGAGGGAATATTTGGACAAGTGGCCTTGACTCATCAAAAATTGGACGGAGGATTTGAGGGCCCTTGGACGTCAATCAGGTCATTCCTCAAAACATTTCTTGGCGGCACGTGTTTCAGTCAAGGTTTTGTCCGTAAGGTTTTGATTATTTCTTTATTTGTTTTCGTCTCTTAGGCAAAGGTCAACTCGGGCTAATGTTGCTTCATGTTCATTACATCCAGGCTTCTCTCTTAAATATGTAAAAGTGATGTGTGTGCTGAATGATAATGGAAATAGTATTTATGTCAGTCAGTAATATAAGTAAAAACCGGGGGTTGTAACTAGCTCTCTATTAATCATAATCAAATTCTGGAATTGAGCCTAAGTGAATATTTGTGCCAGATTTAGTGAAATTCAAGTTTTTTCTCTTGGTTTTATAACCTTCTTGGCTTTCTTTACTCTTTGTTTTCTATTGGGAACCTGCGGGTCACTTTGAATTGTGATATTTGACCAGCACAATTACTGTCAAAGGTCACATCTATGTTAACTCACATTACATTTGTGTCCTTTAATTATTTCTCACTATCCAGTTGATAATGTAACGTAATTAACACTTATAGGTCAAAATCTATATTCGCTATATTCACAGAAAATGTTGTAGACATGAATTAAGTTGTGTACTAAGACATTATAGCTGTTACTTGTCACGTGCCAGAGGTATTTCAGTGAGAAATGGATCTTTGAGTCCAAGTGAACGCTTCTGCCAAATTTGAATCAACTCCTTCACTGAGTTCGTCTTCTCGAGAGTGGGACGGACCGAGAACCCGAAAACATAATTTCTCCAGCTCCGGCTGTCACCAGCATAGATGCATAGACATTTTAAAATAATAATTTCAAATTGATATTGTAAGTTGAAGTAAAGCTTGAGATACCTGTTGAGAAGTAACCTAAGTTTTAAAAAAGCAGCCATGACGATTTGAACATTTACATAAACTCTCCCTCACGCGTGGTGCTGCAGATCCTGAAGGGATGGTCAAACTTTAAAACTATAATATACAACTTGGTGTC
Organism: Hippoglossus stenolepis; assembly: GCF_022539355.2. Taxonomy (NCBI): domain Eukaryota; kingdom Metazoa; phylum Chordata; class Actinopteri; order Pleuronectiformes; family Pleuronectidae; genus Hippoglossus; species Hippoglossus stenolepis. The sequence continues at coordinate 9,605,505 of NC_061486.1, read as the reverse complement.
TTGAAGCAGGGCAGTAAAAGTGTATTGTTGGTCCCATTCGCTTTCCCCTCAGTTGCGGCAAGTTTACACCCCTACACATATAACTCATTTTGATTAGCTGTCCACCTACAACCACCATCTAGCCCGAGGACGCGTTAACTGGCATCCATATGCACACAACAGGTGTTGAAGAGGCTGTAAATGTAGGCAGTAAAACGAACGATGGCGTTCCCTCTTGTTTTCAAATGGTCTTTAATTGCCGCACCTCAAGCTCTGCTGCTCCTTGAGTTACTTCCACCTAGGACTTCCCTGCTCTGAGGTCAGCAGCCTCAGCCATGACTACTGCTGAGCAGCCAATTTACAGCAGTAATTGTTTAAAACGTGAACTGCATATCCACTAATTTGTGTTTATATGACAGCGCTGACCTCTACAACAAACGACCCAAATAATCTCAATCACCCGATGGAATGATTAATTGCACCGCTGCTATAAATTGTTTGTTTAATTACATTTTTTAATCAGTCATTGTGAGCTAAGTTTGGCCGTGCACTGTGCCAGTGATTGTTTTAGTGTATCGCTGTGCTAGCTCTAATCAATGCAAATGCTGGAGTGCAATGTTATCAAAGTTGGACGTGAACCTGTTGCAGAATCGCCTGAGTAGTGAAAACCACGTGTCTTTATTAAGAGAAGATCAAAATTAAGTCTTTAGTTGTCTTCTGAAAATCTATAATCAGCATTTCATTCCATCTAAATATTCTCCTTTTTTCATCGTATACATTTTTCAGGCGGCTTCTAATGAAAAACATGTAATTAAGATGAACTGACATTTGTTTCCCATCAGCTTCATTGTATTTGTTTGTGTTTGTTTTGTTTCACAGTTTGAGACTCATTCCCTTTTAGATATATTCATATTACGTGTTTTCTTTCCTCCCCTTTGAATAATTTCGCTGTTGTCTGTTTTGTCCCCGGTCCCTATGAATTGCTTTGGTTCAAAGACTTTATTTTTCCTGGTGCTGTGTGATAGAGCGACAGACGACACCCATTAATTAAAACGATTAAACGCATCTGGACGACAGCTGGATCCCATTTGGAATACAGAACATTCCACATTGTACCTGAGGATATTTACACCCTTCCTCTCTTACTCCATCCCCTCTGTCCCCCCACACACACACACACACCTTTATCATTATGTCTCTGTCCCTCACGACCGCCTTGTTTCTATTCTCTCTTTGTAGGTGTCCTTGAAAAAACCGTGGAAGGGGAAGCCGCCGCTCTCGTCAAGGCTAAGACTCTTTACAAGTCCTGCACTAATGAGAGTGAGTCAGCAGCCATGAGATATAAAGACAGTTACCGTTAACTTCTGGTCGTCCTGAAACGGGACATTTAGCTTTTTTAACATAAAACGTTTTATTATATGCTTTATTTTATTGTCAAACTAAATGTATTATTAACCGTTAGGGTTAAAAGTGTCAAGAGCAAAATGAATAAATGTAATATCGTAATGGCTTAATTAATTAGATTTACAGGATTATGGGATGCAAAGTAAGCTCCATCGGTAATGTGCTCAAATTTGTATAGATGCATTACACTGAATGAGAAATAAATACAATGTTTATTTTTTTAATACTTTTTTGTAATTTGACTGGTATAATACAAATGTATCCATTATTAAAAACAGAAGTTTACCTGTGTGTATTAATCTTTAAGGTTTGATTGAGCTCAGAGGAGGCAGCCCATTGCTCGACATGCTGCCTGATGTGTTTGATTGGCCCATAGCTGTGGACAACTGGGAAACCAACCATGGTAGAGTATTGTTTCCCACTGGCACACGCGGCATATGTCATCCACAGGCGTTTCTTGCTTTCTCACTCCTTCCTTCCCCCCCTGTTCTTCAGGTAAAACATGGAGGTTGGAAGACGTCATCGCCAAGCTGAACGAGAAATACGGAACTCAACTCTTGGTTAACTTTTTCGTCGGCACCGATGACAGGGACTCCAATTCCCACATCATTCATGTAGGTGTGCAAATGTAGCTAGAAATCCCTCATCTCCTTCTTTCTGTGTATCTCACTCTCGCATCGTATCCACGCAGCTCCTTCAGCCAATGTAAATAAATGGATCTTGTCCTCTGCTCTCCTAGTTCGACCAGCAGACAAGTCTCGGGCTCTTGTCCAGAGATTACTACACTTGTACGGGACCCTATGCGGAGGCAAGTTAACATATACACACGTCGCACACACACTTCTAATTTACGATAATGTAAATAGACCCATGTGCTCATTTGGACCAGTGCCACTGAGTCTGGGTTTCATGTCCCCTCGAGTTTGTTTGGGGGAAACCAGACGCCCAAGAAATGATGAGGGCATTTGTTTAGTGCTCGAATTAATTTACTGTTTATTCATGTGCCTACTCGCATTTGTGAGCATGCCTGTACACGCTGAATGAAACAAGGCCGTAAGTGATGATCAAAAATCAGTGAGACGAAACAGCAGAGATTTGATTGTGTCTGAGTCCAGACCAGATGTGTGTGATTGGAGCAGACATCCCCTGCCCTGATTTTATTTGAAAGTTCACCACGGACTCTTGATTGATATGCAGAAAGCAGCACTTGACTGCACTCGGCTCGCGGCGGGCTGAGTGTATGTGTGCGTATCTGTGCACAAGTGCAAGCCGTCACCTCCGGTTTTTTGGTCAGTGGCTATATTCAAACCAAATTCAAATTCCTTCCTGTTAAAATAAAGGCAAGATTCGAAGGTAATGAAAGAGTTTGTGTTTGGCAGGCGTGTCGGGCCTATGAGCAGTTCATGATTGACCTGGCGAAGCTGATCCGCACCGACCGGAATCTCGCCATCAACGAAACCAGCATCAGAGAGGAGGTGAAGCGGGTTATGGACCTGGAGAGAGACATCGCAAACGTGAGTGTGCAGTTTTGCGTTCAAACTTTGCCTAACTAGCTTCCCCTGCGTCTGACAGAGAGCGATCTTTTGTTCTCTGAGGAACTGATGGAAGGTGACCTTGTTTTCCCGCAGCACTGCATACCTTATTTTCTATCTCAGCTTCACACAACAGCAGGAATTTGTGAGCAAACCACATGTGACAGTGTGACCTTCCACTCCTGCTTTGTAGCTCAAAGCGGTGTGTTCTCTGCGTGTATGTGGCGGCACTCTGGAGCAGCCGCTGAGTAAAACAAGCTGTTAACTAGCCTGATCCTTACACAACAACTTTTCTCAGACATCAACAGGTTACCACGGTCTGCATTTGTCATCCTGCGCTGCTCTGTTCTGCTGACTGCCATGCTCCACTTCCTCGCCTCTCCGCTGCTGGCTTTTACAAGGCAGTTATAGTGTTGGAACTCTGAAATTTAAAGACCTGAAGCCTCTTGAGACCCTAAATATGTTTTCTGCTGCTGGACCTGCAATGCATGTGCACACATGTGTCAGGAAACAGGGAGGGTGGTGTGTGGTGGCAACATTCTTGATTTTCAACCTCTCTGTCTTGTCCTCTCGAAGTCTACTGATACTCCAGAGGACCGGAACAACCCAGTGTTGCTGTACAACAAGATGAACCTGGGCGATCTCAATGCCAACTTCACCCTTGAGGTTGATTCACAGGTTAAGATAAACTCTTTCTCCGTCAGAATTTCTTATTTCTTTTCCCCTGCCTTCCTCTTCATAATATTTGTTTTCCCGTCTCGTTTTTTTGTGCTTTCGGACTCACGCCTGAAGGTATTTGACTGGAGTTACTTCACGGCTAAGCTAATGGATACGGTCAACATCAGCGTTCCTGATACCGAGAAGGTCATAAACTACTCACCAAACTATTACAGAAGACTCAACCTTGTCTTGGCCAAATATAACAAGAGGTGTGTGTGTTTTTGTACGAGTTCTTGGTTGTGTTTGTGTATGATGTGAGGCTGTTAGTGGGGGGAACTCAAAGCATGCAATGCAAACAGCAGTTGCTATTATACCATGTGACCAAGAGACTTTTCTTTCCTCTCCTCACAGGGATCTTCAGAACTACATGGTGTGGCGCTTCGCTATGAACATGGTGGTGGGCCTGAGCAGAAGTTACAGGGACACAAGGAAAGCCTTCCGCAAGGTACACCACCAGGATGCATGTACTGTTTTTAGAACCCACTTCAAATGAAACACAACCCAGTTCCGAATGGGTTTCAGTCATTCTGTCGAGGCTTCGGTCAAATGGACGTGAAAGGGGTGGCTGGGAAAACAATGGACGCTCGCAGGAATTTCCACATAAACATTTAGAGTAACAGCAAGAAGATTTGAGGAAGTTCCTCTTCTTGTGTGGAGTTTACATGACCTCCCCGTGTCTACGTGGGTTTTCTCTGGGTAACACGTACTCCCACAGTTTGAAAGCATGTCGATTGGGTTTAGTTCAACACGAAAATCTAAATTGATAATAGGCGTGAATATGTACAGTATGTGAATGATTATCTCTGTATGCTGGTGACCTGTCCAGGCTGTACCCCGTCTCTCGCCCAATGTCCGCTGGGATTGTTCCAGCTCCCCTCTCGACCTTCAAAGGACAAGCAGTATAGATTGATGGATGGATTTTAGATGTGGTTATCAGAAAGTTGTGACCAAGGTATAGAGACATTTCCAAAGTCTATGCAGCCGTGCAAGTGGCTCTGTGTGGCTGTGCTTGAGCTCAATGCAAAAGTTGGCACATCAAACATTTGCTAACTAGCCAACTAACTCTGCCTCGGCTAATTCCCAATCTCACCATGTTATATTCATTGGTGACAGATAATCAATTACCTCCTTGATGGAGGTAACAATGTCAACTTCATCAGATTGGAGGTTTCAAGGTATCACTAAAATGTGTAGGATTCACCCTCTGGGGACTATGAATGTCTGCAATAAAGTCCACCGCAATCCATCCAATAGTTGGGATATTCTTCTTCCGTATTTCTAACGCTCTCTAATCTAATAATTTCCCTTCTGCCCTGTTTCTTACTGTATATTCCTAAATGTAATGGTAATGCATAAAGAAGGTGCAAATATTAAGAATTGCCAGGAGCCTCTTTAAACAATGTGCTGAGCAGTCCATCCTGCATCTCTAATTGATCTGTGCCTCGTTACTTTCCCTGCAGGCTCTGTCTGGCACGACGTCAGAGGCAGCCGTGTGGCGACAGTGTGCACTTTACGTCAACAACAACATGGACAACGCTGTCGGGCGACTTTATGTGCAGGAGGCTTTCTCAGAAAAGAGCAAAGAACTGGTCAGTAGATGTCGGATTATTCTTTAAAATGTCAAATTTAATGTTGCGTTGAAAGCGGTTAACATTATCATCAAGGGGAATTCCTTCATTGGGGAGAATACATTCTGTAAAAAACATAAAACATGAATCTTATTATACTGTAAATATTGTTTTATTGAAAATGGACCTGCTACTGAGAATGAATCTGCAGGGAAGGAGTTTTCACAAAATCAGTGTAACAGTGTTTATGAATTCAGTTATTCAGACATTCAGCTTGAGAACATGTGTTTCAGGCACATCCCACTGGGTTTTATTTATGTCTCTTACTCACCTATGTTTTTATCACCCTTGTGTTTTGTGTCTCCACCACGGTAATGTATTTATTTTTGCTTGCACCCATTGAAAGCAGCTGAACAAGGTATCCTAGTTGTCATGCCCACACCACCCACACTCATTGCTGTGCGTGTGTGTGTGTGTGTGTGCGTGCTTTGGCACATGGCCACGTGCACACGAGTCAGATTGTGTGTGTGAGAATGCGTACATCAGTCATAACGGACGAGCGTTTCACACACTGTAAATCTCTGTCATTTCCTGCACCTTTGCCCAGTCCTGTGTGTGGATCTCACTTTGCACCCGGTGCAAATGTGTTGGTGTGAGTGTTTGAGTTTGTGAAAAACAACACACAACTCTTTTGATCCTGCAAGAAGATATATGAACACTCCTCTCCCCAAATACATGGCCATACATATAGTTAACATAACATAGCATGAAATGGAAATACTGACGTTAAAGGGATAGTTCACCCAGAAATGAAAATTCACTCATTATCTACTCAGTTGATTAGTGACCTCTCTTCAGACGTGATGAAACAGACAAAACATAACATGCCTCCATACCTTTCGTGTGGTGTCATCCAAGTGTCCGGAAGCCCCGACATTCATATTTGTCTCGAAATGAGGTCATTTACACCAAGTTTTAAACCTAAAAGTCCAGCAGAAGTGGCTCAGCTTGCGGACGTTAGCATTTCCGACGGTCCCTGGATGCACCTCGTCGGAAGATATCAGCAGACATTTACACTAAAAACATGGTGTAAATTACCTTTTCCATTTCATGCTATGTTAAACTTCTTCCGCTCGAGACTTTAGAGGCAAAATTGGGCCATTTCCATGACATTTAACTACTTTACTGATACAGATTTCACACACATACAAATGATTAGTTTATAAAGTATGGTGCCTCTCTTTGGATCTACCTGTTATCTATGTATTTATTTAATTTCTGAAAAGGGAACAGTACAAACATAACTGACACGGCAATTTACCAAATTAAGGTTTCAAGCTGATACATGTATAGTCCCTTGCAGTTCATGCGTAATTACACAAGATGTTTATGTGCATTTAATGATAATAAACAGACTTTCAAGGAGGTGGGTACTTATTCATCGTTACATACAGTGCAGAGGAAAGGCTCCATCTGATGTACTATTTTAAAATGACTGAATATAATCCAGTCATTGATTTGATATGAACATTACTTTGTTTAGTGTTTGGAGACTGAGTAAATTAAATCAAATTGAATAGCAGTGGATCAATGCCCATCATCATACTATTATGATGCATGCGTACTTAGTAGCCCCTGCATTCAACCATTATGGGATTCCACAAACAGACCAGCTGCATCGCAGACACACACACACACACACACACACACACACACACACACACACACACACACACACAAGCTGGACGCTAAAAGGTTTTCAGGAAGAGCCTCATCATTATGTCGCTCGTTTATGGTTTGTGGCGAACCACAGCGTGTTGTCCGAGTGGCCGTGCAGTGTGTTATTGAGGGGTCTGCTGATGTGATAAGACACTGGAATGCCTCCGTCAGCTCACTGTGGTCTCAGTGAGCCGCTTTGAGGAATCTGGTTGGTTGACCTCCACTGTCACTGCAATTGTTTTAATTTCCCCCTCTCCTCTTTTGCCTGCATTCTTTTATAGGTTCACAAACTTTATGCTGGAATTATTCTAAATCTGATTATGTTTATGGACATAAAATAGTGCAGAGATCATGTACGAGACATGGATCGAGCAGCATTGTGACACCATGGTGGCGTCAGTCTGTCTGTCCCACTGTGTGCAGGCACATTCTTTTAAACTGGAGAGCAATACATTACAGAAACATTAACTTTACACCACAGGTTCCCACCCCCCACAAAATCACCCTTTTGATGTGGAGCACCTTGCTGAGCGAATTTGTAACTTGAGACTATCATAGTTCTGTCAATATATTTTGTGAAGACAAATTGTTGACATAAAAATGTTTGTTCAGGAGCAAACATTTATTTATTTAGTAAGAATATAATAACATATTCCAGCATCTACATTTATATGGCACAAGGTTATTTTAGTAACAGAAAACCCAATTTAAAACTACCAGATGCGTCTGTGAGTAAATGAAAATATTTAAAATATGTACATCAGTAGCAATATTAATTATACATCTACAGAATTACAGATGGTATAGCAGACATCTAGTGAGGAGAATTCTAATGCAAGAAGAGGAGACTTTTGTTAATAAGTCAGAATGACTTTTCACGCTATATTTACAGTCGACATTTAAGTCATTATTAATGAATTATTTATACTTGTCATTACCTTGTTCCTTTTATGTGAATACATATTCTTGATAGCATATCAGTGACATGGATACAATCACTTTAATACCCAAAGTCGTCGCCCTCCAGACAGAGGGAGTGGAACATAGAGTCCATCGTGCGTTTATGTGTGACTGTGTAAACATGAGGCCTAATTCAGGGAATTGTATTTTCATGACTTTGTTGCACAGTATGTTGCAAGACTGTTTTTTTTGTGTTTTTCACTGGATCCCCTCCGCCGACCTTATGAATAAAGAAGATAAAAAAAACTCCCACACAATGGACAATTTGTACTGACTGACAGTTTGAGGCTCTGTGTTCTTTCTACACTTTTTGTTGTTATACATTAGTGACATGTTTCTGATTGTTCTCTCTCTCTCTTTGTGTGTGTGTCTGTGTGTGGGGGGGGAATCAGATGGAAGAGATGATCAAAGACATTCGGGAAGTGTTCATCAGTAACCTCGATGACCTGACCTGGATGGATGCAGAGACTAAGAAAGCAGCGGAGGAGAAGGTATTCCTTATAATTACCGGTCTGATGTTATTGTGGTGCTTCACGTTGTGTTCTGTAGGATTTGTGGCGACTGGAGGGGTTTGTTTATCGAATCTTCTCTCCCTCTGTCTGTAGGCCCGAGCCATCCGGGAACGGATCGGCTACTCTGACAACATCATGGACGACAAATACCTGAACAATGAGTACAAAGATGTGAGTGTCTTAAAAAAATGCAATTATGTTTTTTCCGCTAAATTAATGTAAGAGAACACAATGTGCATTCATTGTAGCCACATATCGGTTCTGCTCTGTGAAAAACATCTCAGTGCATTCTTGGCTCTCGTGAGGCTTGCTGCTGAATATATGACCGGGTGTTGATAGCTCTCATCGCAGCTAATCCTCCTGCTTCTCTGGCTCTGTGTTGGTGTTAGCTGAGCTACAACGCAGAGGAGTACTTTGAAAACATCCTACAGAACCTGGAGTATGTGCAGAAGAAACGTCTGCGGAAACTCCGAGTCAAAGTCAACAAAGACGAGTAAGATCCCCCGGGGGTGGGGTGGGGGGGTTGTAATTACACTGATGCTCGACAAAGGCTTTTTTTTCTCGGATGTGCAGTAATTTAAAGCTACGATGTGAAGTATTTAACACACTTATAACAAATCACTTATCCACTAATGGTATTTGTGGTGTGAAACACAAGCTTGCATGTAGCATAGTGCATTCACACTCTCCCACACAGACTCCTACTCGCATGTACAGTTCATCCTTCAGCTGAGCACAGCAGGAATGCTAATATTAGCCTGGTTATTATTAACCACGTGTTAATTTGAATACCTGTCATCAAATTTTCATGCCGCCCTTCGCACTTCTGAACTGTTCTTCAGGTGGGTCACCGGAGCTGCTGTCGTCAACGCATTCTACTCATCCAGCAAAAACCAAATAGGTACATTCACACGTGCACAAAGGTTTACAAACATTCATACGTGCAGTTATTTTAAAAGACCATCAACTTAAAGTGTTTTTGTTTTTTCCCCTGGTGTCAGTGTTCCCTGCAGGTATCCTCCAGCCGCCTTTCTTCAGCAAAGGCCAGGCCAAATCTCTCAACTACGGCGGCATCGGCATGGTGATCGGTCATGAGATCACACATGGCTTTGATGACAATGGTACGATTTTCCACATTGTTGCTCTCGCTTCCGCCCGGAGGCAGTTTTGCCTGATTACTTTGGATAATTTCTCTTTCTGTAACTGGTACCATTTCACGAAAAAAGTTTTGACATGCCATTTCTGAGTTCCGCCTCAGATTGTTTTGCACTGCTCTCATTTTGAAGTTATTAGGTTCAATTTTTAAGATGTCAGTGTTCTTTTATACTGAAATCCACAACTGCAAGCTGCCCAGAAACACACAATGGAAAGTAATGAAATGGAATGGAAACATGTAATTTACACCGCATGCAGCTTTTGAGTTCTGTCTCAGAGAACAAGATAAAAGCTTTTTGGGTCATTTGAAATACATCACAATAGTTTATTTTGTTGATCAAATCCAAGCAGCTGAATCTCCGTGCATCTGGCCTCTTTTTTTTAGGCCGTAACTATGATAAGGACGGTGACCTGAAGGACTGGTGGACACCAGACTCCACTCAGAGGTTCCTGGAGCTGTCAAAGTGCATTGTCGATCAGTACGGCAACTTCAGTTGGGACCTGGCCAACGGACTTAATGTACGTCTTGGTAGACTCTACTTCTCTCTGCTTCATTTTATCAGATTTTGTGTTTTATGGACAATATTTTCTCAAATATTATCCTCAACCTTGCTTTTGTCTTATTTTATTTCCTTTTAGCTTTGCCAGCGTATCCAACTGGCAAAATCTTCTGTTCCCCCCATTTCTGCAGCTTCATCTCATCGTCTTTAATATTTTGTGTTGACATATCAATCCCTCTCCCTGCCTTTGCCTCTTCTCCTCTGTCCTCTTGCTTTGAACAATGCCTCTTTTATTCAACGAGAAAATTATTTCTTGATTCCAAAGAGCATTATTTGTGATTTGCTGGAATATATAGGAGAAAAAAATGACAGTCTGTCCTTTCTACTTGCCAATCTTTGTCATCTCTCTCCTTCTGTCGCCTCTCTAGTTAAATGGTAACAACACCCTCGGGGAGAACATCGCTGACAATGGAGGGATACGTCAGGCGTATCAGGTAATGAGCCTGAAAACAAAGGAGGAAACTTGGTTTAAGAGCGCTGGTTTACAGATGAGGTGGGGGGGGGGGCTTGGTCGGGGGTTTGTTATTATCATCAGTTTGCTAACATGAATAGAGGAGTCATTTCGCCACGTCACAGACTGGCTCATTAGCTGCTGTATACACAACAATGAAGAACATGGTGTTGCCACTAATAGCATTGAACAGCAAAAGGACGTTCACAGATTCTTATGTGATGCAAGATGACAAACATGTTCATTGCGAAACAAGCATTCTGTCATACAAGTATTTCTGTGCAATGCATTTATATAGTCAATTCTGTGGCTCTTTTGCAGGCAATCAGTGATTTGATTTTTTTACAATGCGTGAATTAGCATTTAGATGCACATTTAAATGCTGAAAATACATTTTACATAAGCTGCAGCGACAAATTTCATTCATGGCGAATAATTCACGGTTGAACAGATTATTTCAAAAACAACACAGATGTATATTATGTAGACACGACACAGGTACAGCTCAACAATCTCCAAACTGCATAAGAATCTTAACCCATATTCTACGAGAGGTTTAGAGGCAGTATCCCGCAGAAATGTGTCATTTTCATAAATGGAATAACAACCAATACTGAAAAAAAAAAGACAATTTATATACAAACTGGTCAGGGGCAGGTTCAGGACCTGTGCTGTTGATATTTTTTTCAAATCTGTCAAAGGTCATGCTCACAACGTGTGTACAAAAGCAAGTGGTCCAAATTTCACAAAATTAGATGTTTATGCTTTGGCGACAAGCCTCCGCATTTCTGCTCTTGGATTTTATTCATATATCGATTGAGCTGCATCCCTCCGCTGAGCACAAAGGGATAAGAACTTGTGTATCGCTGCTTGTTGCTATTTACACATGTTCCTCTACTGCATCGATATTAATAGCCACAACACACATTATGCTCATCAGGAATTAAAATCTCTTTTTATAATGCATTGTCATTATCATATATATTTTTTTTTAGCCTACAGCCCTCTTATAATTGTCAAGCTACAATAATTGTATTATGTTGTCAATCAATAACATCCGTCTGTGCTTAAACTTTAAAATGTTTGATTCTTATACATTTGAATAATGTAGCACATATTAAATATTTAACACATCATGTACTATGAAGCATCTCTCTGAATTTTTTATTTAAAATGCTGGGTTTATTGCTTTATTTTGTTCAAAATTTACAGCTGAATAGTCAGAAATGGTTTTCCGAGATTTATAAAGTACAGAAGCAAGCTGAAATTTGTTTTTTTTGTTTTTTTTTTGTTTCATAAAAAAATAAAAAGGTCATATTGAATAATTTAATCTGTCTTGTGTCAAAACAATAGGCCTACAAGAACTATGTGAGTCAGCACGGAGAGGAGCCAACACTGCCTGGCATTGACCTTTCCCACGATCAACTCTTCTTCTTAAACTTTGCTCAGGTAACAGAGGGATGGATTCTTAGATCACGGATTGTAAAATGGATGGATGGAATTTTTGTTGATTAGATGGATGAGGGTTGGATGGAATAAAAGACCAGGTGCATGGATGTTTTATGGACATGAATGGATGGATACTGGTTTTTATTTTGTAAAACACTCTGTTACAATGGGTGGATGAATTGATGGATGGATTGATGAATGGATGGATGGATGGATGGATGGATAGATGGATAAATTAATGTAAGGATGGATCTTAATAACAGTTTTTTTCAGGTGTGGTGTGGGACACACAGACCAGAACAGGCTGTTAATTCCATCAAAGTCGATGTACACAGTCCGGGGAAATTCAGGTAAATCCAAACCAACAGTATTATGCTTGGGGCAAAGGGCAGGAAGCCCATTACAGTGGTATTAACATTTGAAAAACTTGGGAAAACAGTGTGTCATGTAAATCCTCTCATGTGTCACAGGGTACTGGGCTCCCTTCAGAACTTCCCAGAGTTTTCCAAAGCATTCAGCTGCAACAAGAGCAGCCAAATGGTCCCTGACAACATCTGCCGTGTGTGGTGATCCACAGACCTCTGGGATGGGCACTGTTCTCACATGGGGTCTTCCCCATCCGCCCGACAGTACCTCTCCCCTCTGACTGCTGGAGCACTCGTGTGTGGGGCTACAGGGAAGTGACAGCTCCCCTTGGCTCTTTACTGGATGGACCAGGGCTGGTGGACTGACACTGCAGAATGCACTTCCTCCAAGGAGAGCAGCGGACTGAACCCTCACGGAGAACCGTCTCTCCGACTCCGATACTGTAGTTCATTCAATCAGCCTAATTACTCTGCTTCTCACTGGATACACTCACTCCTTGTGTTATTACTTTTCTCTCTCCATTTTCATCTGGTTTTACTTATCATTTTTGAGTCTGACAATGTGGATATGAGTGTGTGTGTGTGTGTGTGTGTGTTTGTGTGTGTGTGTGTGTGTGTGTGAGCGTGTGAGAGAGTGTGTGTTTCAGTCAAAATACTGTGCAAGTGGTTGGCAGGAGAGGGGCAGACAGACAAATGTGCTCAATCCCACTGGCATATGAATACGCTGCACACCCACTCACACTCATACACATGTAACAGGGCTGAACCACTGTACTGAATGTGGGCCTGAGCTGTTTGCCTTTCAAAAAACCTCCGCTGGTTTCAGCCTCCATCTACACACACTGACACACAATGTACTCGTATTGTACCCTTTGTTAATACATCGAACTAGATAAGGTAAATTATTACAGAAAATCTGAATTTATTTTGATGAATAAACAGATAAGTAGTTAAGCGTGATCACGTATTACACAATAATATAATGATATATATGAATATATACATTTAATGATAATGACTGCTGTTCGTTTGCAGTACGTCAAATACACCAAAATGCATTTTTTGCCTTTAAGATGACAACTGATTACGAATCATTGAGCTGACAATCGACACACTTCAGACCCTTTTTATATGTTCATTGAGCCTCCTTTGTGTTTCTGTATGAATGTATGTATCTATGTATTTTCCAGTCTTTGCAAGTCATAATGATTGCTGCCTATTGTTTGTTAAGCAAATTGCTTTGCCTTACATGGTCTGTGTGAGAGTGTCTTTGTATCTGCAGGAGAACAACAGACGAGAAATGTATCATTAAAAGAAAAGGTTTGTGTTTTTCACAAACACGATTCGAAGACAAGACCTGTATCATGTTGTCCGTATGCTACGGCTAGCAGCCGGTTACCTTAGCTTAGCATGAAGACTGAAAACATCCAACCTGGCTGTGTTATGCCTCTAAAGCTCATTAAGTAGCACCTCAAATCCCGTTTGTTTAATCAGTACAAATCAAAGTGTAAAAACACATCCGTGGAATCTCCGCTGGGTCCCTGGCAACCCGAGAGTGATGACAATGCTGCAGGATTTTGCACCTTTTCACTTAAATCTACGTCTGGATTAAACAAACAAATCAGAATGTGCTAATTTGTGAGTTTTAATTATTGTTTTCCTTTTTTACCTTTGGACAGACCCAGGCTAGCTGTTAACCATGTTTCCAGTCGTTATGCTAAGTGAATGTAACCCTCTCCTGGCTGTGGCTTTTCAAAAAAACGTCTGCAAGTAATGTCTGCTGCACATTAGAGATCTTTAAAATCTTAACTGATTAAAAAAATTACAGATGCAACATTTTTTTTTATCTCTTAATTGCGGGACCACACACACACACACTTGGCAAATTCTAAGTGGTGATTTCAGAGACTTAAGAGCCCCACAGAATCTTGCATGATCGAACATGACTTCAGGATAAAAACATAGTTGGAGGCGGACTGCTGGCGTTCCACAAGTTTGTCTTGTGTGTTTCGGTTCTTAACACAAGTAAGACCCTTCCCAGTCAGCTCATTCTTACTGGTTATTGCAGGTTTCTGCTAACTCGCCCAATCCTTTCATTCAACACTACAGGATCATTTGGTCAGATCATCTCAGTCTCAAATCCCCTGCAATCATCAGGGGAGCTGAACTGGAATCCAAACCCGACAGGTTATCATCTGTGCAGCAGGCATTAGTGAACTTTTCCTTTCAGAAATGTGTTGTGATCTTGGTTTGAATCACATGAAGTGCACAGTCACCAAATTCTTTCACGCACTGATGGAAAAATGTAATCGACACAGGACAATATGATAAAGGTTCTTTGAAGGGATGTTCTTATTGCATCTATTTTAAACTTGCCAGAACATTTGCTGGAAATTACGGAACTTTTGAAAAGTGCATGCATTTTTTCTGAATGCAGAAGGTTATATGAAGTCAATGGAGCCCAACAGGGCTTTATTTTCTACGCTGAAATGCATCTGAGGCTGTGATACAAGGTGTGGAAATGTTTGCCTATTGCCTTTTTATATAGAGATTAGTGCAATGAATGATGTGCCCTGCTCATGTAGACCACTTCTTCAGATCATACACCCACACTCTCCACGTTCAGCCTTTATACAGTACATTGTTATTTTCCCCCATGTTTTGTTCTCATCTTTGTTATTGCAAGCTTCGTGCCGCTCTCTCACTGTTCACCCCTCACACTTTCTTTCTTTCTGCCTCTCTCTCTCTCTCTCTCTCTCTCTCTCTCTCTCTCACCCCACCTGTAGAAAGACAGATATACCTCAGTTGCCTGTATTTAGATACTTTATAATAATGACTGATAATCATCTTGAGGAGCATTTTTGTTTTTCTTTCAAAATAAATCTTTAAATAACACATTTGAGTCCTGCAAGGTCTGTGTGTGTGGTTGTGTGCGTTTTCATCATTTTAAATCTGATGTTACAGGCAGACAGCCTCAAAATGGGACACATCCTTTAATGTTGGACTTAAATTGTGCACTGCGAAACAATGTGAGCATACTAAATATCTTGCCGGTGCTGACTTGACTTGATTATTTCCCCGGAGACTTAAACATATAGAGATTTTATTGTAATGCACACTGTGCTTTTCTTAAAATATGGTTCAACTACCGAGACATTCCTACGTTATGATTCACTCATTATACATCATTAGTTACCTGAGGGAGAGTATTTAGAATACAGGGGTTTAATTTCATTTCGTAATTTCCGTAGAGACGGGGAAAAAAGTTTAAATGCAGCGTTCACCAAACTCTTTCCCAGCTGATTTGACCTGTAAGCATTGGGGGGGAATACGGGCTAATGTGTGAAGTTGGTCAAAGGCACAACGCAAACAAATTAATGTGAAACATCTTTATGGCTGTTCCCGAGCTTCCTACTGGTAAATATACCCCATGCTGCAATGAACCAGCAAACACTTTTCCTGGCACGGGGATGATTGAAACTGCAGATGCGAAACAGTCGGCAATGAAAAGGGAATAAGGGGAAGAAATAAATCTTTAGGAGGTTCGGAGGTAAAAGAGGTGAAGATAATTACAACACACAGGACGTATAGAACAGGGGCGCCAAGTAGGAGCAACAGAATGGTCCAACTTTGAAGCCAAGTGTCAAAAATGCCTTGAGGAATGGGGGAGCGGAGCAAGAGCCGACACACACTTGTGCAAATATACACAGACGTAAAGTTGGGAAGTTCACGACCTTTGTTTTATTTATTTCTTAACCTTTAGAAGGTGTTACCGCAATATAAACGTCAACCTATTAGTGGTTTATGGTGCATTATTTCAATAAACAATTCTAATGTGAATGCCCCCCCCCCCCTCCGATTGGTGGAGCTGACCGACAGCTTTTTATGGGATTTGCTCCACATTCCACAAAATGTCAGCAGAACGTGTGGCAATACGAGCGTCAGGATAGGTGGGCCTTCAAAAAAATCAATACAGGACCGCACTCCTTAAGCCTTTTCCAGATGTTAATTTGGTGCGTAAATTCAATTTGACTTGAAGTGATTGTGTGTTAACACATTTACACGTCTCTGAGGCTCATTCAAGTATCGTTTTCAGCTTAAAACCTGTCGAAGTTGCTTATTTGCTGCCTGGCTTCCCCCCCTCGTTGCTCTCACTGGCTTGTAACACTTTGGTAGATAAATGAAAGTCACACCACCCACTTTCTCTCTCACCCTCCCTGTCATTAGCGGTTTAGCTAACTAACATCACAGCTAACATTACAACACTTCAGCATGTTCCCGGGAAAGTGTTTTGCACTTTGAACACTACAGCCCGCTGATGTTTTACCCTGAGGTAACACAGAGCACGTGGGATGTTCTTACGAACAAGAAATGAAACTTATATCTTTCTGTGGAATAAGCATAATTAAAACGTATGCCCTTAAAACCTTTCACCATAGGACCATTTCTAGAAAGTCACCCATGCTGGAACTTTTGTTTTTGCTCTCGATACAAATTTGTTCCCCCCCTCATGTTGCCCTCTGGTCATAAAACGACTCAGCTTTCCTTCATGTGTCCTTTGGGCGACCCTAACAGTTGGGGGTTGGGGGCATGCAGCCCTAGGAATGCCTGTGTGTGTGTGTGTGTGGTGTCTGAGGTGTTAGACATTGTACACTCACACCAAACGCACACCCTGTGCATAGACACATATGTGTGCAAATTATAGGATCATATGTGAGAAAGTGAATTAGTGTGTGTCATGCAGTTTTACACTTGACTTTAAAGGAGCTTTTATTGTGAAGTGGACTATCACTGTTCCTATTGTGAAAGGTCACTAATAAATTGGGATATGAACAGGTTTGAATTTGTTTAAAAAATTTTAATGGCCTTGATTTTAATGTAAAAACTCTTTCATGTACTTGCATATGGAAAATATAATGTAATGTAAAATAGCAATTATTATTTAATCACACAATAACTCAGCATAGCCCTGTCTCTCTCTTTTCCCACAAAAGGTGGAGAAACTGTTTACGGTTAAATTAACAATCGATCCTCATTTTGCCGCAGACAGGTGAGAGATCAAAATCATTACTTTTACATCTTAGTGCACTCGGGGATACTGTCGACCGTGCATTTCTAATGAACTACCTCAAATTTGACTCTGGCATGAAGGTCACAGCACTGAATGGGTTCAGCTGATATAACACATTTTCTGTCACAATGGGAAATGCCACTTCTATTTTTGATGTGCAGTTCTCCCTGGGGCTTCTCTTTGTTACAGCCTTCATTTTGTTTTCCATTTGGATGGTCCCATTAGGCCAATTAATCCGCAGTAGTTTATTATTTTCTTGCATTTTAGTACACATAAGTTACCCGGATAAACTAGACTCAAAGTATCTTATACTGGTATAAACTTTCAGATGTTTGGGAGAATTAACTTTTTTTTTATCATCGAACCTGTTTTCAATGCTCATAAAAATGTGTTGCTTTCATGTCGTTACCTTGTTCAAAGTGCACCACAATAACATCACGTTACTCACAGCTTTCAGTCTGTGATCTTTTTAAGTTTTATTGAAAGCGCAGCTTGATCTGCCCTAAAGCTACTGTTATTACACACTTGTGAATTCTGTATGAGTCAGTGAGGAGCATCAGATTCACATGCAGGGCCAAAAACAAGTTAAAGACCAAAGGAGACCTGGTTTCACCCTCAACACCCCTGGACCTGCCTTAGGCAAGGTTGTTCCTATACCATGGCTACAAACAACATGACTGGTGTTCTACTGCTACTGCACTGTATTCTATACAATATTTAGTTTTAGTTTACATTCTTTTAAATGAGACTGAGAATGTTATGCTCATATTCAGGTTCATAATTCTAATTAAAAGCCTCTATCTGAAAGGCTCCTGTCTCTTTAAGGCCCCCTTTCCGATGAAGCCAAGTCTGTTCTGATTGGCCAGCTGGCCCACACAGTTGTGATTAGTCAACACTTCAAACGCATGTCTGTTATGTTGGCCGTTTTACTAGGCTTTGATGGGGGGGTGCAAGACTAGACGCTAAATGTGCATTGCGCAAATGTGGGGAATTGTGATGTCACATGACGAGCTGTTTCAGGTGCTACAGGAGCAGTGTTCTGCAGGGAGAGGAGCCCCCTTTATCGCAAACATTAGGTTTCTTTACAGACCTTTTAGTTAGTTAGTTAGTTAGTTAGTTATTTAGCTAGTTAGTTAGTTAGTTAGTTGGTTAGTAAGTTTGTTAGCTTATTGTCCGGAATAGGGGAAACTCAGTTGGACAACATTCACATAAACAAAAACCTATATACTACAAAGGAAAGGGAAACACGGAAAAAAGCACAATATGCCTCCTTAATATTTCCTTTTTAAAACTACTTTACCAAGCTGCATTGTGCACAAATTACTATGTATATTACTGTTAGCTGAGTACTGTGAGGAAGTATTTCCCCCCCAAGCCTGAACTAGACTATAACTTACTTTAGAGCTCTGGGTAAAGCAAAAGAATGGGGACAGTTTAATGTGTGACACCAAACACGTTAGTCCGAATCTCCAAACCTGAACTCCCCACAACCAAAGTGGTACATCGCATCTTACATCATATCACTCCGCCAATGTTAAACACCACTCACATTATGGAAGGTGCACCACATTATATAGATCCAGATTTAGAATACACTATGTATTCTATATATATGTAATCTATATTACCATGAATTAAAAATGGAAAATCTCAAACATAAAATGAAAAAATGGGAATCCACAAATAATATCTACAAAATAAACCTCATTGTTGTTCAGGATGTTTAAAATATTTTGTGACAAACAGTATATGAGCCTCGTTTTAGGATGGAGCAGCTGTTACTTTTGGGTCCCAGTCATGTATTTTTCCATATTTTCTCCAAATGACTTCATTCCACTAAGCAAGCAGCAGTACAATTTGACTTGTAGACACAGAGCGTTAATGTACCGCACCTGGCCAACTGCATTACACAGCACCATGTGGTGGGCTCCCATAATGATATGTGGGGACAGAAATGTCAAATTGAAGCCGGCTACGAGAGCTGTGAAGCGAGTGCGTGTGGCAGAGTGGCAGCGAGAGATTGTGTTCTGCCCTCGCTGAAGTAAACAGATTGAGCCTGTTAACGGCACAAACACACAATTATGGTACAAGTTGCAAACATCCTGATGCTGCACTGTTTGTCATGTTTTCCGGCCTGAACAAGTGTGTGCTGTGTTTATGCATCTGACATATGTTTCTGCTAAACATACTGCATGTGGCACAGAAAGTTTCCATCGCTACCTCATTACTCATGTTTGCATCTGGTGCACATGTTCATTACATAGCATTACATTTCATTTAGCTGACGCTTTTATCCAAAGCAACTTAAAATAAGTGCATTCAACCACGTACAAACGCAGAACAACAAGAATCAAGTAAGTACAATTTGCTTAAAAAAATCCAAACTACAAAGTGCTCCATGTTCAACATAACAACATGTGCATAACCTTATTTACCCTGTGCTGGATTATGAGGAGTACACCCCCCCGCTTTCTTGAAAGTGGATGCGACACAATCTGCAGTAACAACCAGGGAATGTAAATAATCCTCAGATGACAGTGCTACTATTACAGATTTGGAGGCTGAGTTGTAATGACGACTTATTTCCTAACTTATGACCTGACTTGTTGGGCAAAGAGACTTGTTTGATTGCTTCTAAATGAAACAGAAATACTGTCAGAAATACTGCTTAATGAAACTTTTATCTTGAGTTCGGCATCGTGCCAAAAGTAAAACAGTTCACCGAATGCTTATTTTTTGAAAAACCAAATCAGAAGAGCATCCCACGAGGACATCTCCGCAGATTACAATTAAAAGTGCTTAAGAAAGTGGGGCTCCCCACCCAATTTTCTTTCCATTGTTTTTCTCTTCACATCCTATGAGATCCTGGGACGACAAAAAAAAAGAAAAGAGGACAGACTTCTGGTAGCCATGGCAACACCATCGCCAGTCCTAACACCCGATACTTTTGATGTCCAGCTGTGCGACACGAATACACAATGGACACACACACACAGATATAAACACACACACACTTAGTCATATCTATCTCATTTTACAACCTCTTGGTCTGTAATTTTTTTCTACTCGAGCTCTCCTGAGTGAAGCACAGCAGCCTGAATACATAAATACTCAAATGTATCACATCTGACATTGTTCACAGAAAAAGACTGGCTGTTATTGATGGAGTTCGGCTAATGGATTTCAGTCCCAGACTTTTAAAAGAGTTCACACTGTGGAGTCAATTATAAGAAGCATTAAAGTGAAGGAGAGAAAAAACAGAAATATGTTCAATTAGTTAATTTATAACAGGACGAACAGAAAACTTCACCACTTGGCAGAAAGACAAAATAGGTACATATGACAAAATAGCTAGTATTAGATAGACGAGTAATATCAAAAGAGAGATAAACACTCATTTCTTCTCTATGTCCCTGGGTGGCAAACCTTTTCTCTTTCAAATACAAAAAAAAATCAAAGTTCATTTGACGAACAAACAGGCAGATACAGGCTGCAGCCTGCCAGGTGAATTTTGAAAGATGAACAGCTAATCAGTGTTTACTGGCCTTTCTTCTAGGGTTTTTTTCTGCTTTTTCCCAACACAATAAACACTGAGTGAACGGAGCGTGTGGAATAAAGTGGAATGCACTTGCTGCTCGATGAAATTAAACTTGATTACTCTGAGCCTTTGTTTTAGAGCCTCCCTGTCAAAGTCCATTTCCATCATCTTTGTTAACAATAAAAGCCGAGGGATCATGACAGGTATTACAATTCACTCCAAGGGAGAAATGAACGTCTGTACCAGTATCGTGGCAAATCTATCCAACAGATGACTCAAAACCACAAATATCAACCCTGTGGAGGTGAAGGGGGAAAAGTCAGGGGGCTGAAAAATTATAATCTGGCATAAACTTTAAAAGTTTTTTAAATATTTCATTGTGGATTAACATGGTGGACTCACTGTCGTAGCTCAAACATTCCCACATAGCAAAGTTATTTTGGCCCAGATTTGGCCCACGCTGTCACACTACCACACTGTCGGCTGGCCCACATGCCACGTGGAATGATCCGCCTCTGTTTGCCAGATGTGGGCCACTAGTAAGCCATGGCAATACCGCAAGTCAACCGCGTGTCTGAATTTGTTTTGTGCTATTTGGGCCATATTCACCATTTACCACATGGGCCACTTAGGTTCACATCCAGATTACACCTTGCCTAGAGCACCGCATGTTTGCCAAAAAAAGGCCCATATATATTTTGGGATATTTTACTAGAAAGCAACTTGTAAAATAGCTCACATCCATTTTTTCCTGTGTCTCATCATTGCCTGAAATGGCCCACATCCGGATGCCTTCTAGTCTCAAACCCAATCATTTAATCAGGCATCTTAAAACACATCTTTTTATCATCACACCTCATGTATTGCACAAAAACTGTGACATGCATATATGAGCATTTCACGTACTTTAAAGAGCAAATAATGTACCCAAGGAAAAATGAAGACAAAGTAGGCAACTGCTGCTCAGCCAGAGGAGTTTCTGGGATGAAGCTGTGCGACGCACAACTGGAGACACAAATATAGAAACAATAACAAAGTGTTGGGAGGATGTGGAAAGATTTATTACATTCAAATATGGTTCATTTTATGTCTCAGTCTTCTGGGTGGAAGACGCTCTAATCTCTTTGTTGTGATGGGTACAATGCCAGGCTCCGTGCTGTGAAGAGTTGACTTTGGCATCCGACAGTGGGAGGGTGGAATCTGGTGGATTTATAATCAAATCCGTTCTCAGCCCTTCATGGGTCCCATCCAGCTTTAGCCCATTTCCCCTCTCCTCAGTATTCATGAATTCACCATCGTATAACTGACAGAAACTTAAACTCATATTTTAGAGCTGAGCCATGAACTGTCACAAACTTTCCCCTGCGGACCCGGTCTCAGCTATTCTGGGCCCACATCGCTCCCTCTCGAATCCCCCAGGTGGAGGTGCTGAAGCAGGCGCTGACGACTTTGACAACTTTGTCAGAGTGGTGTCTTGTTCTTTTAGGTCTATAGGTCATTTGGGTCAGTGTCAGACAAAAAAATAGCTTATTAGGTAGAATGTACGTATATTTAAAGGTCTATGTTTTACAAAAGTGATTTATGTACAGACAAAAGGTAAACACTAGGATTTTTACAATTAAAATATCAAGGAAAATAAACAATATATAATAACAAGAATGGACATAAACAGATGGAAATCAGCTCAAAGTAATGGAGTGTAGGTAATTAGAATTTTATTTTTTAATTTCAGCTAAATTGGATAGTGTAATTTAAAGGGCAAAGTTTGGAGAAAAGACAGCGAGTGCTTGGTTTCTTACCGAGCCCCTAAAGTCCCGACAGGTGATATTTTCATTTTATCTCGTGCACACAAGATAATAACTTGTTTGCACAAGATAATTACCTTGTGGGAACAAGTTAATGGATGCAGCAAATGATTTCCTTATGCACACAAAATAAAATATATGCCAGGCCTCTAAGGGCCCTGCACAACACTCAAGTAGATGTCAGCCTTGTGTCGAAGCTAAGGAAACCATGTGCAACTTTTACAGGATTTGTTAGATACTGAGAAACACACTTTGGTGGCGACTGCCAGCAGCTAATTAGGTTAGACACAGTTGATAAAAGGAAACCGGACTTTCTTTGGCAGTTACAAAACCCACCAAGTAACTTTCGGCCACACTAATAAGTGATATAACTATATATCTTGTTATCGAGTTGAAGTCTAAAAACAAGTTGCTGCTACTTTACAAACCATTAAACCTTTAGTGAACATGTAAAAACACATGTTATCAATATTCTCATCTAACTTTGTACAGGAAATTAAAGAAAATAACCTTTTCCCTTGAATTATACAAAACAAAATCGTATTTCTTTCAACTATTTCTTCCCTAACCCGTAGGAAGAGGGACGAGAGCAGAGGAGCCTCAATTACTCGAGTCTCCTTAAGAACCAATAACAGTTGAAGGAGAGGAGCAGAGATCAGCTGGTGGAGAAAGTGGAGAGCGCGGGAGGAACGAGAGGGAGGGAAGGAGGCGAGGATGGAAACCAGAGACACTTACGGTGTAATTGGACGAACACTTGACACTGAGATGGCTCCGCTCCTGAAAATGACAGCTCTCTCCTTCTCCCTCTCACCCCCTCTCATCTTCAATAGGCCTCTCTCATCTATACCTCCTGCTAATTGTACATCTACACGAGCACCCTCACATGCCCACATGCAGCCCATCATCCGCGTGGCGGGACTCTGAGAGACACGGGGTCGAATTGTCTGTATGATTACACGGAATTATTCAACCCCTCCTATCTCCTCTTAATCAAGAGTGTCGTTGTTGATTACCTTCAGAAAAATCCAAAATTAAACTCATGTGTTTTGTATAAACACCGGGAATAAATCCAGGCATGAGGGCGAAACAGCTGCTTGTACCACGAACTACAGATAGCATCATCTATTCTAGAACAGCTGTCCCAGGTGATCGGAATGATACATTTGGGTTTTCCTCTGGCTCTGTTAACTCCAAATCACCTTGTATTCTCTCCGTTCAATAACAAACAGGTTTTTTCTGCTCATGCTCAGCCAGAGTCTGTTTATCAGATGCGTTTGTTCTTGCTGTTCCTTCCTTCGGCGCGGCAGAGAAATGGCCCGTGCGTGTGGTGACGTGTGTAAAGAGACGATAACACCTCATTTGCAAAATATGTTGTTGGTTTGCTCCGGGTTCTGTTACATCAACAGAAATGAATTGTCAGAGATTCGCTCTACAGGATTTGGTGTGTTTTTTGCTACATTCACTACCTCTGCCAATGAGGTTATGTTTTCCTCTGCATTTGTTTGTTCCCAGGATTATGCAAAAACTACTTAACTGATTTCTTTGAAATTGTAGAGAACGGTGGGTAATGGCCAAAGAAAAAAAAAAAAAACCCACTAAAATATGGTGTGTGTCACTTTCTTCAACATTTGGGCTTTTTTCAACATTTCTGTTCATTTCTCAGAGAATAATTCACGGATCTTGACATTTTTTTAGGGCACTGATATGCATCTTTTCGCTGATCCAAATAAAAATCGGGATCTAAATGTGGATTAGGGAGGAAAGTGTTGGGCCTTGGCAGATTTATGTGCTTACTGAGAGCCATTAGTCCTGTTTTATCGGACTGCATTCATGCCTCATGTTAACTAATCAGTGCTGCTTATACTTCGTCCTTCATTTGGGCTTTCCTCACTGCACTCCTCGCCGCCGTCTAAGTGATGCATATCCATGATCTGCTGCCTTGCTGGGATGATCCAGGGGATTTATATGGGGACTGATGGTTGCAGGTATATGTCGCAGCAGATTATTGGAGGCCTGTTCCCTGTTTATCTTGAGGCACCAAAGCCTGTGTTAGATTTCAGGATTTTTTTTGAAGAAGTGTATATTTTCTTTCCTTGAACATGTGCAGTCGGACTAACTCGATTTTCAGTTCACCTTCATCACATGTCTCTGATGTTAATCTTTGCTGCTATTATGTTCCTGTTTCCCGCGAGTTTATCTCTGGCTGCAGGTCATGATGCTTGTAACGGAGGAAATTAACAATAACTCAAATCTCCTGCCTGGCAGCTGATACTTCCCTGGCAGACCACTTTGTTCACAGTCACAGCTACGGTAACTGGACCAAATTCATCTGGCAAACTGTGAATGTGGATGTGCGCCTACAGCGCCAGTCATGTGTTGCTGATGCTCAGACGTCATCCTCCATTGTTGTGGCAAACACCCTTGGGCTGTTTGATATGCCCATGGTGACAATAAATGATGTGTTGCAAACAGAATGATGATTCATGTGCTTGTTAATTTTGTTGCCAATTACATCTAATCCTGTGTTACAGAACCATATGTCCCTCAATTCGTCTTTTCGCATTTGTGTTGTCTTGCACGGTGTCGCACTGCTGCTGCTGCCTCACAGGAAGACGCTCATTGACTGTTCAATCGGTCTGGATTTTCTCCTTGTTCAACTTCTAAATTCTCTGTGAGTTAATGAGGAGTTTCTCTGGCTGCTTCTTTCAAATGAAACACATGAATAGTACAAATGCTCTCGCAATTAACTTTAACAAAAGCACCACAGCTCCTCAAAAACTGGAACTGATGATTGAGCACTGCACAGATACCGCACCAATGAAGTTAAGATGAATCAAATGTGGGGGGATAAAGTTTCTGTTTGGGACGACTTTAGAAGAACTTCTTTGTCTACTTAAGGATTTTCCATCTCACTGTCACCATCTGTCTGTCTCCCTGTCTCTAACTGAGAATAACTACTCTTGTTCTTCACAGGCGAGCTACTTGGCCTCCTGTGTGTGTTTGAGTGATAAGCGGAGGGATCTGCTGTTCTACAACACAATGCTCAGGAGCCGTGGCTGAGCTGCTGTATCTGAAGGGGGGACTTAGGTGGGGTTTTTGTTTGTGGATCATGATTTCTGGCAGATTTGGGATTGAACTGTTAACAAACACACTCAGGGGAACTGAAGTGTGTGTCGGATACAACAAGGTGAATCCAAACATACTGCAATGCCTCATTGTGAATGTGTCACTACAGCTTCTCGCTTAATACTACAACTCTTTCTTGTGACCTGTCAGTATTGTTTTCATTGCTGTTTGTCTGTTTGCAGGATTACGTCAAAACGATTGGACCTATTTCCTTGAGACATGATGGAACACGGGCCACAAAGGAACTCAATACATTTTGGCGCTGATCTGGAGAAAGGGTCACTTCCTGAACATGTTTCATGGATTTTCCAGAGAATAATCAATGGATCTTGATTGAAAAGATCAGGCATATGAGTTTTTTTCTTTTTCAGTTCAAGGACTATATGAAGATGACAATAATAAAGATTGTTGAAATCACCCAGAAACATCAACAAATTTCCGTTTGTTCCTCTGAATATCCGCCCGTTCTCTTCCAGTAAAAAGAGGAGGACTACTGGCTGAAGTGACTACAATTTGTGAGTCCACCAGACCCTTCAGAGGTGCACACAGCTCCGAGAATTCTTCGAAGTCTTCGTCAGTAGCAGCGTCTGGATGACTGATGTTTCCGGTGGCCATGTTTGATGACCTGCCAGTTCAGGTCGGTGCCAGGATCTGTCACCGGTGAGTTTCACTCTTGACGCTGAAAGACCTTCACGTCATCGAATCTTTTGTTTGAGTTCCAATATTTCAACTCACGTGGGTGAAGCAATAAGTGACACAAACTTTGAATCTTCGGCTTGTTGCGTCACTCGGCTAGAAATTCGAAATTGAGTTTGTATGTAATCACATCACACAAAATACTTGATGTTTACTCTAAATGCAACATAAAGCGTTAAGGTAATAACACTACTACTAATAAAAGAAGAAATATAGAAGAAGATTGATAATTTGGCTTAAACACATTCAAAGAACTCTACAATGTCCACATGTGGCAGGTTTTTTCCACCTCTCCAAATAAATTATGGGAGAGTGTCAAAAGTATAAGTTATAACTCAACTGTATATATAATTTAGCAGAAAGAAAAATAGCAAACACATCTGCTATATGTGTTTCCCTGTCCTGACAGCCTCCCCCTCTCTGTTTCTCTTCTGGAGTGTGTTCAGTGTCTCGGGCGGTTTCAGCCCAAACCACAGTCTGCGTTCCCCAGCAGGTGGATCTCCTTTCTTAAAACAACACCATGGGAATCATCCTCTCCATTGTCTCAGCTGTTGGAGCAGCATCGACAGCTGCCACATCCCGTCCCCGCCAACACACACCACTGGTATAAATAAAGCTGCAGCCGAACTGATGCCAAAACACATTTTTTGGGGTGTATTACATTGTCGTTTCTTCCTTGTGATAAATGGGGTAATTATTTTGTAGTTTCCTGAAAATTGAAATATAATAGATAGTAATAATATCCAAAGCCAAGAAGAGTGTTTTTATTGTGTTCATTGGCTTGATCCTGTATGTTGAGACGCGCACTGTTTGGGATCAGCTTTGTGTTGTGTATCTCCTGCCTGCTGAGCGGCACCGTGTTGGTTCTGGTGGCCTTTGATTCCACGTCGCCAGGGGGATACCTGATGGGTTGTATCGGTCCAGCTCAGCAGAGGTTTGTCTCCATGTGCACCCGGGCTACAGGTGATGCTGTTTTCGACACATTCTTGACACCGTTATCTATTCCTGCAGGGATTCTTGTATGATATCAAAGATTTTCACATCCCCCCCACTTTCGGGTCAGTTGACTGCAGATAAAGATAAAGATGCAGTGACTCGTTCAAGGTCGGGAAAGGTTGCAAACTGCTTTCTGCTCATGATTTGGATTTCCTGGTATAATGACTGCTTCACTTTTGATTTTCTTTGCATTCTAAACATATATCTCATCCCTTTTCCTGACCTAACCTTATTTTCCCAGTCGCTGATTTGTGTGCTGTGGCTGACCCTGCTGGCTCCTCCTCAGCCTGCAGAAAGACACATTATGGACCTCTGGGGACCTGAGATCATTCTTGAATAAGCTATCGCTCTGCGGTGGGCTTCTCACTTGTCCTGGGTTACACTGGCCTGCTGCCCTGTCTCTGCCTCCTCCTGGCCTCCCTGACAAGAAAACTCCCCTGTAACTTTAATGAAGCCAAACCGATCACCTACAGCATGCTGATGTTCTGCACTGACTTCGCGAACTGTGTGCCCGTCTCCATCAACTCTCCTCGGAAGTAGTGTCAGCTCAAGTTATGGCCTTTGGTTTTGTATCTTTGTTTTATTATTCTTCCAAGGCCAAGGAAACACCCAAAAAAACACCTGATGGCCACACAGGTCAATAGCTAAGGGCATAAAAAACTTAAAAAGAAACTTTATGGATGCAAAAAATTACAAAATAAAAATAATAACGAAGCAACCCAAAAGATTGTCTGTACAAACTGTACAGAAAGGGGGGGTATTAAATCTCAACTTCCTCCCACCGTCTACACATGAAGCCAAAATATACCCGGATATGAAAGTTGCGATCTTGAGCCAATAACATTATTTGGAACCAGAGTCTGCACATTATCAATCAGGGAATGGACCTGCGGTATCAAGGTCCCGCCCATACTAGTGCTCGACCAATCATGAATCAGTCTCAGCAGTTAATCATCAGGTCTCAACCCATTTTATAGCATCAAATTACTAATTCGAACCAAATTCATAGGAAAGATTAACACTTGATAAGGATCTGTGTGATAAGATCTATACACTGACAGAAACCATCTTCGAGTAAAAAATATTTGAGAGTTGTATTTTGACCTTTTAGTTTGGCCCATGTCCCATCCACGTACCTGGAGAAGGCAGGGTTTATAAGCTATACCGCACCCAGCCACAAGGAGATGGCAGAGTTGCTCTGGGGGAGCCGTTATGTCATCCATAATGCTGTCTCTCGTCTGCACAGAATCAATTAATAACATCCAAACATGGATCTGACATCTATTTAGATTTGCGTAGTGATTCACACCTTGTCAGAAAAAAAGCCATTGTTACTGCAGCTGCTTTAATTCCAGGAGACTTTTGAGACCTTCTGATAATTTGCTTTACCTCATGGGCCCCAGTGAATGGTGCTATTATGGCAGAGACCATTAGTTTCTGGTACAGTTTCTATGGAGCCCATCTCGTCTGTGACACCGGCTCTCACTATATAATAGGTGAAAGAAAGTTGGTGTAAAAGCTACCTGAAAAGAGACGGTTTCAAGAGGGACAAATTGGATGGGATTTTAGTGCAAGAGAGAAGCCATCATCATGAAAGAAAGTGAATTCAGGTCATAGAAATCTATATACATCTCGCCAAGATGTGTTATTCATTCAGCTCTGTGGCCTTTATATAATGATGTAAACTCGCAGCCATATGAACACTTTACGTACTTTAAAACCATTTGTGCTAATGCAACGTGGTGGATTTACAAAAGGTAGAGAAAATGCAATAAAACAGGACTAAATGGCTCTTAATGTTTTTTTTTCTGCTACTGCAGTAACAGATTCGGCTATGTAGTCATCTTGGAAGTGTATTGTGTGGTTTTTACATAAATATTCAGTTATTTGTTTTTTTGACTTAATGTTGGTAAAAGTTTAGTTGTACGCTAATGTCCGCTCACATTTCCCCCTTTATTACCTCCGCCAAGTTTCTGTCTGCGTTTGTTTGTGCGTTTGTTTGTTAGTTAGCAGAATTACGTAAACTACAGGATGGATTACCACAAAACTTGGTGGAAGGAAGCGGTACGGGTCAGGAAAGAGGCCGTTACATGTTGGTGCAGGTCTGGATCAGAAGGTGTATCTAGGAATTTTGCCAGATACATATATGTTGATTTTCTCAGAGAATAATTCCTGATCAAAAAAATAATCTGACATGCTTAGGAGACTGATATTCAGGAGTGTGTGTGATTCAGAGTAGTTCCAAATATGAATTCAGATCTAGTGAATTTACATGTGGTTTCATCAGAGGTTATTTTTCCTGTGTTTATTAAAGAATCGCCCACTCCTGGCAGGGACCTATTTTTTACCTCTGCCACTCATGTTAACTTGAAAACCTGAAAACCTGACACATTATATTAATAGCGGCTTTTATAAACGTGATTTGTTGGGGTTACTGACAAACACTTCAAGTCTCAAGTAGGGCAGTTCTCAGGTGTAAGTCACAGATTGTCAACAGCACCACCTGAGAGACAATTATTTTAACAACTACATGCTCTGTCCTTAAAACTGACTATTAAGCTGAGGCAAACGCTTTTGAACTTGTCAAAACAAACCAATCATTACAGGCTGCACCAAACTGCTATTTACTGCAGGGCTGCACTGTTTGCCTTACTCTGTTCATCCTGTTTATCTGCAGTCTTTTTTCTACTTACACTTCCTTAAAGCCTATGATATCATATTTCAACTTTATATTCAAGTTATTTTGTATTACTTCTCTGACATCTGTTGTAGTGAGGTAAACCCTAACGCGTCCCTGTTGGAAAAAAGGAAAACATCTGGTCAGACCAAAAAAAAAAAATAGGTCATGTCCTAATTTCTGGTTCCTTCCCGTGTTTACATCTAAACTGTCATCAAACCTATGTCGCAATATCTCAGCTGAATTCTGACGCGTTCCCCAGACTCACTCCCTCCTTCCATTTATTTTCCACAGCTCTTAAACGCTTCTCTTCAATATCTTTGTGTCTTGCGATTCGAATGTCCCCTTCCTTTTCAATAAAGAAATTACTGCACTGTGCTTTCTCATTCGAACCAAATTAATGATTTAACCCTCAAATGGAGACACTCTATTCTGGTTTCCTTAATTAAATCAAGCAAATAATGCAATGATGTGACGGAGTAATCTTTGAAATGAAACAGAGGCCGGCTGTGCACTGTGAGGAGAAATTAATCCACTGTCTTACAATACAAGGAAATCGAGTGATACAATGTCAATAAGACACTGCTGTCAATCTGTCTCACCCTGCACCTTTCCCCCTGCTTGTCCCTGAGAGACATCAGAGACCCCACATCTCTCCATCTTCCAATTTATTTCTCTGCCTTGGGAGGAACAACAGATCAATCAGTGGTGAATAATCAATGTTAGCCTGAGAGCAGCTGTGGAAAGACGGAGAGATGTCTGACGTTGGGGTTTGTTATTGCAGGAAACAGCCAGGCGTGATGCTTATATGTCAAGTCCTCTGGAGTATGAGGATTTAATTAACCAATGATAGCAGGGATTTCCAGGAAGCGTACCTCGGAGACCCTGGGCCTCATCATTCTTTCGGAGGTCAAATCAGCATGGATCCCGCTGCCAAATCCCAGTCACATCTAGCACTGGCTGCCCTTCACTTTTCCACTGAGGATGTCATGGGACTGTCATGTCGGATGGAAACAAATGAGAGCCAAGAATATGTGGGTTTTCATGTTTTTGTAAACTGTTGGCTGCGATCATGATTGAAGTCTTCAGTTATTTGGGACTGACTATGGGGGTTCATCACCCAATACATACATAATGTAGTGCTGCTTCTGTGGTTCTGCTTCCTGTCTTTAGTTCTGCACTGCTAACCAAACTAATCAGTACAGTTGAAGTGGTTTATTTAATTATACCAATGGGGAAAATTTACAGAATGCATTTTCTGTTGACCAGGCGAGCACTGAAAGCACACTGCTACCATCTGGTGGTAAAATGGAAATTGCCATATTCAAGGACATGTATCATACCTTTTTAACACTTAAAATCGAAGTGAGTTCTTTCTATTCATCTGGAAAGGAGCAAGTAAGAGAAAGGGATAACATATGGATGAAATCTTTCAAAATCTGTCAGTGGAAGCTTTTGACATCAAGTGTTTCTTCGTGTTCTTCTCTGGCCTTAGTAGAATAATGTAGCACTTTGGTGCAAAGAGGCAGCCCAGCAGTCCGTAACTGGAGGCCAAGATCGCAAACACCTCTGTGACCGTGGAGTACTTCCCTGGAGAGGTGATGTATGCTGGGACAAAGGCAACCCACACGGCACAAAAAATGAGCATGCTGAAGGTGATGAGTCGGGCCTCGTTGAAGTTGTCTGGGAGTTTCCTCGCCAGGAAGGCCAGGACGAGGCAGAGGCAGGCCAGCAGGCCAATGTAGCCCAGAACCAGAGCAAAAGCCACGGGTGAACCTTCGTCACACAAGAGGATGACGATCGGACTCTCACGGGGCATCAGTTTGCGAGGAGTGGGGGGTGCAACAACCAGCCACACTGTGCAGATAATTACCTGATTGAAGAGAGATATCTTTTTTCAAACAATTGCAAACATTTGAATTAACGTTCTTCTATTGTTTCAAAGAGCATCATTAAATATCCTTACCTGGATAAGTGTGCAAAAGATGATGATCGCTTTTTGCTGCTGAGGCCCAAACCACCTCATGACATTTCTGTCTCGAAGTGTAGCCTTGAAAGCCATTAGCACCACTATAGTTTTCCCCAGAATACAAGAGATGCAGAGGACAAAGGTGATGCCGAACGCTGTGTGGCGCAGCATGCAGGACCACTGAGAAGGTCGGCCGATGAAAGTCAGGGAGCACAGGAAACACAGGGTCAAGGAAAAGAGCAGCAGGAAGCTCAGCTGAGAATTGTTGGCCCTGACAATGGGGGTGGTTCTGTGATAGGTGAATATGAAGAACACGGTGCACGTGCAGAAAGAGCCAATAAGGGAGATGGCCATCAGGGTGATGCCCATAGTGTCGCTAAAGGAGACGAACTCCACCTCTTTGGGGATACAGGCCGTCCTCTCAGGACTGGACCAGAACTCTGGCAGGCAACGCACACACTCTATGGCATCTAAAGGAAAGACAAGAAGGTTTTAGCTGCCGTAGTGCAACTAAAACAGTACAGTACGTTCAATTCTAAAAACATAGTGTGGGTGAGTAGTTCTCTTCTCACCGGTCTGATTGCTAATCTCCCCAGCTGTGCAAACCGCACAATCATGGCAGCAAATAGGGAAGTTGGGTCTGATTGCCTTCCGGGTACCTGGGGGACAAATGCTGCTGCATGCTGACAAGGGCACCTGAGCAAAGGAGGAAGCACACACTACACTGGTCACAACAATAGTCACATAATGAAAATATTATTGAACAAAATTCACAAAACCTCGATGCCTACTTTGGTGAGGTTGCCGTTCCATACAATGTTGTGGTCCTGGATCTGGAGGTCTTGCTTTCCAGTCGTCTCATCGAATTTGCCAATAGTGACAATCTCCATTTCTCCATTTGGTCTCAGCTGCCAGTTAACCAGGTCGTACATGGCTGCAGGGTCGCCATTCTCATCAAACTTTGTCTCATCACCAAATGAGTTTGAGTATTTCACCTGTTTTATGTAATGAAGCAGCTACGGGAAGAAAGAACTTATGTAGCATTACCAAAAGCTTTAAATAATGTTTTAGAATACCAATAACTTACCTGCCATGGCTGTATATTGTCCATATCTGGACAGGCCTGCAGAGGAAAAGGCCCTTTTCCTTTCACACACTTTCCCATAGTCTGGAGTGCATGGCCAATGGCATACACAGCCTTATAGACATTGTAGGAAATCCTTAGCTGCGACACATCTGAATAGATATTTGTTACATCCCCCAATTCTTCTGCTCCAGAGCAGGGGGGTTTATGTTCCTGCACATCAGACGGCAAACTCAGGCTGCACTGAAACACCTCCTCCCAGAAAGGTATCAGGAAAGGATCTTCGGGGGCATCTGGGCTGGTGGGATGCAAGCGAAGCAGAAAGTCCTGCAATCCAGGGATGTGTGCTTGTCGAATGGCAAATCCCATAGAACCCTGGAGGATGTGGTGGTACTTTTTGGGCGTAGAGAGGACGGCAGCTGTACTCCATGCCTCACTGGCTAGCCACTGTATCCCAGTGAGCCCCTTTCTAAATTCAAGAGATATGTACTCTGGATGTCATTTCTTGCATTGACAAACACAAAATATATTTAAGAGGCAGCTTTGTATCCCATTATGAATAGTGTATTATTGCTGAAGATTGCAAAGAGATGAAATCATGCCTGAGTGCTTCATCAAATAATGCAGCTGCGTCTTGTTCTACAGCAAACACGAGAATCACCCGAGCCCCAGAGGAGCGGATCTTGGAAACAATAGATGAAACTGCAGCCTGTGCTCGGTTCTTAGGGATTATCTCATGGAGGGCCACACAAGCACCTAGCTTTCTAACCTAAGAGAGCAGAAAGAGACAAACACGACAACTTCATTCATTATATGTCTACATTAAAAGCTACAGAGTGGCAATTTATTACGACTGAATCTTTTATTTATGGGTGTGTGACCCACCTTATCGGCAAAGATGTTTGCTCCACCACGGCCATAGGCATCATCCCCAGCAATCACACCCACCCAACTCCAGCCGAAATGCTTGACAAGCTGTACCAGTGCATCTACCTACAATGAGACAGAGAAACAGAGAAACAGAAAGTGATCATGATAATAAGTGATTGATTAATTTATAATAATGGATAATGTTTCAGAAGGTAAACTGTGAAAATACTTATTATACTGATCATTTTGTAAGAAGGCAGTGACTCTAACCTGGAAGACGTCGCTGGGCATGGTCCTCAAAAAGGCAGGGAACTGTTTTTTGTCACTGAGACAGGCACAGCTGGAGAAATAACTAACCTGCACGGAAGAAAACACAGCAGCCAAAGGTTAAAGCCACCACGTCTTGAATTTGACTGTCGACTTTGACCCTCCTGAGGGGTACTGACGACAAAGGAATACCGTGGGAAAAACATGTTACATTGCTACATTTATAATAATAATAATAATATAATTATACATTTTCTTTATATAGCACCTTTCATACAGTACATTAAATGCAGCTCAAATTGCTTCACAACAAAATAAAAGACATGAAATAAGATAGATCAATAGGAACATGTTGGCAATAAAACAAAGTCTAAAGATAAAATAAAAGCATAAAACTAGCAAAATGTATAAAAAGAAGTAAAAAATAAAGACAGTTCTGTCATGAGTTGTTTCTTAAAACTATCAACAGAAGTAGCTCATTATAAACATTTGGTGCAGAGCAAGAGAAAGCTGCGGTAGAAGACCTGAGGGAATGGTTAGGAACATACTCCGATAAACAGAAATGTATGAGGGTGCTGTACCATTATACCAAAATAATTTCAAAATCAATCCTCAGTGATACTGGAAGCCAGTGTAAAGATGCCAAAGCCAGAGTAATGTGATCTCTGTTCCTATTTCTCATTAAAACCCTGGCCGCTAAAAGCTGGAGCCGATCAATGGATTTTTTGGGTAATGCCGAATAAAGTGCATTAAAGTAGTCCAGGCGAGAAAGTATAAAAGCATGAGTCAACTTTTTGGCATCTTCAAGAGTGAGGTAGGGTCTAAGTCGTGATGATTAAAGGAAATCTTTGTTACATTATTTATGTGTGAATTAAAATCGAATCTTTACCCGGCCCAGTGGCTTTAACATAGACATAGACATTAGACAGTAGCTGTCATTAAATTACCTGTGGCACATGGAAAACTCCCAGGAAACGAGCCACTACGAGAGACTGAGTAGAGCCACCATCTCCTATCACTGCTGGTACAGCTCCATGACAGGTGTCATTACCCTGTGTCTCACCTTCAGCCCCTGGACCCTTCTCATTCCCCATTAACTCCACGGCGGCCTTCAGAGCCTGATGAGGTGTACTGCATGAATCATAGATCTTATAGCCCAGTGTGATGTTGGGAAGGAGTCTGCCTTCCCTGTTGATTTCCTCGATGCCAAAGATCATAGTTTGCATCCAACGGAATGTCCGAAAGTTAAATCTGGAGGAGAAAAAGAAGAAGAAGAGACAGATGCAAATTTTGAAGCAATTTTTCATTTTCAAAAACACTCAATCACAACTTTGCAGCACCAGAAATTTGAGGGCTTACCTGGTGCACTGTGTGCGAGGAGGTGTAGAGGTGTAAGACAGACTGTGCTCCACCACCATGTCATGGAGGGAGAAGAGTCCCCCCAAGGTAATGTCTCCCTTTTTCTCTAGCACAGGCAGGGGCATAGAACCTGGGATTATCTCACATTGGGGGTTCTGGTCTTGGTGGGTGGGTAAAATCCCAAACCCCAACAGACCCAGAAGCACAATCTCTGTCATCCTTAATGAAAGACTGCACTCTGCTGATCTCAAGCAAAAATGATCCATCCTTTCGTTAAGCTACGTCTACGCGTGTTCAAACAACAAGCTATTTGGATAACCAACAAATAATAATCCAAATAGACACCCTGTTTGTTGACAAAGCACCAGACTATTTGTCGGAGTAAAGTGTAAAAAGCAATAAGTGCTAGTGCACAGAAGATAATACATCATGAGCCCATTCAGAGAAGCACTGTATGTACAGAAATCACCCACAGATAAATGATCCTGAATTCAAACAACTGGTAAAAAGAATCTTATCAACCTAAGCTTGCATAAAGACCTCAAAAACAGTCTGAGTCCTGCCTCTTCATTGCAAAAGCACAGTACAGACAACCCGCCCTGTCTTTTGTGTTAAGTAGGTACGCTGTGTTGTAGCCTATATATGGTCCATAGCTCAAATCACAACTGTCACATTGACCTTATTTCCCCTGGGTTTCTGATCGATGGAAAGAGAGCCCCAGTTTCACACTCGGTAACAACAATAACAAGAAAGTGGAATGAGCACTTAAGCAAAATGGAAAAAGACAAGAGCTATCCTGTCAGAAGGTCATGCCTGACTAGGCCGAACTCATCCTTCAGTGATGTGAAGAGGTAGACAGTAGACCCGTGTCACCGGGGGCTGCTAAATGAACTTATATGTCTTTCAAACGCTGACACACAAACATACACTGACACACAAACACATGCTGACACACACACTCTCCCACACACACACTGAACAAATGAGCAGAAGGAGAGCTTAACACTTGTATCAAAGAGATGGAAAGATTAAAACATTATATGTATTATTCAGTGTGTTAAAACAAAATAATTGCACGATTGTATTTAATTAATGTAGATTTAATGTGTAACTGCTATGAAGTTATTTACTTTCAACATCCTGAAAGCTTCACCAGAATCCGAAGAAAACTTTTACTTCGATTGTGTGACTTTTTTTTTCTTCTTTCTCTTCTCCTTCAATGAGGTTAAACAGGTTTAATAAGGTGAGATTCATTAGGTAGTTGTGCTATCATTACCAGGACAAACCCCGCAGGCAACAAAACAAAGCACCACCGAGTATGAAGTAAAGAGAATATGTTATGTTGCCCCGGGTCATATAGGCTTATTCACTTAATATGTCCCTGTGTGACGCCCAGGAAAGGACAGACAGAGGCACACTAACAGAAAACTCAGTAATACTTTAAGTTGTTTCCTTTTCTTGTCAGTAACTCGTTAACAAAGTCTTAGATTTAGAACATCCTGTGTCTCAAGGGACGAGAGGTCGGCCTTGTTTCCGAACACAAGCTGATTAGAAGTGAACAATAATGAGATTGCAATTGTATCCCAGTTGTCCTCAAAGGGATATGAGATTTCAGGTAATTTGAGCCCCTGAGTATTGGGTGTTGCATCGTATTCTGTGAAGGCTTTGAATGTGCAGACAGGCAAACTGAGAAAAACATACACAGAAATATGTATAGGAAAACAGAACAGACAGTGGTGCGAAAAAAGTTGTCACAGTGAGTGAGTCAACAAGTGTAATAGTATGCGTAAGTTGACTGAAAGTATATGCTAGAGATATATAGAGAGACAGTAAAACAGATAGGAGCAAGAAGAACAATGTTAACTGGAAAGAGGGTTAGGTTAACACAGATAATGGGAAAAAGTGAGGATATAATTAGGCAATTCAATACTCTTGTGAATTTAGGGGTGTAGTATAGGACAAAAGTTATACTAAAGTCAATTATTTACCTCAGGAATGGATAGATCCTAAACTGTATATAACCCAACAGCCACTTTGTTTAGCCGGAACCCAAAACTCTGTGTTGTTGCTAGATCTTCTAATGAACATGCACAGCCAGGGGTTGAAACAAGACCAGACTTAACAAGAATCTGCAGATAAATATTACCTTAATGGGTTGGGACATGAACACTGGGTTGCTCAAAAAGGAAAGTCATCTGTCATTGTCAAGACCAAGAGGGAGTCCTTTAGAGCAGAGGTGGGAAGTAACTAAGTACAAATACTTCGTTACCGTACTTTCTGTACATTACTTGAGAATTTATTTTCCTGACGACTTTTTTACTTTTACTTGCTACATTTGAACACAAATATCTTCTACTTAGTTTCTAGTTTCTACTCCTTACATTCTCAAAACTGGCTCACATGCCGCTCACCCACTTGCCCCCTGCCTCGGGAGACGAGCAGGCCCGGCGGCGTGAGTTTCCGTCTTTGGGGCAGCGCGA
Organism: Hippoglossus stenolepis; assembly: GCF_022539355.2. Taxonomy (NCBI): domain Eukaryota; kingdom Metazoa; phylum Chordata; class Actinopteri; order Pleuronectiformes; family Pleuronectidae; genus Hippoglossus; species Hippoglossus stenolepis. The sequence goes on along the minus strand of NC_061486.1, from coordinate 9,567,193 downwards.
GACCCTAAGCGTCCGGAGGTTGGTCCGGCTGTCGTGGTCGGTAATGATCCTTCCGCAGGTTCAGCTACGGAAACCTTGTTACGACTTTTACTTCCTCTAGATAGTCAAGTTTGATCGTCTTCTCTGCGCTCCGCCAGGGCCGTGACCGACTCCGGCGGGGCCGATCCGAGGACCTCACTAAACCAACCAATCGGTAGTAGCGGCGGGCGGTGTGTACAAAGGGAAGGGACTTAAACAACCAGAGCACATTCCCCATCCACAAAAAGTATCCAGGTGCTTATGAAGGACCTGGGTTCAGTTCAGTCTTTATTATTCTCTCTGAAATTTGGCAGCAAATCTAGACTGTGTCCAGTGATTTTTTTCCCCTCTCTGTACCAGCACTGTGCAGGTTGTTAACAAAGAGTAAAACTATCCTGTTTTGTGTGCCTAGAACTTTTTTCATTTGCTGAGTTATCAAAAAAGGCATCGTGTATCATTTAAGTTAAAAATTCATTTTTACTTTTGTACTTAAGTACATTTCAGAGCCTGTACTTTCTTACTTTTACTTGAGTAAAGGAGATGAATCAGTACTTCTACTTTTACCAGAGTCTTTTTTTACACAAGTATCTGTACTTCTACTTAAGTAAAGAATGTGAGTACTTTTGCCTCCTCTGCTTTAGAGTTTGGCTGGTCCAGGGGAAGAAAGGAGAAAGGTATTGGAAGATGAGAGGGATCACAGCTTCTGTGGCTTCAGATGCAAAAATGCAGGCATTGAAGGAATCCAGGAAGGCCACGGAGAAGGATTTCCAGTTGCCCTCAGAGAGACTCCTTTTCAGCAGTGGAAAGGAACTGCTGAATGGACTAAGGATACTGCGGGATGCTGAAGGAACAATTTGAGAAACGTCCACCAGAGAGAGAATAGAGCAGGAGGCCCAGGAGAAACCCTGCCAATTTCTCTGCACAGGGATATTCAAAAATCTCAATTGTGAAATGGTGGCAGGGGAAGATAAGATTCATCCTTAAAGGCTGGGCAATAGATATTGTGGCAGCCCAACAATGTACAGTATATATGTGTCAACCAATCCAGTATATATCTCAACCAAGAGGAGCAAATGTCTGTCCTGACTGCGAATAAGTGGACAAGATGGCTAACCTTGCAAAATTGCAACATTACATTACAACATATAACAACAAGAATCAAGAAAATACAATTTGCTTCAAGAAAGCCAAACTACAAAGTGCTATAAGTAAGTGCCATTTAAGTGCTTAAGTGTTTAAACTTTTATTTACATTTTTTTTATATTCAAGGTATAGTCGGAAGAGGTGTGTTTTTAGTTTGCGGCGGAAGATGTGTAGACTTTCTGCTGTCCTGATGTCATTGGGAAGCTCATTCCACCATTTAGGAGCCAGGACAGCAAACAGTGGTGATTTCGTTGAGTGTTTAGCTCGCAGTGAGGGAGCACCAAGCCGATTGGCAGATGCAGAGTGGAGTGAACGGGCTGGGGTGTAAGGTTTGACCATGTCCTGGATGTAGACTGGACCCGATCCGTTCGCAGCACGGTAATGTTTTGAAACGGATGCGGGCAGCCACTGGTAACCAGTGATGGGAGCGGAAGAGCGGAGTAGTGTGAGTGAATTTAGGTTAAAGACCAGTCGAGCTGCTCCATTCTGGATGAGCTGCAGAGGTCGGATGGCACTAGCAGGTAGACCTGCCAGGAGGGAGTTACAATAGTCTAGGCGTGAGATAACAAGGGCCTGGACCAGAACCTGCGTGAGAAGGGGACGTATTCTCCTGATGTTGTGCAGCATGTATCTACAGGAACGTGTTGTTGCAGTAATGTTGGCAGTCAGGGAGAGTTGACTGTTGAGTGTCACACCCAGGTTCCTAGCAGTCTGGGTGGGGGCTAACACGGAGTTGTCAAAGGTAATAGTCAGGTCGTGGGTGGGAGAGCCTTTCCCTGGAAGGCCATCAGGTTGCCCAGAGATCTGGGAATCCATGGATAAGTCCTGTGCCAGACCATAAAAGAAACATCACATACTACTGAACGCTCAGGAGGAAAGATCCCAAGATGTTTGGGGCATACACCCAGGTTTGATCAGCCTGTGGTTGATCAAACCTGATCAACCCCCCCCTCTGATCAGCCTCAGAGGGGCATTGCAGACATCCCTACCCCAGCAACATTATCGAGGTCTTCATGGAGAATCTTCCCACATGGGATATACAGTATATCTATCCGGGAGATTCTGGGTCTACTCCAGGATCTCCTCCTAACTGGACATGGCCAGAGAGAGAGGGTACCCAAACACCCTCCTATCAGATGGCCAAACCACCTTAACTGGCTCCCTACATGCAAATGAACAGCAGCGTCCCTTTGGATGAGCTGCTCACCCTGACTCAAACACTCTGTGGGAGAAATTAATTTCAATCCCATGTATCTCTGATCTCATCCAATCCTTTGTCATCATATGGTAGTAATTACGCCAGGATGAAGTCGTCATATAATTGCATCTACTTACTTATTCCACAAATGTCTGATTGTATGTGGAACCCATATCTCACGAACCGTTCATCTAATCAGCTTCAAACTTCTGTTGGCATGCTCTGTAGCAGTCAGTGGAGTCAGGGCACTGAGCCTCCAGTCTACGGGCCAAGTTCAACATGTTCAAGTCCTCTGATAAACTAAAGCAGCGGTTGGTAAACCACGGGTCAAAATCACCGCCAGATCATCTTGATAATTTGATTAATTTGATTACACCATATCGAACTGAGAACCAGACAGTTTGGCAGTTCGACTTCAAAGTGAAAGTAATAAAATCATAAAAAGCTTTTATTGAGAAAAGTTGAGAATTTAGGTCTGAAGATTGTGTCACTTGCTTAACAGACTTTCACTCTTTGTCCCTTATTCATAACATTGTAACTGCAACCTAAGGCTATTATCAATGTAATTTATGAGAGGAGAAATCAAAGAATATCTAGAGAAATCGAGGAGAAGCAAGAAGGAATCTGTCCTTGTGATAATAAACTGTAAAACCCACTGTCTAACCATCTCCCAGTAGAGCACATTTGTTCTTAAATATCAGTTAAACCTCAGTTTAAATTGTTCACTATAATGTCAAAGTATATAATAGAGAAGGAAGGATAAGATCAACAGGAGGCCTGATTAAATGTTTGAGATCAAATGTTTGCGACAGACCACCTGCCTGTGCTTGTTTGTGTCTGGCGTGTGTTATGGGAATGACTTGTTTTCCAACTTGTTCATGAGAAAAGTAACCTATAGTAGCATTAGGTGTTGTTTCATATCCGATCAGTCATGAGTAACATGTACTGAAGTGTAACACACCCACTCGGGAAGCACTTAAAACTTGTTATTGTGTATAATATGGAAGAGATGTGGCGTCATGGCATCATCCTGAACCTGCCAATTTGCCTTTTACCCATGGGGCTGAGGTGGAACAATGGGACCAGCTGGGCAAGCAAAGACAAGCAAGTGTTTCCGACAAGACTGATGACATCTGGGCCTGAGGCGGTGAAACAGGCGCTGAGCAGGTGTTGCGTCGGGAAAATAATTAAATCTGAGATTTAATGAAAGGTGATCTTGGCTCTTTCAAAACAAGCCACTCTCATTAATTAGTGACACCCCAGCAGAATCAATATTCCATACCAGCTACACAACTTTGTTTGCAGGTGGAGTTAATGAAATTAATTTTTAAATGTGACAAATCTAGCATGTCAAACTGGATGAGGTATCCTGATAGGAATATCTATCGCAAAAAGTTTGACACACATTGCTAATACATATTCCTATCAGGGTTCCTCATTCAGGTGGTTTTACATACAATACTGTGATTCTCACTAACTAGACATTCAAGTGTTCGTCAGACAGTGACCTTAAGATTGAGCTTTAACATGACACAACTTTAGGTGTAAACCAAATAATTATAACTGTAAAAACAAGTTACATAGAATGCAAGTCAAGAGACAAAAAAAAGAAGTTAAAGCCTACACTGAGAAAAACAACTCCCTGACTTAGCAAGGGTTTGACTTTATATTTTTGGTTAACTTTAACCTTTATTACAGCCTTAATGGATCTTGGCCTAAGTTCCGACCATCTTCCTCAGTCTTGGCTTATTTACTTGCATTTCTGGACCAAGATTTCAAACAGCTTGGCTTTGTTGTAATTCTAACATACTGTACTATAGCACAACATTGCATTTTAAGTGGATCTGGGGTTACTTCATAATCTGGATGTTCCTTCATTCTCAATTTGAATATAATTTTATATATGACTGAAAGGCATACAGAATACTGTCCTGCAGAAAATAACAATTTCGACACATAAATGTTTCACAGATGATTTATTTCTGGTTTTGTTTCTCTGTCCCTTTGTAAAATCACCAACAAATCATCAGCAACCTTCTGCCAAATGTCACATTTGGGTGGAGACACTTGGGGTCTCCGCCTCTCCAGGGTGTCGATGTCATCAGCTGCGTCTGCCAAGTACTGGCCAGAGTAAAGAGACTCATCACAAAAGATGACCTGACTCATAAGGACTTGTCCTTATGTGCTGCTGGGCTTTGCCAAACAAACCTTGGGAGCCGAGTGGTACTTCACATCAGACAGTGTTGCTCTGTATTTCTGAAGGTCACATAACGCCGACCTTTGGTGCAATGAGGCAATGTCGGATTTTTGAACGTTGTTATTCAGCTGTGAGGCTGTATTGTATCCTCTGGTATACACTGACCTTTATTTCAGCATTTTATCTGGGAAAACCTTCAGTTTATATTTATATGGGAAATAACACTATAAATCTAAATTAATGGACACAGACGTGGGCCTCAAGATCACTGCTTGTACTAAGAGACTTTTAGATCACTACAGTCAACCAACAGTGTTTTCCCTGATTGTCTGACTCAGATGGAATATTAATATAGACCAACATCTATACAATCATAATGTATAAGCAGTTGCTGGTGGAGCTGAGTTTGCACAAACAGCAAACCCTAACCCAACCCCCAACTAAGTGCTCACCTGCTTTCCGACATATGCGACTGCAAATTTTTACTTTTTATTTTCTTTTGCTTAATAAATTCCATTGTGGCCGGTTTACTGTCCTGCCACGAGTTTCAGGAAGCATATTGCTACCACAACGTTTGACTTTTTCTGGTGTGGCAGGGCTTCTGTAAAAGTGTATCATGTAACATGAAACCCACATAACTTTTTACAGTTAAACATACTTTTTATAGCCTAATAACTTAAAACATTTCACGATATAACATGATAGTTTACTGTTTAAACACAAAACGTTTCACATTGTAATGTAATAAGTTATTATTCAAATGTGAAATGTACCACATTATAACGTCAGTCTCATGAATGTATTCCTGTATATCGGATAAATCATTAAACAAGCTGATTTACATGATCTGATGAATTTCGAGCTCCGGTTGAGACGTGACAAGATTCTGCTGTCATTGAACATTGTGGATGATATTTTGCTAAGAAGGAATAATGAGTCTGGTTCAGACTTTTTACACTTAACATAATGCTAATGGTATTTAGAAAGACTCCCTACTGATTTTAACTAAAACAAACACATTAAGCCAAATGTACTCTCTTTATCGCTTTGAAAATGAGTTTCTGATTTCATGAAATACTTTAATCTAGTTCCATTTCAAAGAGTATATGATTAACATGCACACTTATTATGAGCCAGTGTGCATCCTAAGATTTTAAAGTTGAGTGTGTCTTTAACTTTTCCTTTTATATTGTTTCTTTGTTTGCCCTATTCCTGAAATTTGAACTTTTGTAGTTATATATTTGTATTATGCAATTATTTAAGTGTTCATATTTATATTTTCCTCTCTTACTGTGTTTTTTATGTTGTTTTACTTTATTCCTTTGTAAATGGTGCTTTCATTTCATGCTATTTAACTATAATCATCATGAGCAGCAGCAGCAGCAGCATCTCTGTCAATATTAGAGCTTTGTAGCTGTTCTATACTGATTCCAGCAGATGGCACCATTGTCCTATGTACAACCATGCTCCTTAGTTCAAATATCAGAGACGAGTGTGTTGTTGTGAGTGTGCGACTATGTTGCGGTGACAAAAAAGTGTCAACAAGATTGAAACATTTGAGTTTGTTCTTTTTTCCCCATAGTTTTGGCCAAGTCATGTCATGACCACTAGGGGTCACCGAAGGTAGACTTTTCTTTAATGAATCCATTACTTTTTAACACACTGTGATTCTGTACATTTGGTGATAGTGTCAAATCTGACCAAGTTGTGTCCTTTGGGGGTTTGTGACTCACATTATAATTTATTCTTTCAATGTGTTGTATTTCCCTCCTTAGCTGAAACATTTGGAAACATGCTAAGTACAATATTGTGCTTCAGACTATGCTTTCAACATGACAGAGCCAGGTCCATGAACATGTGAGTCTGGTATGTTCGAACTTGACTGGCCCGACCTCAACCACATCAATCAAATTTGAAACGACCTGGAGCCTCATCGCACAACTTCAGTGCTCGACCTCACTCACACTCATGTAGCTTGATGGGAGCAAAGCCCTGCAGCCATGTTGAGGAAAGGACGGCCTTCCCAGAGGAGATGTTCAACATTCATGCAGGGGTGTAATGTTTTTTAAAATTACATAGATATAGATCTTCAGTAATGTGGTAATGGAATTCACAAAATTAACTCTTTGGTGTCTTTTATTTTCATCCATACGGGGCCTTCGTGTTGCACTTAAATTTCAAAAAAAGAGAGGAAGTAAAACTTAAAAGTAAGTAAGTTAGAAAATAAAACACTCGCTCTTGTTTTAACATATCGTCTTTTAGGAAGGTGTTAAACCTTACAATGAAACCCAATGTCCTTGTGTAGATGGTCTACAATAAACATACCGATAACACATCAATAAAGTTTCGAGAACTTATATTGGGATGGCTGAAATGCTTATCCTTCAAAATAAAAGTCTGCATTGTTCCCTGTACAAAATAAAGCACAACAACATCACTATATATGAACAGTGAAAAAAGTAATAACACAGCTTTTTTTATTTGTTTTCTATTGTCTCGTCTAAATTTTATATTTTATTTCTTATAATTAAGATTTGATTCCCCTTCCCACATTGCCACAATTAAATTATTTTACTTTCTTTCTTTCTTGAAGTTTATTGAGTTCAAAATGCAACGTAATGGACGAACAGAAGTATCAGATTTGAGCTTCAGGGTCGAGTCTTGACAAAGGCCTGAAGGTCTCGTCTGGAGATCTTAAGGGGATCATGATGCAACTGCTCTGTAAGCTTCAAGGGGCGGTGTGTGGGGCAGGCTGGAGACACTGGGAGCTCTGGAGGGAGTTTGTTAGTCTGCTGGTGTTTTTGAGTGGGAAGAGCCCGAGGTCTAAGACATGGTCAGGCGTGAGGCACCTGCGCTTCACCACATGTGTTTGTACTAAATCAGCTCCCAAAAGGGGAACTCTCTGCGGAGCCCTAAAGCAATTCAGGAACTGCAAACACACAAACACCTTTTTAATTAAAAAGGGCTTAAGAGGCGTATCTGCTTACCTTTAATCATCCCTCTGACTGAAAAATAACAATAATGTCAAATTAAATCTCACATGGCTGAGTGCCTTGCTAAATCAGGTGTGCTGAATTGTTTATTTTGATTGGCTGTCAAAAGTGTCACCTTAATTCACTTATCCAAATGTACAATTCCTAATAAACATGTTCACAAATTCTGTATATAGCCAAATAATAGAAAGATAATTATTAATGTATTATTATTGCAGTAAGTCTTCTATTATATTTAGCGTTAATGGCCAGTTCAGATATATTTTCAAAAAGGAAGAAAAATACACAATCAATGAAAAAATCTTCCCACATTAGTAATTTCAAGATGCATTATTAAAGGTCATATTGATGCTGTCTTGATATTTGCAATTGCAAGAATTGTCATTTATAGCAAGAACAGAATAAACTCTAACTTTAACCCCAACCTAACCCAAGGTTTTCCTCATTGAAAGCATTATTGATCGGTGAAACTCCCACCATAAAGTGAATTAATACATAAGGGTTAGGGTCCTCTCAAGAAGATGGTTCTTTGAAACACCCCAGTTTTGAGCAAGTCAACAATGAGTGCAAACATCTGTTCTTCAAGAACTGGTACATGTCCAAGAAGAAATGGTTTGAGTAACCCTAATCCTAATGCCAGTTTTGTACTTATGTACTTTCTTATTTCTCTATAATTTATATTTTCTTTTGATACAAATTGTGCATTTTTGTCCTGGATATATTTATTTTTAGAATTAATGGCCAGTTCTCACCTCCAGCTCTACACAATAATAGGGTTCTTTTAAGAAGATGGTTGTTGACTGGTCCTAATGTTTGCCTCTTTACACTCTCAAATTTAATTAGCTTTTGATGTCTAACACAACGTTGTGGGAGAAAATAGCGAGTAAAATGGGAATTTCACAGGCTGCATGTTTTAATGAGACATATTTTTGTTTACTGATTTCTTTAATCACCAAAGCAGTACATTGTAGTAAATGTAATTATGTTTTATAGCCTATGACAGTCACCAGTGGACGTAGCTCTCAAACACAGAAATACCTCAATGTAAGGGAAAGTCTTGTCAACATGAAGTATTTAAAGTGTATCCAAAGTAAAAGCACTGATTATGCATAAAGGTCCCAGTCCAATTAGAAAACTATAACTTAAACTATGTCAGTGGATTGACTTAATTTTAGTTTTGTATTTTCTCTTTTATTTTCTGTTGAACAGTTTGTAGCAACACAAAGTAATTTATCCGTAAAGTAATATGTAACTATGCCTGCCATCATTCAGTTACTCTGTACTGACATTTTATGGCTATGCCCAATCAAAACTGTCATATCACACTTATCGCTGATTGGTCACTAAGAATTCAGCGAGCCCTGTCGTCATCTAAGATTATAAAAGTCACATTCAGGTCTGTTTTGACCTCGACATGTGTGGCGGCGCCCTGTCAGGTTCTGGGAGTAGAAAATGGCACCAGTGAAAACAGGAGTGGTTTTTGTGGGGCTCCTGTTTGCATTTGCAGCAACAGAGGAGGAAGCTCCTGTCTGTCAGATACTGGGGAGTCCAGAGATCCCCCTGTTGTCTAAAGAGGGAGATGTGACAATCGGGGAGCCTTTTCCATCCACAGCAAATTTGCAACCTCCACTTTCTTTTACAGTGAAACCAACACGCCTCACATGCTCCAGGTAATTGCGGGCACTGCATAACAATACTTTCTGATGATGTATTTCACAGTGTACAAGTTTGTATTTTGCTGTTTTTTGTCTCAGTGTCAACCTCAGGGAGTTTCGATTTGCCCAGATCATGATTTTTGCAATCGAAGAAATAAACAAAAGTGACGTCCTTCTTCCCAATGTTTCTATCGGATACCGTATTTATGACAACTGTGGCTCAACATTATCCTCGATGCGAGCAGTGATGGCCCTGATGAACGGCGACGAGGGGACGACAGGAAAGAGCTGCTCCGGTCAGTCAGCCGTTCATGCTATAATTGGGGAGTCTGAGTCTTCGTCAACCATCGTGCTGTCACGCACTACAGGACCATTCAAAATACCAGTGGTAAGTCGCAGGTCCATGTGGATTCATACGTTTATTATGTGCAAATCCTCCCTGTTCTGTCACTCTTCTTCTGAATTCCCAGATAAGTCATTCAGCTACTTGTGAGTGTTTGAGCAACAGGAAGGAGTATCCCTCTTTTTTTCGAACCATTGCCAGTGACCTCTACCAAAGCCGAGTGCTCGTCCAGCTGGTCAAGCACTTTGGCTGGACGTGGGTCGGGGCAGTCAACAGCGACAGTCACTATGGTAACAACGGCATGGCCATCTTCCTCGCCGCAGCCCAAGAGGAGGGCGTCTGTGTTGAGTATACGGAGAAATTTCGCAGGGAGGAACCGGAAAAACTGATGAAAGTGGTCGAAGTGATCCGTAAGAGCACTGCCCGGGTCATCGTGGCTTTCATGGCCCACGTAGAGATGAACAACCTGCTGGAGCAGCTGAGTCTCCACAACATCACGGGCCGTCAGTTCATTGGTGTGGAGGCCTGGATCACTGCCGACAGCCTTGTGACTCCGACCAGCTTTACTGTGCTGGGAGGTTCACTGGGCTTCGCTGTGCAGAAAGCCAACATCAGTGGCCTGGAGGAGTTTTTAACCAAAGATTTCTGGCAGGGAGAGTTTAAGTGCAAGGAGGGACACAACAACAGCATGACAGGAACTGCACCTTGCAAAGAAAACCACAATCTTACGGAGCTGAAATATTATGATCATGATGTGACGAGGCTGAGATACTCCGGTAACATCTACAAAGCCATCTATGCTGTGGCTTATTCTCTGCACAGCATGTTAAAGTGCTCACAAAGTCAGGGATGTGACAGGACGGTGAAGGTTACACCCTGGCAGGTAAATTCAAGTGACAACTTAACTTTCTCAGACTTGTAACTCAATTTACAAAAATGTGTCTTTGGCTTTTCAGGCGGTGGAGTCTCTGAAGCAAGTGAATTTCACGATTAAGAATGGGGAGCAGGTGTGGTTCGACAGCACCGGAGCAGTTGTGGCCCTGTATGAGGTGGTAAACTGGCAGCGTGGATCAGACGGGTCGGTCCACTTCAAACCTGTTGGTTACTATGACGCCTCCCTGCCGCCTGGAAAAAAGTTTGTCCTCAAGACTGAAGCCATAATTTGGCCTGGAGGAAACACAGAGGCAAATATGTCAACTAAGAGTCACACCTGAATGTCTGTATGGCCTTGTAGTTCTGATGTATTGTGGAAATAAACGTAACTTCTTCGTTTTTGTCTTTGATCCGAAGCTGCCGGTGTCAGTGTGCAGTGAGAGCTGTCGTCCAGGAACTCGTAAAGTCCTTCAGAAAGGAAAACCTGTCTGCTGCTACGACTGTATTCCATGTGCAGAGGGAGAAATCAGCAACACCACAGGTGCTGCAAACCTGATACATGGCAATATGAACACACTGTTTGTTAGCTCACAATGCATCATATTAAAGTTTGCTGTGGTACAGGCTTTCATTCGTGTTTTCAGGATGCCACATATTGGATTGCAATAATGGTAACATTATTTCTATTGCAGATTCTAATGGATGCAAAAAGTGTCCTGAAGAGTACTGGTCCAATCAAAACAGAGATGCTTGTGTTCTGAAAAATGTCGAGTTCCTCTCCTTCACTGAGGTTATGAGTAAAACACTTGTGTTTTTCACTGTGTTTGGTGTAGTTCTTACTTTGATTGTGGCAACGCTATTCCTGATCAATAAGGACACTCCCATTGTCAGGGCCAACAACTCCGAGCTGAGCTTCCTGCTGCTCTTCTCCCTGACTCTGTGCTTCCTGTGCTCCCTCACCTTCATCGGCCGGCCCTCTGAGTGGTCCTGCATGCTGCGGCACACTGCGTTCGGCATCACCTTCGTCCTCTGCATCTCTTGTATTCTGGGGAAAACTATAGTGGTGTTAATGGCCTTCAGGGCGACACTTCCAGGCAGAAATTTGATGAAATGGTTCGGGCCTGCACAGCAGAGAATCAGTGTTCTGTTGTTCACTCTGATACAGATTGTGATTTGCATTCTTTGGCTGACAATCAATCCTCCATTTCCCTTCAAAAATGTAAGCCACTATAAGGAGAAGATCATTCTTGAGTGTGCCCTTGGATCATCGATAGGCTTCTGGGCTGTGTTAGGATACATCGGACTCCTTGCTGTCCTTTGTTTTGTACTCGCTTTTTTGGGTAGAAAGTTACCTAATAATTTCAACGAAGCTAAATTGATCACTTTCAGCATGTTGATATTCTGCGCTGTCTGGATCACATTTATTCCAGTTTACGTCAGCACTCCTGGGAAGTTCACTGTGGCTGTGGAGATATTTGCTATTTTGGCCTCAAGTTATGGGATTCTCTTCTGTATATTTGCACCTAAATGCTTTATTATTGTTCTCAAACCTGAATTGAACACAAAGAAACATATGATGGGAAAAACATGATCATAAACATGTTATAACCATATTTAAAAAATGTGCCTATTCATTGAAACATAAATGTTACTTAGCTTTCTTTAGACTTCTCATATATATATATATATGTGTGATTTTATGATGTATTGAATCATACCTATATAACACTACAGACAATAAAATACATTTGAGTTTAAAAATTGAATCTTGTTTTATTTCATATGAATAACATAAAACAATAACAACCTGTCTCTTTATTGTAATTATCACAACTAAAAGTTTGCACACTTGTCCTTTTCGTGCACATTAACGTCACACAACTGCACAAATTTGAATAAAGCATATGACTCCTTACATTTTTTGCTCTATACTGTTGATCTAGGTGCAAGTTTGTATTTTGCTGTTTTTTGTCTCAGTGTCAACCTCAGGGAGTTTCGATTTGCCCAGACCATGATTTTTGCAATCGAAGAAATCAACAAAAGTGACGTCCTTCTTCCCAATGTTTCTATCGGATACCGTATTTATGACAACTGTGGCTCAACATTATCCTCGATGCGAGCAGTGATGGCCCTGATGAACGGCGACGAGGGGACGACAGGAAAGAGCTGCTCCGGTCAGTCAGCCGTTCATGCTATTATTGGGGAGTCTGAGTCTTCGTCGACCATCGTGCTGTCACGCACTACAGGACCATTCAAAATACCAGTGGTAAGTCGCAGCTCCATGTGGATTCATACGTTTATTATGTGCAAATCCTCCCTGTTCTGTCACTCTTCTTCTGAATTCCCAGATAAGTCATTCAGCTACTTGTGAGTGTTTGAGCAACAGGAAGGAGTATCCCTCTTTCTTTCGAACCATTGCCAGTGACCTCTACCAAAGCCGAGCGCTCGCCCAGCTGGTCAAGCACTTTGGCTGGACGTGGGTCGGGGCAGTCAACAGCGACAGCGACTATGGTAACAACGGCATGGCCATCTTCCTCGCTGCAGCCCAAGAGGAGGGCGTCTGTGTTGAGTATACGGAGAAATTTCACAGGGAGGAACCAGAGAAACTGATGAAAGTGGTCGAAGTGATCCGTAAGAGCACTGCCCGGGTCATCGTGGCTTTCCTGGCCCACGTAGAGATGAACAACCTGCTGGGGCAGCAGAGTCTCCACAACATCACGGGCCGTCAGTTCATTGGTGTGGAGGCGTGGATCACTGCCGACAGCCTTGTGACTCCGACCAGCTTTACTGTGCTGGGAGGTTCACTGGGCTTCGCTGTGCAGAAAGCAAACATCAGTGGCCTGGATATTCTGCGCAGTCTGGATCACATTTATCCCGGCTTACGTCAGCTCTCCTGGGAAGTTCACTGTGGCTGTGGAGATATTTGCCATCCTGGCTTCAAGTTATGGAATGCTGTTTTGTATTTTCTTACCAAAGTGCTACATCATTTTATTAAAACCTGAGGAAAACATAAAGAAACATTTGATGGGTAAATTGACCTTGAGATCTCTTTGAGTTTTCTGTTATAACAACAATAACAATATATTTATCATATTTTTTCTGCGTTTCTTCGTAGTTTATACATGAATCATATATATTATAATGTTATTATATTAAACAGATACATTTACAGCTCACACAGTAATTATAAGAAATGACTTAGCTGGTTATTTCGATTAAATGTAAAAAGTACGTTGTAGTTTTGCACAAAAATATTCTTTAACTCATGTGACTTGAACAAAACTAAATATATATATAAACACAAACAAGACCTGGAGAGTGGAACTGAATTGGTTTCATGTGACTTGCTTGGATACATTTCTTTTTCTTTGCACCTCCTATTAATATATGGATATTTAAAATTATGTGTGTGTTATTAAAATTGTAATAAAACTCAAATGTTACACAAATTATGCACTGTTTTTGTGTTGCTCTTTACTTCCATGAAAATGTGTTTTTCTTAACCCCTTGTTATGAGTTTTCATTAATCATATGAAACACTAAGCTGTACATATAACAGACACATGATAAGTTCACAATGTGTCAGTCCCTGTGATTGATTTATGATTTAAAGTATCAACAAGCACAAACCCTCAATTAAATATCAACACAAACTAAATACTCTGACCCACTGTATGATAATTATATGACATATGATATTTCAGCCCCATAGAAAGATTCAATGAGTTCTCGTTGTTGGCCTATGTACAACCATGCTCCTTAGTTCAAATATCAAAGACGAGTGTGTTGTTGTGAGTGTGCGACTATGTTGTGGTGACAAAAAAGTGTCAACAAGATTGAAACATTTGAGTTTGTTCTTTTTTCCCCATAGTTTTGGCCAAGTCATGTCATGACCACTAGGGGTCACCGAAGGTAGACTTTTCTTTAATGAATCCATTACTTTTTAACACACTGTGATTCTGTACATTTGGTGATAGTGTCAAATCTGACCAAGTTGTGTCCTTTGGGGGTTTGTGACTCACATTATAATTTATTCTTTCAATGTGTTGTATTTCCCTCCTTAGCTGAAACATTTGGAAACATGCTAAGTACAATATTGTGCTTCAGACTATGCTTTCAACATGACAGAGCCAGGTCCATGAACATGTGAGTCTGGTATGTTCGAACTTGACTGGCCCGACCTCAACCACATCAATCAAATTTGAAACGACCTGGAGCCTCATCGCACAACTTCAGTGCTCGACCTCACTCACACTCATGTAGCTTGATGGGAGCAAAGCCCTGCAGCCATGTTGAGGAAAGGACGGCCTTCCCAGAGGAGATGTTCAACATTCATGCAGGGGTGTAATGTTTTTTAAAATTACATAGATATAGATCTTCAGTAATGTGGTAATGGATTCACAAAATTAACTCTTTGGTATCTTTTATTTTCATCCATACGGGGCCTTCGTGTTGCACTTAAATTTCAAAAAAAGAGAGGAAGTAAAACTTAAAAGTAAGTAAGTTAGAAAATAAAACACTCGCTCTTGTTTTAACATATCGTCTTTTAGGAAGGTGTTAAACCTTACAATGAAACCCAATGTCCTTGTGTAGATGGTCTACAATAAACATACCGATAACACATCAATAAAGTTTCGAGAACTTATATTGGGATGGTTGAAATGCTTATCCTTCAAAATAAAAGTCTGCATTGTTCCCTGTAAAAATAAAGCACAACAACATCACTATATATGAACAGTGAAAAAAGTAATAACACTGCTTTTTTTATTTGTTTTCTATTGTCTCGTCTAAATTGTATATTTTATTTCTTATAATTAAGATTTGATTCCCCTTGCCACAGTTAAATTATTTTACTTTCTTTCTTTCTTGAAGTTTATTGAGTTCAAAATGCAACGTAATGGACGAACAGAAGTATCAGATTTGAGCTTCAGGGTCGAGTCTTGACAAAGGCCTGAAGGTCTAGTCTGGAGATCTTAAGGGGATCATGATGCAACTGCTCTGTAAGCTTCAAGGGGCGGTGTGTGGGGCAGGCTGGAGACACTGGGAGCTCTGGAGGGAGTTTGTTAGTCTGCTGGTGTTTTTGAGTGGGAAGAGCCCGAGGTCTAAGACATGGTCAGGCGTGAGGCACCTGCGCTTCACCACGTGTTTGTACTAAATCAGCTCCCAAAAGGGGAACTCTCTGCGGAGCCCTAAAGCAATTCAGGAACTGCAAACACACAAACACCTTTTTAATTAAAAAGGGCTTAAGAGGCGTATCTGCTTACCTTTAATCATCCCTCTGACTGAAAAATAACAATAATGTCAAATTAAATCTCATATGGCTGAGTGCCTTGCTAAATCAGGTGTGCTGAATTGTTTATTTTGATTGGCTGTCAAAAGTGTCACCTTAATTCACTTATCCAAATGTACAATTCCTAATAAACATGTTCACAAATTCTGTATTTAGCCAAATAATAGAAAGATAATTATTAATGTATTATTATTGCAGTAAGTCTTCTATTATATTTAAGCGTTAATGGCCAGTTCAGATATATTTTCAAAAAGGAAGAAAAAATACACAATCAATGGAAAAAATCTTCCCACATTAGTAATTTCAAGATGCATTATTAAAGTTCATATTGATGCTGTCTTGATATTTGCAATTGCAAGATATGTCATTTATAGCAAGAACAGAATAAACTCTAACTTTAACCCCAACCTAACCCAAGGTTTTCCTCATTGAAAGCATTATTGATCGGTGAAACTCCCACCATAAAGTGAATTAATACATAAGGGTTAGGGTCCTCTCAAGAAGATGGTTCTTTGAAACACCCCAGTTTTGAGCAAGTCAACAATGAGTGCAAACATCTGTTCTTCAAGAACTGGTACATGTCCAAGAAGAAATGGTTTGAGTAACCCTAATCCTAATGCCAGTTTTGTACTTATGTACTTTCTTATTTCTCTATAATTTATATTTTCTTTTGATCCAAATTGTGCATTTTTGTCCTGGATATATTTATTTTTAGAATTAATGGCCAGTTCTCACCTCCAGCTCTACACAATAATAGGGTTCTTTTAAGAAGATGGTTGTTGACTGGTCCTAATGTTTGCCTCTTTACACTCTCAAATTTAATTAGCTTTTGATGTCTAACACAACGTTATGGGAGAAAATAGCGAGTAAAATGGGAATTTCATAGGCTGCATGTTTTAATGAGACATATTTTTGTTTACTGATTTCTTTAATCACCAAAGCAGTACATTGTAGTAAATGTAATTATGTTTTATAGCCTATGACAGTCACCAGTTTCACAGGGAGGAACCAGAGAAACTGATGAAAGTGGTCGAAGTGATCCGTAAGAGCACTGCCCGGGTCATCGTGGCTTTCCTGGCCCACGTAGAGATGAACAACCTGCTGGGGCAGCAGAGTCTCCACAACATCACGGGCCGTCAGTTCATTGGTGTGGAGGCATGGATCACTGCCGACAGCCTTGTGACTCCGACCAGCTTTACTGTGCTGGGAGGTTCACTGGGCTTCGCTGTGCAGAAAGCAAACATCAGTGGCCTGGATATTCTGCGCAGTCTGGATCACATTTATCCCGGCTTACGTCAGCTCTCCTGGGAAGTTCACTGTGGCTGTGGAGATATTTGCCATCCTGGCTTCAAGTTATGGAATGCTGTTTTGTATTTTCTTACCAAAGTGCTACATCATTTTATTAAAACCTGAGGAAAACATAAAGAAACATTTGATGGGTAAATTGACCTTGAGATCTCTTTGAGTTTTCTGTTATAACAACAATAACAATATATTTATCATATTTTTTCTGCGTTTCTTCGTAGTTTATACATGAATCATATATATTATAATGTTATTATATTAAACAGATACATTTACAGCTCACACAGTAATTATAAGAAATGACTTAGCTGGTTATTTCGATTAAATGTAAAAAGTACGTTGTAGTTTTGCACAAAAATATTCTTTAACTCATGTGACTTGAACAAAACTAAATATATATATAAACACAAACAAGACCTGGAGAGTGGAACTGAATTGGTTTCATGTGACTTGCTTGGATACATTTCTTTTTCTTTGCACCTCCTATTAATATATGGATATTTAAAATTATGTGTGTGTTATTAAAATTGTAATAAAACTCAAATGTTACACAAATTATGCACTGTTTTTGTGTTGCTCTTTACTTCCATGAAAATGTGTTTTTCTTAACCCCTTGTTATGAGTTTTCATTAATCATATGAAACACTAAGCTGTACATATAACAGACACATGATAAGTTCACAATGTGTCAGTCCCTGTGATTGATTTATGATTTAAAGTATCAACAAGCACAAACCCTCAATTAAATATCAACACAAACTAAATACTCTGACCCACTGTATGATAATTATATGACATATGATATTTCAGCCCCATAGAAAGATTCAATGAGTTCTCGTTGTTGGCCTATGTACAACCATGCTCCTTAGTTCAAATATCAAAGACGAGTGTGTTGTTGTGAGTGTGCGACTATGTCGTGGTGACAAAAAAGTGTCAACAAGATTGAAACATTTGAGTTTGTTCTTTTTTCCCCATAGTTTTGGCCAAGTCATGTCATGACCACTAGGGGTCACCGAAGGTAGACTTTTCTTTAATGAATCCATTACTTTTTAACACACTGTGATTCTGTACATTTGGTGATAGTGTCAAATCTGACCAAGTTGTGTCCGTTGGGGGTTTGTGACTCACATTATAATTTATTCTTTCAATGTGTTGTATTTCCCTCCTTAGCTGAAACATTTGGAAACATGCTAAGTACAATATTGTGCTTCAGACTATGCTTTCAACATGACAGAGCCAGGTCCATGAACATGTGAGTCTGGTATGTTCGAACTTGACTGGCCCGACCTCAACCACATCAATCAAATTTGAAACGACCTGGAGCCTCATCGCACAACTTCAGTGCTCGACCTCACTCACACTCATGTAGCTTGATGGGAGCAAAGCCCTGCAGCCATGTTGAGGAAAGGACGGCCTTCCCAGAGGAGATGTTCAACATTCATGCAGGGGTGTAATGTTTTTTAAAATTACATAGATATAGATCTTCAGTAATGTGGTAATGGAATTCACAAAATTAACTCTTTGGTGTCTTTTATTTTCATCCATACGGGGCCTTCGTGTTGCACTTAAATTTCAAAAAAAGAGAGGAAGTAAAACTTAAAAGTAAGTAAGTTAGAAAATAAAACACTCGCTCTTGTTTTAACATATCGTCTTTTAGGAAGGTGTTAAACCTTACAATGAAACCCAATGTCCTTGTGTAGATGGTCTACAATAAACATACCGATAACACATCAATAAAGTTTCGAGAACTTATATTGGGATGGCTGAAATGCTTATCCTTCAAAATAAAAGTCTGCATTGTTCCCTGTAAAAATAAAGCACAACAACACTATATATGAACAGTGAAAAAAGTAATAACACTGCTTTTTTTATTTGTTTTCTATTGTCTCGTCTAAATTGTATATTTTATTTCTTATAATTAAGATTTGATTCCCCTTCCCACATTGCCACAATTAAATTATTTTACTTTCTTTCTTTCTTGAAGTTTATTGAGTTCAAAATGCAACGTAATGGACGAACAGAAGTATCAGATTTGAGCTTCAGGGTCGAGTCTTGACAAAGGCCTGAAGGTCTAGTCTGGAGATCTTAAGGGGATCATGATGCAACTGCTCTGTAAGCTTCAAGGGGCGGTGTGTGGGGCAGGCTGGAGACACTGGGAGCTCTGGAGGGAGTTTGTTAGTCTGCTGGTGTTTTTGAGTGGGAAGAGCCCGAGGTCTAAGACATGGTCAGGCGTGAGGCACCTGCGCTTCACCACATGTGTTTGTACTAAATCAGCTCCCAAAAGGGGAACTCTCTGCGGAGCCCTAAAGCAATTCAGGAACTGCAAACACACAAACACCTTTTTAATTAAAAAGGGCTTAAGAGGCGTATCTGCTTACCTTTAATCATCCCTCTGACTGAAAAATAACAATAATGTCAAATTAAATCTCACATGGCTGAGTGCCTTGCTAAATCAGGTGTGCTGAATTGTTTATTTTGATCGGCTGTCAAAAGTGTCACCTTAATTCACTTATCCAAATGTACAATTCCTAATAAACATGTTCACAAATTCTGTATATAGCCAAATAATAGAAAGATAATTATTAATGTATTATTATTGCAGTAAGTCTTCTATTATATTTAAGCGTTAATGGCCAGTTCAGATATATTTTCAAAAAGGAAGAAAAAATACACAATCAATGAAAAAAATCTTCCCACATTAGTAATTTCAAGATGCATTATTAAAGTTCATATTGATGCTGTCTTGATATTTGCAATTGCAAGATATGTCATTTATAGCAAGAACAGAATAAACTCTAACTTTAACCCCAACCTAACCCAAGGTTTTCCTCATTGAAAGCATTATTGATCGGTGAAACTCCCACCATAAAGTGAATTAATACATAAGGGTTAGGGTCCTCTCAAGAAGATGGTTCTTTGAAACACCCCAGTTTTGAGCAAGTCAACAATGAGTGCAAACATCTGTTCTTCAAGAACTGGTACATGTCCAAGAAGAAATGGTTTGAGTAACCCTAATCCTAATGCCAGTTTTGTACTTATGTACTTTCTTATTTCTCTATAATTTATATTTTCTTTTGATACAAATTGTGCATTTTTGTCCTGGATATATTTATTTTTAGAATTAATGGCCAGTTCTCACCTCCAGCTCTACACAATAATAGGGTTCTTTTAAGAAGATGGTTGTTGACTGGTCCTAATGTTTGCCTCTTTACACTCTCAAATTTAATTAGCTTTTGATGTCTAACACAACGTTGTGGGAGAAAATAGCGAGTAAAATGGGAATTTCACAGGCTGCATGTTTTAATGAGACATATTTTTGTTTACTGATTTCTTTAATCACCAAAGCAGTACATTGTAGTAAATGTAATTATGTTTTATAGCCTATGACAGTCACCAGTGGACGTAGCTCTCAAACACAGACATACCTCAATGTAAGGGAAAGTCTTGTCAACATGAAGTATTTAAAGTGTATCCAAAGTAAAAGCACTGATTATGCATAAAGGTCCCAGTCCAATTAGAAAACTATAACTTAAACTATGTCAGTGGATTGACTTAATTTTAGTTTTGTATTTTCTCTTTTATTTTCTGTTGAACAGTTTGTAGCAACACAAAGTAATTTATCCGTAAAGTAATATGTAACTATGCCTGCCATCATTCAGTTACTCTGTACTGACATTTTATGGCTATGCCCAATCAAAACTGTCATATCACACTTATCTCTGATTGGTCACTAAGAATTCAGCGAGCCCTGTCGTCATCTAAGATTATAAAAGACACATTCAGGTCTGTTTTGACCTCGACATGTGTGGCGGCGCCCTGTCAGGTTCTGGGAGTAGAAAATGTCACCAGTGAAAACAGGAGTGGTTTTTGTGGGGCTCCTGTTTGCATTTGCAGCAACAGAGGAGGAAGCTCCTGTCTGTCAGATACTGGGGAGTCCAGAGATCCCCCTGTTGTCTAAAGAGGGAGATGTGACAATCGGGGGAGCCTTTTCCATCCACAGCAAAATTGCACAACCTCCACTTTCTTTTACAGTGAAACCAACACGCCTCACATGCTCCAGGTAATTGCGGGCACTGCATAACAATACTTTCTGATGATGTATTTCACAGTGTACAAGTTTGTATTTTGCTGTTTTTTGTCTCAGTGTCAACCTCAGGGAGTTTCGATTTGCCCAGACCATGATTTTTGCAATCGAAGAAATCAACAAAAGTGACGTCCTTCTTCCCAATGTTTCTATCGGATACCGTATTTATGACAACTGTGGCTCAACATTATCCTCGATGCGAGCAGTGATGGCCCTGATGAACGGCGACGAGGGGACGACAGGAAAGAGCTGCTCCGGTCAGTCAGCCGTTCATGCTATTATTGGGGAGTCTGAGTCTTCGTCGACCATCGTGCTGTCACGCACTACAGGACCATTCAAAATACCAGTGGTAAGTCGCAGCTCCATGTGGATTCATACGTTTATTATGTGCAAATCCTCCCTGTTCTGTCACTCTTCTTCTGAATTCCCAGATAAGTCATTCAGCTACTTGTGAGTGTTTGAGCAACAGGAAGGAGTATCCCTCTTTCTTTCGAACCATTGCCAGTGACCTCTACCAAAGCCGAGCGCTCGCCCAGCTGGTCAAGCACTTTGGCTGGACGTGGGTCGGGGCAGTCAACAGCGACAGCGACTATGGTAACAACGGCATGGCCATCTTCCTCGCTGCAGCCCAAGAGGAGGGCGTCTGTGTTGAGTATACGGAGAAATTTCACAGGGAGGAACCGGAAAAACTGATGAAAGTGGTCGAGGTGATCCGTAAGAGCACTGCCCGGGTCATCGTGGCTTTCCTGGCCCACGTAGAGATGAACAACCTGCTGGAGCAGCTGAGTCTCCACAACATCACGGGCCGTCAGTTCATTGGTGTGGAGGCCTGGATCACTGCCGACAGCCTTGTGACTCCGACCAGCTTTACTGTGCTGGGAGGTTCACTGGGCTTCGCTGTGCAGAAAGCCAACATCAGTGGCCTGGAGGAGTTTTTAACCAAAGATTTCTGGCAGGGAGAGTTTAAGTGCAAGGAGGGACACAACAACAGCATGACAGGAGCTGCACCTTGCAAAGAAAACCACAATCTTACGGAGCTGAAATATTATGATCATGATGTGACGGAGCTGAGATACTCCGGTAACATCTACAAAGCCATCTATGCTGTGGCTTATTCTCTGCACAGCATGTTAAAGTGCTCACAAAGTCAGGGATGTGACAGGACGGTGAAGGTTTCACCCTGGCAGGTAAATTCAAGTGACAACTTAACTTTCTCAGACTTGTAACTCAATTTACAAAAATGTGTCTTTGGCTTTTCAGGCGGTGGAGTCTCTGAAGCAAGTGAACTTCACGATTAAGAATGGAGAGCAGGTGTGGTTCGACAGCACCGGAGCAGCTGTGGCCCTGTATGAGGTGGTAAACTGGCAGCGTAGATCAGACGGGTCGGTCCACTTCAAACCTGTTGGTTACTATGACGCCTCCCTGCCCCCTGGACAGAAGTTCGTCCTCAAAACTGAAGCTATAATGTGGCCTGGAGGAAACACAGAGGCAAATATGTTAACTAAGAGTCACACCTGAATGTCTGTATGGCCTTGTAGTTCTGATGTACTGTGGAAATAAACGTAACGTCTTCTTTTTGTCTTTGATCCAAAGCTGCCGGTGTCAGTGTGCAGTGAGAGCTGTCGTCCGGGAACTCGTAAAGTCCTTCAGAAAGGAAAACCTGTCTGCTGCTACGACTGTATTCCATGTGCAGAGGGAGAAATCAGCAACACCACAGGTGCTGCAAACCTGATACATGGCAATATGAACACACTCTTTGTTAGCTCACAATGCATCATGTTAAAGTTTGCTGTGGTACAGGCTTTCATTCGTGTTTTCAGGATGCCACATATTGGATTGCAATAATGGTAACATTATTTCTATTGCAGATTCTAATGGATGCAAAAAGTGTCCTGAAGAGTACTGGTCCAATCAAAACAGAGATGCTTGTGTTCTGAAAAATGTTGAGTTCCTCTCCTTCACTGAGGTTATGAGTAAAACACTTGTGTTTTTCACTGTGTTTGGTGTAGTTCTTACTTTGATTGTGGCAACGCTATTCCTGATCAATAAGGACACTCCCTTGGTGAAGGCCAACAACTCGGAGCTGAGCTTCCTGCTGCTCTTCTCCCTGACTCTGTGCTTCCTGTGCTCCCTCACCTTCATCGGCCGGCCCTCTGAGTGGTCCTGCATGCTGCGGCACACTGCGTTCGGCATCACCTTCGTCCTCTGCATCTCTTGTATTCTGGGGAAAACTATAGTTGTGTTAATGGCCTTCAGGGCGACACTTCCAGGCAGAAATGTGATGAAATGGTTCGGGCCTGCACAGCAGAGAATCAGTGTTCTGTTGTTCACTCTGATACAGATTGTGATTTGCATTCTTTGGCTGACAATCAATCCTCCTTTTCCCTTCAAAAATGTAAGCCACTATAAGGAGAAGATCATTCTTGAGTGTGCCCTTGGATCACCGATAGGCTTCTGGGCTGTGTTAGGATACATCGGACTCCTTGCTGTCCTTTGTTTTGTACTCGCTTTTTTGGGTAGAAAGTTACCTAATAATTTCAACGAAGCTAAATTGATCACCTTCAGCATGTTGATATTCTGCGCAGTCTGGATCACATTTATTCCAGCTTACGTCAGCTCTCCTGGGAAGTTCACTGTGGCTGTGGAGATATTTGCTATTTTGGCCTCAAGTTATGGGATTCTCTTCTGTATATTTGCACCTAAATGCTTTATTATTGTTCTCAAACCTGAATTGAACACAAAGAAACATCTGATGGGAAAAACATGATCATAAACATGTTATAACCATATTTAAAAAATGTGCCTATTCATTGAAACATAAATATTACTTAGCTTTCTTTAGACTTCTCATTCAATTCATCATCGTGGACTGGCAGTCACATTTAATATATATATATATATATATGATTTTATGATGTATTGAATCATACCTATATAACACTACAGACAATAAAATACATTTGAGTTTAAAAATGTAATCTTGTTTTATTTCATATGAATAACATAAAACCATAACAACCTGTCTCTTTATTGTAATTATCACAACTAAAGTTTGCACACTTGTCCTTTTCGTGCACATGAACGTCACACAACTGCACAAATTTGAATAAAGCATATGACTCCTTACATTTTTTGCTCTATACTGTTGATCTAGGTGCAAAGCCAAAAGCATGTGGCACAAGTGCATTTAGGACTTGTCCAAATCTTAATGTATCTTGTTTTTTGGCAATAATATGCAATAAAGCAATATGAGTGCCATCACCTTATATCTTTAACATCCTGTTGCACTTATCATCACAACGTCCACAATACTTCCTGCACTGGTACGGCAGCCTAGGAATAGTGACCTGATATATTTCATTAGAATTATTTTTTTATATAATCACACATAATATCAGCTAAACACATTCCCAACTCTCGGAAATGGTTGATGAAAGACAATGTGAGTTGATAGTGATTCATTGGCCATTTCCTTTGTACTAACCCCGTATACCAAAACTACTACCAAACTAATCATACAGAACCTTCTTCACTTGAGGGTCAAGTGCAGTGTAAGGGAAGTAAACACTTGTGTATTAATATAGTAGAAAATGCTGTGGTGTCAAAATATTTTCTATCATGTTTTCAGTATCTGTCTGTGAAGCTTGATTATTGTTGTAGCTGCTAAATTAATCTTTAAAAGGTAAAAAAAAAAAAACATTTGGGCATTTCTACAGATCCTCTCCTCATTATCATGTTCGTTTTCTACAGTTTTTATTTATTTACCTTTTTCCTCTACTTAATGTTGTGCTGCTTAATTGCACTTTACAACTATAATTATGTTTAAATGCTATATGTCCCTCCTCATCACATCTCATTACACAATATAATTTACAGCTAACGGTAATTATGACATAATGGTGTGGTTGAATGAAGAACATTAAAGCGGTCTGACGTCATGTCACTGTCATTTGATAAGAGGACCTCTGTTATTTATGCATAATTATAAAGCTCTGCCCAGCAGCTATGTGTTTTGGTCGATGATAGAATAAGTCATCACAGGTAACAGCTTTGTGTGTACACACCTGTGTGCCTCTTATTTGCACTGGATGAGTGACTGCGTCCATACAATGTTGTTGTGTTTGCTTTTTATGGGAGCCCTCGGAGCAGAGGAAGATTGTGAGATGCTCGGGAGCCCGGAGTTTCCTCTGTTATCGAAGGCAGGAACTCTCACTATCGGCGGGGCTTTCTCAATCCACAGTCAAATCTCAAATCCTCCACTCTCCTTCACAGACGCTCCACAGCCTCTCAAATGTTCCAGGTACTATTTGACGTCTCCTTTCTCATTTGTTAAGAAGTTAAAATCACATATTGTCTGAAAACATGTCTTACTTTTTTGTTTTTTTAGGATAAACCTCAGAGAATTTCGTTTTGCCCAAACGATGATTTTTGCCATTGAGGAGATCAACAACAGCAATTCTCTACTGCCTAATATCTCAGTGGGTTATAAGATATTTGACAGCTGTGGTTCAACGCTGCCCTCAACTCGTGCAGTGATGGGTCTGATGAATGGGGAGGAGAGGACTTTGGGAAAAAGCTGCTCCAGCCAGTCATCTGTTCAGGCCATCATCGGAGCCTCTGAGTCCTCCTCGACTATCGTGATGCTACAAATGTCGGGGATTTTCCAAATACCAGTGGTAAATATTTGCACATTTTATCTTGCTTTATTTGGAAACTCTTTCCGTGAACTGTACTTTCAACTAAGGCTGAATTACTCATTTCTAAATATGGGATTAAGGCTTTTTGTCCTTTAATTTCAATAACCTCTGAAATGTCATTCGTGTGTTTTTGCATCCCTCCTTTTTTGCTATTAGATCAGCCACTTTGCCACATGTGCTTGTCTGAGTAACAGAAAGGAGTTCCCCTCCTTTTTCCGCACCATCCCGAGTGACTACTTCCAGAGCAGAGCTCTGGCCCAACTGGTGAAGCACCTTGGCTGGACGTGGGTTGGGGCAGTTAGGAGTGACAACGACTATGGTAACAATGGCATGGCGACGTTTATCGCAGCCGCAAGTCAGGAAGGGGTTTGTGTTGAGTACTCTGAGGCCATATCGAGAACGGACCCCAGTGAGCAGGTTGCCAGGGTGGTCAGAATGTTCCGTGGCGGCAGTGCAAGAGTGTTGGTTGCTTTTCTCGCCCAAGGTGAGATGGACGTCTTGCTTGAGGAAGCTGTGAAGCAGAACATGACCGGGCTGCAGTGGGTGGGCAGTGAATCCTGGATCACAGCAGGTCATTTGGCCAATGAGAGGTACTCTGCCATCCTGACAGGATCTCTGGGCTTCACCATTAAAAAGACAAAGATCACAGGCCTGAGAGAGTTTCTTCTGAAGGTCCACCCACGTCAGGACCCTCAGAATAATCTTCTGAGGGAGTTCTGGGAAGCAACCTTTGGCTGCAGTGTCCAATCCAGTCTGCACGGTCAGACCCAGTGCTCTGGTTCTGAGAGATTACAGGACGTAGACAATCCTTTCACAGATGTGTCAGAGCTGAGGATATCTAACAACGTCTATAAGGCCGTGTACGCTGTGGCTCATGCTTTGCATAACATGTTAAAATGTGGACTCGGTGGTGAAGCGGTGAACCAGACGTGCACATGGAAAGATAATTTAGACCCAAAACAGGTATAAGGTTGCCTTCATGACTCAGGCCAATGATATAAATAATATATGATTCCCTATTCTTAAACTTAATCATCACTCTTCTCTACATGTAGGTTGTAAAACATCTCCAACATGTGAACTTCACTCTTCAGTCTGGAGAAAGAGTGTATTTTGATGGGAATGGAGACCCCGCTGCCACGTACGAGCTGGTGAACTGGCAGAGAAACCGAGCGGGAGATACTGTGTTTGTGGCTGTGGGGAGCTACGATGCGGCGCTACCAAATGGAAAACATTTCACCATGAATGGATTAAACATTACATGGGCGGCTGAATCCCTCAAGGTACATCAAAAGTCTAAAGTGATCATTACGGAGCAGATTGAGTTTGTGTGTTGTTGGTGGAGGATGCAGAGACAGATGTGACAGGGTCTAAACTTAAGATGACAACATTCACATTGAAATAAGCATTTAAAGATCAATCCCTATGATAAATGACCTAAAATAAATACAAACTCTGACTGTTGGTGTTGCAGAGGCCTCGGTCTGCTTGCAGTGAGAGTTGTCCGCCAGGTTTCCGACAGGCTGTAATTAAAGGTAAACCCATCTGCTGTTTCTCCTGCATCGCCTGTGCAGCTGGAGAAATCAGCAACTCTAACAGTGAGTGAACACTTTCCTAATAATCAGTCAATGTGTAATTTGTTATGTGAATATACATGTGTGTTTTCAGCTTTACCAACAAACCCCATAGAAATGTAGAAATAACATATCGATTTGAATTTCTTCTCCATTTCTCTATTAATTATTTCTTTCTTGATTTTATCTGGTCATTAAATGCATATTTTCTTTGAACATGTGAGACTGTTTTGTTGTAAATAATGATCAAATTAATAATTCCTTATGACTGATGACAAAATAAATGATGTCATAGAAATGGCTATTTCTCCTTTAAATTATTGGTATCATTTAAAACAACATTTTCCTCATAATATGAGTTTATGATATGTCTTGGATTTTTTAAAGAAAATAAAATGTGTTTAACGATTAAAGAATAACAAATGGATAGAATAAAAAATGTAGATCTTGTCACATTTAACCACATTTCTTGACAGTTTTCACATCAAATTTTGTGTTTCCACCCCCAAAAGCAAATACAAATCTCTTGGACTTTCCCTTAATACACTATATATGAGTGCTATTCCAACTTGCAGCTCACATCATTAACACGTTTCATGTTTTTCATTCAGATTCTGCGGAGTGTTCACGGTGTCCGCTGGAGTTCTGGTCAAATGAGGACCACAGCCAGTGTGTTCCAAAGGTGATCGAGTTCCTGTCTTATGGAGAAACCATGGGGGTCCTCCTCACCGCCTTCTCGTTATTCGGAGCAAGTTTAACTCTAGTGGTGTCGGGTGTTTTCTTTCGGTTTCGTCACACACCTCTTGTTAAAGCCAGTAACGCTGAGCTGAGCTTACTGCTGCTCTTCTCCCTGACTCTGTGCTTCCTGTGCTCTCTGACCTTCCTCGGCCGGCCCTCTGAGTGGTCCTGCATGCTGCGACACACAGCTTTCGGCATCACCTTCGCCCTGTGCATGTCTTGTGTCTTGGCTAAAACCATAGCAGTGGTGGTGGCCTTTAAGGCTACAAGGCCTGCGAACACTGTTCTCCAGTGTTCGGCACCGCTTCAGAGAACCAGCGTTCTCAGCTGTACCTCACTGCAGGTCTTGATTTGTGTACTGTGGTTAACGCTTGCCCCGCCATTCCCCTACAAAAACACCGCCCACGCCACTGAAAGGATCATTCTGGAGTGTGACGTGGGTTCACCTATAGGCTTCTGGGCTGTGCTGGGCTACGTAGGACTCCTGGCTGTGCTGTGCCTCATCCTCGCTTTTCTGGCTCGAAAGCTGCCCGATAATTTCAATGAGGCTAAGTTCATCACATTCAGCATGTTGATATTCTGCGCAGTCTGGGTCACTTTCATCCCAGCTTATGTCAGCTCTCCTGGGAAGTTCACTGTGGCTGTGGAGATCTTTGCAATTCTGGCCTCCAGCTTTGGTTTGCTTTTCTGTATATATGCTCCAAAATGTTACATTTTAATACTGAAACCAGAGAGGAACACTAAAAAAAATATGATGGGGAGAAACCAGTCAAGATCACAGTGAATGGGTTGGAATAGTAAAACAATAAAGATCCAATAAGTGGTTTTGCAAATATTATTAAAGGCAACAGTTTCAATGAATTGGCATCATCATTTAATGCCTGAAAAGGTAAAAAAAAATAAAAAAATAATACACTGTTTAAAACTGTGCATTTGTAAGTGAAATACATATGCATGAGTTAAAACATCAACATATGTCTGATGAAGATATTGTTTATTTTCCTTCTATCTGTGACATATTTGATGTAGAAAATAAAGTTTAGCTGCTGTCAAAACTTTTAGCTTCCTTTGTGATAGTTTTGCTTATTTTAAAGAGAACGTTATCTTCTGCATACAAGTCACCATAATGATTAGGCTTGAATGATACAATAAAAAATACAATACATAACAACAGCTCAGATATCCCCATAGACATGTGCATATTTCTGATTGTAAGGAGTTGGTAATGCAAAAAAGCAAATATGACAAACAATTGTGTTAGGCCTTCTAACAGGTCAACAAATCTGCCAGTCACACCACAAGGGCTGTCATTGGTGGAGAGAAACAGTGCCTGAGGCTTTGTGTTGAAAGAAAAAACCTTATAAAATACTCAGAGTCGGTGGTTTGATCTGGGAGACTTGGGTGGTAAATACTGTGGTGAACAATGATGCTGCTGATGGCAGATCTGCTGCTGGCTTCCCTTCTGGCTGTCAGAGGAGAGAAGCCTGTGTGTCAAACATACGGGACAAAAGAACTGTCTCAGTTTTCTAAGGAGGGGGACATCAGCATTGGAGGCATTTTCTCCTTCCACCAGAACCCAGTCAGTGTCAGTCCAGAGCTACAAGTCAACTCAGGAACGATCCGGTGTGAAGGGTAAGGTTGCTCCAGAATGTGTTGTGCTTTAATGTGTGTTTCACAGTCCTTGATTTTGACAAATTGTACGATCTCTCTTGTTCTCAGACTGGACCCAGGTGAGCTCCAGTATGCCTACACTATGATGTTTGCCATAGAGGAGATCAACAACAGCTCAGAGCTGCTGCCGGGCGTGACGCTGGGCTACAGAATCTTTGACTCCTGCCCCAGTATCCCTCTGTCCATCAAAGCGTCACTGAACCTGATGAATAGGTATGAGAGTGGGGAAGGCAGATGTAACAAACTCTCCAATGTGCATGCTGTCATAGGGGAAACCACATCCACCTCCACAATAGGTATTGCACGCACCATGGGACCCTTCCATATACCTGTGGTGAGTGTTTTGGGGGGTGCACGCCTTCTACACACGCCTTCAACTGTCAAGTAAATATGTGTTGTTAAATTAGGAGTAATATAATATTTGAAAATGCTTTATTACATGCGTGATTCCTATCAGGTATTCATGACCTAATGATTTGCAGAAATGTGTTGACAACTTGCAATTTCTCTCTGTCACTTGTGTTTCAGATCAGTCATTCAGCCACTTGTGCATGTCTTAGTAACAGGAGAGATTATCCGTCCTTCTTCAGAACCATACCCAGTGACATTTACCAGAGCAAAGCATTGGCAAAGCTGATGAAACACTTTGGCTGGACCTGGGTTGGAGCTATAAGAACCAACAGTGACTATGGAAATGGTGGCATGGCCACATTTCTGGAAGCAGCTGAAAAGGAAGGTGTGTGTGTTGAGTATTCTGTGGCTATTTATAGGACCGACCCCAGAAAGTGGTTCTTGGAGGTGGTTGACATTATCAAGAAATCCACCTCTAAGGTAATAGTGGCATTTGCAGACGGCACAGACCTTGACATCCTTATCAAAGAGCTTCATGCTCAGAATGTGACAGGCCTGCAGTGGGTGGGCAGCGAGGGCTGGATCACCTATCGCTACATTGCCTCTCCAGTGAACTACGCTGTGGTCCAGGGGGCTGTGGGCTTCGCGGCACTCAACGCTCACATCCCTGGACTGCAGGAGTTCCTGGCGAGCAGCAGACCCTCCACCACACCAGGCGACAGGGGACTGGTGGAGTTGTGGGAGAAGGTGTTCAGCTGCACCTTGACTCCCCAAGCAGAGGCTCACAGTCAGGGTTCAGTGGCAGCCTGCACGGGCACGGAGTCCCTGCGGAACACAAACACGCGCTTCACAGATGTTTCAGATGCCAGTCTGATGAATAATGTTTACAAGGCCACATACGCTGTGGGTCATGCACTGCACATGCTGTTTACATGCACAGATGGACAGGGGCCTTTTGAGAATAACACTTGTGCTGACAGGGAAAATATTCAGACCTGGCAGGTAAACATATCCAACAATATTCCACCCTTAAAACCACTGTGTATTTATATATCAAGCAGTTAATTAACATCACTCTGTCTCTGCAGGTGCTGCATTATCTGACCCAGGTCAATTTCACCACTAAGATAGGTGAAAATGTCTTCTTTGATGAGCTGGGCGACCCTGTGGCACGTTACGCGCTGGTAAACTGGCAGATGGATGAGACAGGTTACATTCTCTTTGAGACCATCGGCTACTACGACGCCTCCCGACCTGAGGGTGAACAGTTTGAGATGAAAAGAGACGTGAAGGCCATCTGGGCAGACGAGAACCTGGAGGTAGACGGCCTGTCATAATGAACATATATAACGTCATTGTGAATTTAAACTTCTTCATTTTTACCATGAATAATAAACAGCTAGTAGTTAGTGGAGGTAATTCATTGTTGCTTGGATTCATTACCATAATAACATGTTTATAAGTCTTAGAGTTATAACTGTTTTGATGCCGTCACTGTGATGCAGGTGCCGAGGTCCATCTGCAGTGAGAGCTGTGTGCCGGGGACCCGCCGCGCTTTTGTCAAGGGCAAACCTATCTGCTGTTTTGATTGCATCATCTGTGCTGGCGGGGAGTTCAGCAACAGGACAAGTGAGACAGCAGGATTCCTAGCCTTTACTCTAGCGCTCGCCGTGTTTCTGTTGGGCAAAATCACTGCCGGCACTTTGCTGGTCTACCTGAAGATGTGCGTGCTCTACAGCCTAAACGTATTTATGCTTTCAGATGCAGTGAAATGTGACAAATGTCCCCCTGACTACAAGTCCAACGCGGAGAGGAACAGCTGTGACTTAAAGGCCATTGAGTTCCTCACATTCAGAGAACTGATGGGTATTCTGCTGGTCAGCTTCTCTGTCTTTGGTGCCTGCCTGGCGATGACTATAGCCCTGATATTTTTCCACTTCAGGCAAACTCCCATTGTCAGGGCCAACAACTCCGAGCTGAGCTTCCTGCTGCTCTTCTCCCTGACTCTGTGCTTCCTGTGCTCCCTGACCTTCATCGGCCGGCCCTCTGAGTGGTCCTGCATGCTGCGACACACTGCGTTCGGCATCACCTTCGTCCTCTGCATCTCTTGTGTCCTCGGGAAAACTATAGTGGTGTTAATGGCCTTTAAAGCAACTCTCCCAGGTAGAAATATGATGAAATGGTTCGGGCCTGCACAGCAGAGAATCAGCGTTCTGGCGTTCACTCTCATACAGGTTGTGATCTGCATTCTTTGGCTGACAATCAATCCTCCTTTTCCGTTCAAAAACACGCACCACTATAAGGACAAGATTATACTGGAGTGTGCGCTGGGATCAGCTGTTGGCTTCTGGGCTGTGTTAGGATACATCGGACTCTTAGCCATGTTGTGTTTTGTTCTTGCTTTTTTAGCTCGAAAACTTCCTGATAATTTCAACGAGGCTAAATTCATCACTTTCAGCATGTTGATATTCTGCGCAGTCTGGATCACATTTATCCCGGCTTACGTCAGCTCTCCTGGGAAGTTCACTGTGGCTGTGGAGATATTTGCCATCCTGGCTTCAAGTTATGGAATGCTGTTTTGTATTTTCTTACCAAAGTGCTACATCATTTTATTAAAACCTGAGGAAAACACAAAGAAACATTTGATGGGTAAAATGACCTTGAGATCTCTTTGAGTTTTCTGTTATAACAACAATAACAATATATTTATCATAATTTTTCCGCGTTTCTTCGTAGTTTATACATGAATCATATATATTATAATGTTATTATATTATACAGATACATTTACAGCTCACACAGTAATTATAAGAAATGACTTAGCTGGTTCTTTCGATTAAATGTAAAAAGTAAGTTGTAGTTTTGCACAAAAATATTCTTTAACTCATGTGACTTGAACTAAACTAAATATATATATAAACACAAACAAGACCTGGAGAGTGGCACTGAATTATTTTCATGTGACTTGCTTCGATACATTTCTTTTTCTTTGCACCTCCTATTAATATATGGATATTTAAAATTGTTATTAAAATTGTAATAAAACTCAAATGTTACACAAATTATGCACTGATTTTGTGTTGCTCTTTACTTCCATGAAAATGTGTTTTTCTTAACCCCTTGTTATGAGTTTTCATAAATCATATGAAAACACTAAGCTGTACATATAACAGACACATAAGTTCAGAC